>NC_142284.1:52267883-52610398 GCF_965620075.1 Prunus avium | reverse complement strand
AATCCCAATTGCCATGCCAACTGTTTTATCTGTCACCATGGCTATTGGCTCCCACAGGCTTTCTCAGCAAGGTGCTATTACCAAAAGAATGACTGCCATTGAGGAAATGGCTGGCATGGATGTCCTCTGCAGTGACAAGACTGGGACTCTGACCCTGAACAAGCTGACAGTTGACAGAAATCTGATTGAAGTGTTTGCCAAGGGTGTGGAGAAAGAGCATGTTATGCTTCTTGCGGCAAGAGCTTCTAGGACTGAAAATCAGGATGCTATTGATGCTGCAATTGTAGGAATGCTTGCTGATCCGAAGGAGGTAAGTTGTCTCACATTTGTCTTTTACCCCTTCAGCCTTTTAGGTCCAAGCCTTTATAATGAGACTTTTCTATGTCATATATCAATTTGGGCAGGCACGAGCTGGTATCAGAGAAGTCCATTTCCTTCCATTCAACCCTGTAGACAAGAGGACTGCTCTGACCTACATCGATTCTGATGGAAATTGGCATAGAGCTAGCAAAGGTGCCCCTGAGCAGGTAACATTGTCTTACCTCAATTTTAGGTATTGAACAAGAAGTATCTCTCCCACTGCATAAAATATTTGAATGTTTCTTATCCTTTGTGACAGATATTAACCCTGTGCAACTGCAAGGAAGATTTCAAGAAGAGGGCTCATGCAGTGATTGATAAGTTTGCTGAACGTGGACTTCGTTCTCTAGCCGTTGCAAGACAGGTTTGCAAAATGAGCCTTTAATATGTGCTTGTTCCTTTGTCAACCGAACTCCCTGGTCTCATATCTGTTTTCTGTTTGTCTTCAGCAAGTACCAGAGAAAACAAAAGAGAGTCCAGGGACACCATGGCAGTTTGTTGGTTTGTTGCCGTTATTTGATCCTCCCAGGCATGACAGTGCAGAAACAATTCGCAGAGCTCTCAATCTCGGCGTGAATGTGAAGATGATTACTGGTAGGTTGCATTTCCCCTTAATCTTTGTAAAATGTCATGACTACATGTTAGTCCGTCCCCCTTTTTCTCCCGTATGGGAACTTTCTATGTTTTGTACCTTCTGTAAAATTCGTGCCTCCAATGTGTAGGGGATCAGCTTGCCATTGGCAAGGAAACTGGAAGGAGGCTTGGGATGGGAACAAACATGTACCCATCTTCCGCATTGCTTGGCCAAGACAAGGATGCATCCATTGCTTCCCTCCCTGTGGATGAATTGATTGAGAAGGCTGATGGGTTTGCTGGAGTATTTCCAGGTGGGTTCTTGGAACTTCTCTTTTCTCTCTAACACACACTCTATTTTAAAGAGAAGTTATACTCCTGAACTTTCTTGGTAGTAGGTAGCATTGAAAAAGCATTTGTAATTGGTTAAAATTCAGCCTACACTCGTGACTGTTCACAGTGTTCGCCGTTCACTATGTTTTTAAGTTTTGTCTTGGAAAATTGAAAATGAGTGACCATGTCACTTTCTTTGCCTTCAGTACTTGGTTGCACTTTCACAATGTGCCACTTTTTTTAATTATTTTTTATTCAATTGATAAGTAAATTTTTGCATTTATTTCTGTTTTTAACTGGATATTGACCCTTGTTCTAACACCTCTTTTTGATATAATAGAACACAAATATGAAATTGTAAAGAGGCTACAGGAGAGGAAGCACATCTGTGGAATGACAGGAGATGGTGTCAATGATGCTCCTGCTTTGAAAAAAGCAGACATCGGTATTGCTGTAGCTGACGCTACTGATGCTGCTAGAAGTGCTTCGGATATTGTTCTCACTGAACCAGGTTTAAGTGTGATCATAAGTGCAGTACTGACAAGCAGGGCCATATTCCAGAGGATGAAGAACTATACTGTTAGTTACATTTATGTTCTTTCATGTTGGCTGTCTATAGATGTTTAAATGTTTCCAGGCCACCCAACTTAATTTTGTTCCATTTTGCAGATCTATGCTGTTTCTATTACCATACGTATAGTGGTAAGTGAAGCAGTGATCAGTTTTGAGATGCTAGTGGTGCTTTTCCTATTTTAGGTCTTATGTATTTATTCTCATTATGCTAAACTTTGTGCAGTTTGGATTTATGTTCATTGCATTGATATGGAAGTTTGACTTTGCACCCTTCATGGTATTGATCATCGCCATCCTAAATGATGGTAAGATTATACACATATCTGTGTGAACGATTTACAGTTGTACATTAGAGTGATAAATGAGTCTGAGTTTGCGCTTACAATTCTGCTAGGAACAATCATGACAATATCAAAGGACCGAGTGAAGCCATCTCCTCAGCCAGACAGCTGGAAACTGAAAGAAATTTTTGCTACTGGCATTGTTCTTGGAGGATACATGGCGCTAATGACAGTTGTCTTCTTCTGGCTTATGACAGATACCAAATTCTTCTCGGTAGGAATATAATTCTTGTATCTTCCATTAATATATAAGCTATGAAGCTCACATTTGTTAGGTAAGTATCTTCAAACTGATTTTATTCACCTTTTTTTTCATAATGCAGAACACATTTCATGTAAGACATTTGGGTGATAGACCTGAACAAATGATGGCAGCATTGTACTTACAAGTGAGTATTGTTAGCCAAGCCCTTATCTTTGTCACAAGGTCTCGTAGCTGGTCTTTTGTTGAACGTCCTGGACTTCTCTTACTCGGAGCTTTCATGGTTGCCCAACTGGTAAGCATTTGCCTACTGTACTGGATGTTTCTGTCTTGTATGCTTCTGTGGTTGTACTCTTCTGCATGCATTTTTATACAAGGCTTCAAATGGGATAATATTAAGCTTTTAGAATTCTTAGGAATTTCCAATAATGTCAACGGGATTAATCTAGAAATATGTGTCTAGTGTGTTTGGTCAAGTAAAAACAATATGATGTTGGGATTCTTGTCTCTCATGACTCACACTCACTTTTTACAAACCTGAACTCAGGTATAAACGCAGAGGAATGTATTTATTTTTCATATTTTCACTTTCTAAATGGTTGCTCATTCTGCACAATGACAGGTAGCTACTCTCATAGCAGTCTATGCAAACTGGGGTTTCGCACGGATAGAGGGATGTGGCTGGGGCTGGGCTGGTGTAATCTGGCTATTCAGCGTGGTGACATATTTCCCTCTCGACTTACTTAAATTCGCAATCCGCTACATTCAAAGTGGGAAAGCTTGGGATAACCTTTTGGAAAACAAGGTATGCTGCTGAATGATAATTCTTTGAAATAAGAGGCACAGTCGAGTAGTAAGATAGATTCTGCATGTTCATAATTGACCTCATTCTGTGTTTTTCGATAACAGACTGCTTTTACTACAAAGAAAGACTATGGGAAAGAGGAGAGAGAAGCTCAGTGGGCTGCTGCTCAGAGGACCCTACATGGCCTTCAACCACCAGAAACCAACAACCTTTTCAGTGACAAGAACAGTTACAGGGAGCTTTCAGAGATCGCAGAACAAGCCAAGCGGAGGGCTGAGGTTGCAAGGTAAGCACCATGTGTACTCAATTCTTTCCAGGAAAATGCAGCTATGCGACTTAAACACAGAGATAGTTTCATGCTTGCCAGTTATGCATATGCACTTTGTAATGCAGAAGTTATTATTTGAGATTCTAAGACAATTCGTTTCCTGTTGTCATTGCAGGCTGCGGGAGTTGCACACACTGAAGGGTCATGTTGAGTCAGTTGTGAAGCTCAAAGGACTCGACATCGACACAATTCAACAACATTATACAGTTTGAGGGAGAGCTTTCTTAAAGGGGAACAAAGAGGCTTAAGCTTCTACCTTGAATGAGAAGCGAAAAATTAATGACGACGATGATGATGAAGCTCTTTAGTAATAACCTTGTGTCTTTAGATTAGTTTAATACTCCTCTTGCTAGGGGATGTCTCTTTTGTAGCCAAAATAACTTGAATTACAGTTTTACTATTTGGGTTTTTACTCAATATCGTCCGTCATGTGATTGGCGCTATGTCTTTTGCGTTATTTTACTGTACATAGTAGGAGCCCCTACAAAGAAGTAATAAGGATCCGTTATTATTATGAACACCTGAAAAGCATTTCCTTTGATGGTTGATAATGAAATTTCTAAAATTCTTGTTGGAAATAGAAATTTGAGTGGGATGTTTTTCAATTTAAATCAACATTGAAAACGAGAGATCTTATTTCTCGTAAACGGCTTTGCTAGAGTTTTTGGTGTTTTTAATTGGGTTCCTTTTATTTTTTTATTTTAAAATTTCCATTGGAATTTTTTTTTTGTTCTTTTCAGGCTCGCTTCTATCATTATTCTCGTTATTATTTTCTTCGTGGAATCTGTGTATTTGCAAAGGCATATTTTCACATTCTCAATGTTTTCTTTTCGAATTTCTAACAAAATATTATAGTTTGTCTTACATTATAATGAAAAACAAACACAGTGCTCTGGAGATCGCTCAACAACATTTGACACGAAAACTTGAAAGTGTTTTTGGGTTTCTTTAAGAAATTTTTAATAAAAGTGCGTATAAGCAGAAGTGCTCCTACGAAGCAATCCCAAAGTGACCCACTTTCTTAGACAATCTATGTCAGAAGGTGGCAGGTTGGACATCACAATCCTTCTCACCTAATTGCTTTTCTCCCATTTCGTGAGACAATGGCATGGGACCAGAGCCAAGAATGATGATGGTCAAAATAAGCAAATATTACATATGAAATTAATTAGAAAAACTTAGCTAATTAGTTTTTTACAAGCAAAGCTATAATGCATAATACTACATAATCTTAGTTCACAGCAGCACAATCATGCCTAATTTCACCCTGCTTTCCATTCTTAATTCCAAATCTTCCAAGCTTTGTTATGGCAGCCACAAAAGCCCGTTCGAAGGCGGAGGCGTCTGCTGCAAACAAATTGACAATTTTTCTTGATCTGGCGTCAGTGAACAAAGACTGATCAGAAGTAAACAACCCTTTTCCTTGCTGAAGGTTCTTGTAGTAGACATTGTCGAACTTTTGGGGTGTGGTTGGGTCCATGTCAACAGCAATTCTGGGGTCTACATTTGCTGGACACTCTTGTTTGAGATGCCTTGCATATGCCAAGTTCATCGTTGGATCAATTCTGTTCTGGCTTTTGAAACTGTATATCCGGTGAGTGAATTTGTTGCAGTGCGAGAATCCAATTGTATGTGCACCTACAACAAAGAAAATGAAAAAACAACAACAAAAATTGGATCAAAAACAGGTTCTGCATAACTTTGTGTTTTTTTGTTCTGTTTAAGATTTTTGGTTCTTCAAGCACCTGAGAGTGCAATGAGATCGGTTAGAGAGAGACCGTGGGAGGCGAACATCGACTTCAACTGGTCTAACCTAAAATCAGGATGAGGAAGATGTTGTCTCACACTGGCTTTTGTAGAAGTCCTCCCATCAAGTCTTCCCAATTCAACTCTGTAATATGGTCCCCCAGTCTGCACCAAGAGAATGCGTTAAAAGCATGCACAATATGGAATGTACAAAGAAGATTCCTTTTTCTTTTTTTTAGATTTTTCAAGCAGTGAAAAGGGACAAAGTGCTTTTGCACCCCACATTGAGGTGAAAATGGATTCTGCACTGGACAGCACTTCATGTGAATGCACAGTGCATAAACCCTTGATCACATTGGATCCTTCTATTTCTTGTGAGAGATTTGCTGAAACAAGAAATCTCTTAGTAAAAAGTGCAGTTACCATAATCCCTTCAATTCAAACTTTTAAGAGGGTTAACCTAAAAGAGACAAAAGAAAAAATGGTGCTTCCTTGCTTTGTTTACCAGTCTTACGACATCCCTTGTGGCCAAGGCCAGAATGTCAGCACAAGAAACCTTGTTCCTGCACTGGGGCACTTTATCAACAGCAGCCTTGGCTTTGATCACCGTATCAAACCCATCTCCAGCGAGCGAAAGGTTATCAGAGTTGTCCTTCTCTGCTGAATTGTTCCGAAAAGCTAGCATTATTGAAGCATCACATCCCTACATATGGCCAAAAATCTCACACTCATTGTTGCAGTTGCATGTATAAATATATAAATATGTATATGTATATGCAAAAATGTAAATTTTGTGTCAGGAAAAAAACCCAAGTACCCGGATGAAACAATCGTGGAAGAAGAGCCTCAGAGTGGCTGGAGCTGTCACAAATGTCTGCTGAAACTTCTGTTTGACTGCAGCATGCACAATTGCTTCAACATTTGGGCATGAGCTTCTGTAATATTCTACATGAAGCTGAGCATGAGCTGTGTTCAAGAGGAAAAGAAGAAGAAAGAGTAAAGGAAGAGAGAAAAGGCTTTGAACATTCATTGCTTGAAGTTGGAATTGTTTCAAGTCAGTTTCTTGATTGCATAAATATATATAGATGGGTTGGCCTTGTCTGTCAAGAATCTTAAAAGGAGTTGATAAGAGTTGATATTTAACAGTAATAATAATGAAACCCATAAAGGGATGCTTGGGTTAAAAAGGAGGTGGATTTGAAAACTGGGTGCATGACAAATTGACAAGCATGCTGGCTGGCATGTTGATAAAGATGTTTTTGGGTTTTTGGATGTTTAGGATTGTCCTTGGGGCTCTGGCATTATTGAAAGATTAAAAGGAAAGTGATTTTGGTTCCTGCTGCTCTGTCATTGTGCCCCAATCTATTTGGCACATGACAAGCATCTAGTACTTAGAAATCTATGAGACCGTAACTGCTCTCTAGTTTCTACACAATGTGATGCTTGGCTAGCCTCCAAATTTGCTTTGAGGAACAATTGATGATGCATATGAGTGAGAATAATAAGGTTTGTTTTTTTGTTTTTGGTAAATAAGTTAAGAACAAAAGTTCAAACTATACTGCTAAAGTAAGATTTACCCAATAAATAAAATCTCAGTGAGAGAATGTTGCATTGTTTTTTAAATGGCAGTCGGTTTACAAATTATTTTTTTAGTATATGTGATAGTCTAAACTACAGGGTTTAGGGGATATGAGTTTCTCACACACACAATCAACATGCTATGGAGTTCGAATATGAGATTTCTAGTCTGCAGCCGGCTTACCAATTAACTTTTGATTTAGCGGTATTTTCTTTCCAATATTGAAAGATGTCCCAAGTTTAGTTTCCCTTCCCTCAAATGAAAAAAAAGAAACAAGGGCCCCCTTGAAACACTGCCACATGGATCACCCAGAAAATAAAATATTGGTAAACAAACAATGTAGTATTATTGATTTGTTTGAATGGAAGGAGGCAGCCCACGTGGTTGAATTCTTATTATTGTTCAATCTGACAAAAAAGAAACCTTCTTGTGTCTTGCCAAATGACAATTGCTGCCAATTGCATCATGGGCTATTCATATGTTATGTAATTTTCCTATATTCCCTTCCATCTTTAGGACAATTAAAAAAGGAGGAGGTCATAATTTCAAAAAGAGAGCATAACAAAAACAAATATAGACAAAGCTATAATATATAATACAAATTATCTACTTAATTAAAGTTATTAAACAGGTCTTGTCTTGCTCATGTGATTCGTGGTTGCATAGCATATTCCTATTCGCATGCGATTGATAAACAAATAAATACAATTAATTAATGTTTTTTTCAGTCTGTGTTCTTTTTTTGACACAAGTATCAAGCGATATTGGGGTTGACACAAAGTATCAAGCAATATTGGGGGAGAGAAAATTCGAACACAAGATCTCGAGCGTGAAAATAATAACTCTTAATCACTTAAGCTACAAGTCACTGCACTGGACACCTCTATTTTTCAGTTTTTGGGCCATACACATCTTCAGCTAGGGTTTTAGAGGAGAGACCACCATGAGCTTTATAGCTTCGGGCTCACTCATCACATGGACCCAAAGCTAACTTTAGCCCACTATTACAACATCAGTTGACTTTGGGCTTTGTCCATATGCGACCATCCAAACGACGTGTCGTTTTCTATTGGGACATTCCTATTCTCAATTCTTCAATCTCTGTAATCACTATCAGCGCAAGGCGACCTTGGAAGAAAGAGAGGGAAATGGCAGCGGCGTCGTTTAGGTGGATACTGCAGTTGCACAAGGACGTACCAAAAGCCGCTCGCTTCTACGCCCAAGGCTTGGACTTCTCCGTCAATGTCTGCACTCTCCGCTGGGCTGAGCTTCAGTCGGGCCCACTCAAGCTTGCCCTCATGCATTCCCCCAAGTAACTTACTTTCTCTGAGACTGGGCGCTCTCAGTGCATATTAAGTGTTTGATTGTATGTCTAAAAGAGCTATTTACACACCCTTTGCCATAAAAAAGCATAATGTCTGTTTGTGTTTTTCAGAAGAAAAATAGGTGATGAGTAAAATAAACCCAACTTCAGAAAGTCTTGGTTCTTGGGGTTTGATCCCATTAACATGGTGCCATTATGCTTTTCTTGTGTCCATTGGCTAAATGAGTTTGTATTAATTGCATCTGGGTTTTGCCTCTAATTGAAAATGGCAGATGCTAATAATGCAGTTTCATAGTGACCATGAGATGCAGGAGGGGTACTCTTCACTCTTGTCTTTCACAGTCCCGGACATTAATCAAACAGTGACAAAGTTGATGGCATTAGGAGCTGAACTAGACGGTCCTATCAAATACGAAATCCATGGGAAGGTGATGACTAAATTTCTAGACACCCCTTTGACACCCCTTTGACAATGCCATAATTCATTCATTTGTGCATTATTATTGCTATGCTGGATGCAACGATGTTGTTACATAACAGTTTTTTCGTGTCCAGGTTGCGGCCGTGCGATGTATCGATGGGCACATGTTAGGCCTCTATGAACCTGCCTAGGAGTTTCAGAAGCAAAGCCGTCAAAAAATGCAACAAGCTGAAGACATTGGTATCTTTGAACCCATTGAGAAGATGTGAGAAGTTGTACTTGTCTCGGATTCCCGTCAATAATCCACTGTTTGATCATCCAGAGATCTATTGGAGCTGTGTGCACAGCTAAGAAAACAGTGTAGCCATGATTTAGAGGGAAACGGGTTCATTTTATGGTCTCAATTACCTTCTTATGTAGATGGTGTGGAATGGTTTGAGTTGTTTTTGAAATACGGGAGCAAGTCTATTTGTAGACAAATGAATTGGCAAATAGAAGTGCCAAGCGCAAATTTGAAAATCTGGGAACTATACTTTTTGGCAGCATCTAATTTTGGAAACGAGATTTATTCTAGTCTAAAATGGCCTAAACTATAATGATGGCACAAATCAAATAGATCAGACAGCCTGATACAGATGTTTCCGAGGGATAATGAGTAGGTGATACTCGAATATACAAATTGCTGAAATCAACCCTATTGCTATTTTAGCCTAAAAATTGTCTCACGAATAGTTTGGTTAGTACTCTAATGCTAAACAACTAAAGGTATCCCAGCAGCACCATTTTTGCTACGGTTTTGTACAAATTCAGATGTTCCGACTGGTGTAGCATTAAGAGGACCCCTCACATATATCCCGAAGAGCTTGTGGCAAATTCAACACAATCTCTGCATATGCTGGAGTAGACGCACACAACAGACAGAAAAACCATCAGAAATGCAGAAGCATGCAAAGCCTATACAGGAACAGCGCTGTAAAAAGTGCCCAACAAAAGTGTTTTGGAGTCATTAAACTGTCTCTTTGATCTTAACATTAAAGTTGGAACGGGTTGTTTTGTTATATTTCAAACATAATCGTAGACCAAAAGAAAAAAATAGTCAAGTATCATCAGGAGGATATAATAGCGAGGGCGACCTCATCAAAATTTTGAATATCATTTATATTGGCAAGTAGTAAGCAACAAAAAAAGTCGTCAACTAGAAAGAATACCTTCAGGTAAGCTCATATTTTGCAAGGCATCCTCTGCATAGGAGAGGGTAGTTGGACCATCCAAGGATCCGTTTTCCTTTTTGTTCATGGTTGATGCATTTAGACTTGTTTTCCTGTATTGATGCACTGGCCATGCTACCACACTGACATGAGTTGGAAGTACAGAAACAAGCTCCGCATATTTAAGCTTAACTATTACCTTGCTGCAAAAAGAAACAGACATTCTTCAGCATGATGGAAACCTCTTTGTGAGGATGTATGTAATCATGCCTGCAACCAATATGACAATCAAACTGGTGTAATTTAGTTTTATGACTAACAGTCGATATCATGTGAAAATGATAGAAGGCAACAGACAGAATCAACTACTTTTGTCTTGTCAAAGGAACATAGAAGTGAGCAAATTTATCATTGTCCTACTGAGGAAAAAGCTGTTGATTGTCTGCCAGACAAGCCAGACATGGTAACTTGGAAGCTTCAGGAACAAATTACCAAGCTCAAAAGATACCCTACCTTTACAAGGAACGGGTATGGGATACTTCAAAACCGTGTGAGCTATTACTAATATGTTCAGTCACCCACGTGAACATGAATGTGCTGACAAATGATTAATTACTAATATATTTAGCACCTCAAGATGTTATTCCACTGATATTTAAAAATATAAAAATCCAAATACAAAGTATAATGCAGGGGAAAAAAAATGCACCAACCAATCAAAATCAACTAGTGAAAAGGCAATTAAGTTGTAGGGAAGGGTATAATAAATTTCTTTAATCTGGTTCCCATATAACTCCTTGGCAAGCCGAACCTGCATGACAATCAATAAATTTTTCGTTAATAAGAATGACAATCCGTGAAGTTGAAATAGTAACAAATTAAATCTTTGTTGTTCATGAAAATATTGTGTGGGGATAAGTAGGTGAAACCCAAAGATAAAGGAATGCAAGACAGCTGTTATAACTTATATCCCTGCCTCCAAAATAGAAAACCCTCTAACCAGATTTTCAACATTTCCAATTTTAATTTGAACTTCGCATATTTGACTATTTCATGTATGCGGGATGGAAAAAAGGAGGTAACACACCCTTCACCCAACTCTAATCTATTACATTTTGAATTAGACACACTCTTCAATAATGTTTACAAATGCCAACAGCATACCTGTTCCCTTCTATCCACGTAAGACTGCAAAAGCTCTCCAATGTAATCTATAAATTTCTGAAAGCAGATCACCAAGGATTAATATCATACCCGGTACTATATTGAGTGAGCAAGGCCTATGCAGGAAACCATTCTTACCATAGCATTAGAAGAAAGAAGATCATTTTCCGCTTCTCGTAACGGCAAAAAATATGGAATGGTGTGTTCAAGGACAGTCATCTTCTCAAGAAATGACTTGCTCTCAAGCACACAATGGTACAGGTCACAAGGTTCTCCTGCACCATTGCAGATGCAGATGCAGATGAGTCATCTTCTCCAGTGCTAAAGCCGAAAGTGATGAATGCGCTTACAACCTCATTGAAGATTTTTTATTTATTTCTCGAGAGTAAAAATATGTTGTCTATAATGTATATAAGCCCTAAGCCAACCTATTAGGCAACTGAAAAAATGAAAGGGTCAAATGGCCCATATCTGGGTGACCCTAGGGCCTATATACAAACTTAGGATACTAAAAAAATTATTTTACCACCAAGATACTTGTGCTAGGTGCAAGTGGTATCCTGTAAATTACTAGAAAGAACTAAATTAAGAAACAAAAAAATGGGGGGAACTGATCCAGCCGTTACACCAATCTTGATAAACTGAATTATCAAGTATCAACCTTCAGTTTTCTAATGGAAGATTACAAGCAGCAGAATAATGATGTCACATGGAAAAATGATACTTTTTGCTAACATTACAAAAAAGACATGATACCAAAGCTAGACACTTGGATTACTAAACAATTAAAATCAGTTACTTCACAGCATACCTGCATAAGATGTCTCATACAGAATGCCAATTCTAGCCCCTTCCAAACAACAAATCACCTGTTCACAATTAATACAATATTCAGGAAAACTCTCACCCCAAAACAGTACTCAATAAAATTATCAAATAAAGATTTCCATATGTATAATGGTATCTAATATGTACAAACTACAACTGGATGTTAACCAGATTTTCCTTTAACAACCTTCCTTGGATCCTGGCATTGATGTTTGTATTTATTTTCACTCTTTAGAAACTAGATTTAAAAGAAATTATTAAAATTCTCACGACCTGATTTACAACAATGCACAGTTATTCTTCAATCAGAAAGGCTTCTTGGTTTGCAAATAGCCCTGTCTTGGCCTTTCAAAGGAGGTATTTCTCTAACCATGCTATGGATAATCATGACCCAACCCCCCATTATTGATTAAAATAAACTTCCCAAAATTACCTTATTTCCGACTTTATAAGTAATTTTTTCTTGGATTTGAGGACCAGACAACATGTTTACGTCTCCCGCCATTGCCTTTCTGTCAACCTCCATGTGAACCTGATTAAATTATAACTCAATTAGATTAGGCATTTGTTCATGTTACACATGAAACAGCCTAAGGAAAATTGAATATCGAATCAATCACTGAATTCTAACATCAAAGGATTAAAGGGAGCCACAGTAAATCCCAATAAGTATTGGATAAAACCATACCCGCTCTCTTATTGTAGCTAGTAGTCCATCATTCCATTGTTCACCATCCAAATAAATCTCTGCAAAAAAAGATATATTTTACTTCTTAACCAAACTAGAGGAGGTGAACCAAAATTATTTCAAAAATTAACACAAACAAAGCTTACACAACCTTTTAATCAATAGGAAGACTTGGAGAGAAAGCATTTAGAATATTGGCTGAATTATATTGTTATTTATACATTCAGCTTAAGTTATCTCTAAGATCTGTGAAATGGGAACCACAGTAATTCCAACACAGGTTAGCCATCAAGACTAGTAATTCCAACACATCCCTTGTGGGACTCAGGGTATGATAGTATTCCCCTTTTAGTTGCTGGCATCCTCATCAAGAGATTGATTTCACACACTTATCCACGACCTAAAATACCACAACCTGATCATGGTTGGGTTCCTTATACCAGTTTACAGCCCTAAGATCACCCCAGTACACAGAGGATATGGGAATTGAGGTATCACACCCCACCTTTGCCCTCCTCCAACAGCATTTAGGAACCCATGAAGAAAAGAAAAAGAAACTTGACGTGATGCAAAGCTAGATACTACTGATTACTTTTGAAATGAAGCATTAACACATAACTTTTTTTCAACAAAAATGCTAGTCATACCACATTTGTATACCACATTGTGTACCACCTCTCTAAAAGAGGTGAGCCCCATTGTATTGGGGGGCTCCACCTCTATTAGAGAGGTGGTACATAATGTGGTATACAAATGCGGAATGCCTAGCATTGCTCTTTTTTCAACGATACCTTGAGTTTGTAAAGCCCGTGCAGCTTCAAATTCTTTTTGTAGACGCTCATAAATTGTCTTGTCAGCATCCCTATTAAATCAATAGAATCACCAAGACATTAGACCAGAAATTACATGTCCATCGAGAACAATGATAATATTGCTACTATGTATCAATCTGTTTGCAGCCATGGCAATATATAAACACCAACACATGATGAAAATAGAAGGTGCTATGTACAATACAAGAAAATTCAGAACATAACTGGAAAAATGATGAACAAGTAGTTCTTTTCTTCGGAGGCATACATAGAAGTGCCTCCAAATGATTCAAATGATTAGCTTGTTTGATTAATTCAGGTCATATCCACACTTTTCAGAAAGAAATAAAACGCAGGTGCATATCCATAAGTCACTAAGTACTTTATTTTCACTGGTGTATTAAATATGTATGCAAATAAGTACATATATATTACGTAGTCACACATGTCTCTGTTAATGTACATTTACAAAATAAAATATCTGAAAGCCATTGACGAACAGCTTAGTAAACCCTTTGGGATCACAAAAGTCAGTTGAAGCTAAAATGTTATTGCACTTGACATTTAATCACAAGGAAAGAAAGAACCATAATAAGGCTATGTTAACTATCTCAAGGTCGAAATGGGTTCTTAAATTCACCTATCATTCATCAAACCTGTCTAATTTATAAAATTACAATTTCTTCTGGTTATTTTCAAGAATACAAAATTGCATGCAAAAGAATGATGAATAAAAAAGGCCCAAATCCAAAAAAAAGTTAAAAGGCCCAAAATTCACAAAAGTCATACGAAAGCATCACGTGATTCAGAAATGTTTTTGGTCTTTTTCCGAAAGATATTTGAAGTGAGTTTCAACAACCAGCGTATCATAATCAATCTCATACTCAAAATAGAAATATACGAAGAAACAGTGCTACCCACAGCTTAGTAAAAGATCTGGAGGTCATTGACGAACAGCTTAGTAAACCCTTTGGGATCACAAAAGTCAGTTGATGCTAAAATGTTATTGCACTTGACATTTAATCACAAAGAAAGAAAGAACCATAATAAGGCTATGTTAATTATCTCAAGGTCGAAATGGGTTCTTAAATTCACCTATCATTCATCAAACCTGTCTAATTTATAAAATTACAATTTCTTCTGGTCAATTTCAAGAATACAAAATTGCATGCAAAAGAATGATGAATCAAAAAGGCCCAAATCCAAAAAAAGTTAAAAGGCCCAAAATTCACAAAAGTCATACGAAAGCATCACGTGATTCAGAAATGTTTTTGGTCTTTTTCCAAAAGATATTTGAAGTGAGTTTCAACGACCAGCGTATCATAATCAATCTCATACTCAAAATAGAAATATACGAAGAAACAGTGCTACTCACAGCTAAGTAAAAGATCTGAAGGTCATTGATGAACAGCTTAGTAAACCCTTTGGGATCACAAAAGTCAGTTGATGCTAAAATGTTATTGCACTTGACATTTAATCACAAAGAAAGAAAGAACCATAATAAGGCTATGTTAATTATCTCAAGGTCGAAATGGGCTCTTAAATTCACCTATCATTCATCAAACCTGTCTAATTTATAAAATTACACTTTCTTCTGGTTATTTTCAAGAATACAAAATTGCATGCAAAAGAATGATGAATCAAGAAGGCCCAAATCCAAAAAAAGTTAATAGGCCCAAAATTCACAAAATTCATACGAAAGCATCACGTGATTCAGAAATGTTTTTGGTCTTTTTCCGAAAGATATTTGAAGTGAGTTTCAATGACCAGCGTATCATAATCAATCTCATACTCAAAATAGAAATATACGAAGAAACAGTGCTACCCACATTTTTGAGATAATCAAGGAACTGGACTCCATTTTGGGTGTGGCCAAAGCATCTAAAATGCCTGCAGTTATAAACATAGATTTGCAATAAGATTTCTTAGTAGATTTCTTGCTTTCTTCTTCCACTGTTCGACAATATTTTTTTCTCCTATTTTGTTGCATACATACATACTCTCTAAAATGATAAAAACGCAAGTGAAATTCTCCGAAAACATGTATGACAAAGATGAACAAAGATTACACAACGCATATATTACTGAGTCTAGAGGAGCGACTCCACGAAGGCCTTTGGAATTTTAAGTCACTCAAAACATGAGTACTTCATAATATTTTAAAGCAATAACAGTTCCATAAAAGTAATTATGATCTCACAATAACCAAAAGCTAGATGATGAATGAAGAGTTAAAAATTTCCTGAGAAAGCCTTACCTAGAAAGACGCTCTGCTAAGTCACTATGCCGTTTGAGAACATTTGTCCCTATCAAGTACAGGAAAAGCTTTAGCAGCTTCATAATAAAGAAACATTCTTATACATATATGCAACACAGAACGGAGACAAATAAATATGAAAATAGATTGTTACATCTAGCCCGTGTCGCGTCTAACGAAATGTCTTCCTCTTGCAGAAAACTCTGTTACAAATCAACAAAATAAGTACCACCTTGTGATAAAATCCTACACAACACCAAAGCACTAATAGCAACAAATTGACTTACAAATGAAAAATAAAATATCACACTAAAAATGAACAAAAATAAGAGTGACAAGTAAAAACCATTACCATGTCTCCCATTAGGGCATAGGGACGTCCGCTTAGAGATTCAAATTGCTGCATTATTCAGCAGAAATTGTACTCAGCAATCCATAACAAGTCATATTTGCAGCGATACAATTGAAAGTAACAGTGACTGAAGCAATGGTGAAGAAATCAATATAAAAATGAAATCAAAAACAAAAAAATCAATTCAATTTCTCAGCAAAAATATGTATTTACAGTAAATTAATCGATGAATTATGAACAAAAGAGCTTACCCTGCGAGAGGAGTCTCCAAGATAAGCCATTTTCCTCGGTCTCCTCCTGTAAGGCTCTTCTGTGTCGCTGTAATCCATTCCTCTCACAGAGAGAGAGAGAGAGAGAGAGAGAGAGAGGGGGGGGGGGGGGAAAGAAGCTCTGATTGGCTCGGAGTAACCCGGAATCAAAATTAGGGCTTCGTTGGAAATCGGGTAAAATGTACCTGACCCGACCCGATAATAAAGGCTGGTAACAAACTGGGCCGCCAGGTAGAGTCCAATGTCCTTCCCTCGCAGACAGGGCCGAATGAGGCAACTCGGTACTAATAAGAAGTTCCATCTTGGTTTTTTTTTTTTTGGAATTATTTTCTTACCTCCATTTAAAGAAAAAGAAAATGTGTACTTTTTCTTTTTGCCTTTTTCTATTGAGAAACGAAAAAACAAAAAAAACAAATGAACACCAAAACAAAAGACCTACGAAATTTGAACAAATTCATAAATATTGTGACTTCCACATTTTCGTTACATCCCTTTGAGTGTGGAGCCATTTAGTTCATTGTCCCAAAATAAGTTTTAATATTACAATGCAATTTTGAAAATTTAGGTTTAATTTTCCATTTCTCAATATCTTTTAATATACGAGAAGTATTTAATATTGAATTTGAAAATTGTTCTAAATTTAAAAATGATGAACTTGCATGCGAAAGCAAAAATATTACATTTAATTAACATCACACCCCCACCAACTAGTCTTTCATCTAGTGGTATTTGTCTCCAATTGATTGGAGGAGGTCTCAGGTTCAATTCATATAGATGATGATGGCGATATATATTTGTGATGAGTTCAATAAGTAATTGTTGTGTATCTTTGTTGTAGGTGTATTGGCCCGTTGCATGGATGTACCGGTCCATAACAATGTTATTATAGAAAATCAACAATATCAATAGTATTTACATAATATTGACACTTTATTTATGTCATATCAAGGCTCTTTGAGATTTTGTCTACAAAATAAATAAATAAATATTATGTGAGATTATTTGCTATCGAAATAATGAGATAATATAACCAAGGTGGTTGGTGTGAGTGGTTCGGCACTCTAATTCCTTAAGAGAGGTTAGGGGTTCGATCCTTGCTCTCGTATGAAGCCACCACTTTGGCCAGCACTTTACCCCTTATGGGCCGACCGGTGTGAGCGGGGATTAGTCTGGGTTATGGTTAAGGCTTAAAGGTGCCACCTATAGTTGGGGCCCATCCAGGACCACCTCGTGATTCAGACAAAAAAAATAAAATAATGAGACAATATTTTTACCAAAAAAAAAAAGAATGGGACAATATTGATAGTATCAGCATCATATCGAAATAATATATAATAGCATTGTTTGCTACAATAATAGTACTATTTGAGAACGAGTAATGCTATTTGGACACACAACATTGACACACTTAGTGACACCCGCTGATGTGTCAATGTATCATTTGTTCTTCTTTTTTCCTCGTTTTCTGTTCAGCGAATGATACATTGACACATCAGCGGGTGTCAACTAAGTGTGTCAATGTTGTGTGTCCAAATAGCATTACTCTTTAAGAACTTTACTACAATAATAGTGATATTTTGAGAGAATTTCTCAAAATTATATAAAACTTGTGTCATTTTTGTTTTGTTTGTCTTTTTTAGTGGGTTATGTCTTCTTTCTCTCTCCATTTTCTTACAAAAAAATTATCAATATTGACCTTACTTTTGTGAGTTAGGCTTAAACAAAGAAATGAAGCTCAAACTCAAGTTGGTTTGTTGAAGATTAGTATAATCACAATTCCCAAACTAAGTTAGAGCAATTTATAGACTAAAGATCTTTTGATGGGCCAAAACTTACATGTAATGAGGTGATAACTCCTCTTTCCAGGTGATGAGAGATGCTGAGAAATAGAATGATCTCGTGACAAGTAAGGTTCCCAAATGATACAATTTTAACTAAAAAAACTGTCAAATTAATCTGTTACCAAAAGGAAAGGAAAAAAAAATGTCAATTTGTATGAATACATAAATAGCCCAATATTATATAAATTATTTAAATTAAAAATATTCGCATTTATATCTATATATGTAAAGTAAATGACCGTTATATTTAATTTTTCAATAATCAAAAAATGCATATATATCAAAATACAAGTACTTCGTTTTTAAAGTATAAATACGTAAAATAATAATGTATTAAAATGCAAATCATTTTATAAAAAAAAGAGTTCATGTTCAAATTAAAAGACTCTATTTACACTTTCATTATATATTTTTATTTGGGTTATATACTCTCTATGTCACAACACAACTACTGGTTTGTCGACCTAATTTCTAAAAACTAAGATTTGAAATTTGCATGTAATAAAACTTCCAAAATCAAATTTCAAAAATCGTGAAAAATAATACAAAGAAAAATCTAAAAATTAAAAGTTAAAATCCTTTTACAATTGTGAAAAAAAAATAAAGAAAAAATCACAAGGCGAGACCTTGTGAGAGCTACCGAGAGAGAAGAAACGAAGAGAGAGAAAAACAAAAGAAAGAAATAGAGAGAGAGAAAAGAGAAAGAGAGAGAGAGAGAGAGAGAGTAGCAGAAGCGATCGAGCTACACAGAGCGAAGTTCGAATATAAATCAGCAACACCAAAAAATAAAAATAAAAAAGCAGTGAAATTTTCAAAAAGAAAAAAGAAAAAAGAGAGGAAAAGAGCCGAAGAGAGACAGAGCGAGAAAGCGAAAGGCAAAGCTCCGAAGTCACTAAGGTTCGATTTTCTCTGCAATTCGCCGAGCTCGTTAAGGTCAGAGTTCAATCAATCTCGAAAGCCCTCTCTCACACACACTCCCCAAGCTTTACTATTTAATTTTTTGTTTTGGCGCTTCATTGCGCTTTTTTGTTCCTCTGCAATTCGATTTTTCTGCAATTCAAGCTCTGTTTCCTCAACTTCAATCCGTCCAATTCACTGATCTCATTCCCTGAACTTCAAATTTCGTGTCTTGAAGTTGAAAGCTTGTGAATTGCGTGAAATAAATTATGGGTTTGGATTGGCGCGGTGGTGTAATTTATTGTTCATTGGAGTTTGTAAAGAGTATGGTCGTCTGAACCCAAATTTTGGTGATTCAAAGTTAGGGTTTTTGATTTATAATGGTTTTCAATAAATTAAGCTTCCCTATGTGTCTTTTTGTTGGGATTTAGCGAGCTGTGTACTGGGGTTGATCTCTAGGGTTTTGGTCTTGAGAAGATGGGATTTGGTTTTGCATTGTGTGGTTTGTGGGTGGGACAATTTGGGGTCGTTTGGAAACAAGGGTAACCGTATTCCAGTTTGAGATTGGGGGTTTTGGGGGTTTTTTTGATTTGGTGGATGGTGTGTGCCTCTGTTTGTCGGGATATGCAGAGTGTTGAGATTGATTTGCAATGAACGATATGGAGGAGTGCAAATTCTGGGTTTTCTGGAAACAGTATTAACGGTAATTTGGCTTCTGGTGGGAGTTACTGGGGGATTTGCAGTTTCTTGTGGATGGTGTATGAATCTGTTTGTTGAGAAATGCAACCTCAGCAGTTCTCTAGAATTGATTTGGGTGATTTGAAAGCGCAGATAGTGAAGAGGATTGGGGCCGAGAGGTCAAAGCGGTACTTCTATTACTTGAATAGGTTGTTGAGTCAGAAGCTGAGCAAGAAGGAATTTGACAAGTTGTGTCACCGGGTGCTAGGAAGTGAGAACTTGCCACTGCACAATCATTTTATACGGTCAATCTTGAAGAATGCATGCCAAGCCAAGACCCCACCACCGATACATTCATCAGTTCCTGCAAAACCTGGGATACAAGCTGCAAACAGTTCTCCAAGTAGAGAAGATGGGCAGGAGCAAAGTGGGACCCTCTTTCCAAATCAAAATCAAAATGTACCCGTTTGGCAGAATGGGGTTTTGCCAGTGTCCCCACGAAAGGGTAGGTCCGGGATACGTGATCGGAAGCTAAGGGATAGACCAAGCCCACTTGGACCAAATGGGAAGGTCGATAGTGTGTCACATCAATCCACGGGTTCAGAGGATAATGGCAGTAAGGTTATTGTGGAAAATGGGGATGTGCATCCATATGATTATCAGAGACCAATGCAGCATCTTCAACCAGTTGCTGTGCTACCTGAGAGTGAAAGAGATGGTGCAGTTCGGCGACCCATAGAAAAACCACGGATACACAGCAAAGACCAGGCTAACTTAGCTGTTATTGAAGATGAGGAAGAGGTGGAACAATCAAACCGCTTAAGTTTCTCAAGAAGTCCTCTACTTGCGCCACTTGGGATCCCATTCTACCCAGCCAGCGTAGGTGGGGCCCGCAAAGCTTTGCCCGTGGGTAGCAGCTGTGATTTCGTTAGCTATTATGACAATGGGGGATTGTCAGATTCAGAGACGCTTAGAAAACGAATGGAGCAGATTGCTGCAGCACAGGGTCTTGGAGGTGTTTCTACAGAATGTGCCAGTATGCTGAATAATGTGTTGGATGTGTACTTAAAGCGATTGATTAGGTCCTGTGTTGAGTTGGTGGGAGCAAGGTCTACGTCAGAGCCAAAAAAGAATGCTGCACCAAAGCAGCAGATTCAAGGAAAGATCATCAATGGCATGTGGCCAAGCAATCACTTGCATATGCAGAGTGGCAGTGGCCCCGTGGAAGAGCAAAGACCACGGTGTTCAATATCTTTGCTTGATTTTAAGGTTGCAATGGAGCTAAATCCACAGCAACTTGGAGAAGACTGGTCATTGCTGCTGGAGAAGATTTGTATGCAAGCGTTCGAGGAATGAAACATCCCTGTGAAGATATATTCATCCCAA
This sequence comes from Prunus avium, assembly GCF_965620075.1. Taxonomy (NCBI): domain Eukaryota; kingdom Viridiplantae; phylum Streptophyta; class Magnoliopsida; order Rosales; family Rosaceae; genus Prunus; species Prunus avium. The sequence goes on along the minus strand of NC_142284.1, from coordinate 52,589,433 downwards.
CGTTGTGGTTGGGTCGGTCTGTTCTGGTTCAAAGGTCCTGACACCACCAGATGTTCGAGTCATTGATACAAATAATTCTAATCTCATTGCCAGGACGCACCAGATGGTTCCTAAGTGGGTAAAGTTTTGGGTCTCGCAAGGTGAAATCATCTGTTTGAGCATCAAATGTCAGAATTTGCTTGCTGCGGAGCCAGAACCGATCCAGAATGATCTAACTTAACCAATCAAGGGGTGCTTTCAAACTGAATGCCCATGTTTGGTTGTTCTGTTGTATGTTTAACGTAGATGCCGCTGTATTTGCTATCGCACCAGATCTCAAGCTTTCACTGTAATTGCAGCCAATGAAGAGGAAATATAAGAAAATTTTGCAGGGATACTGTTCTGTAGCTTGGTGAGAGGTACAATCGCTTGTGTAAGAGCTGCAGTATGCTCTGTATGTATTTTTAGAATCTTAGAATTGATTGAAATTTCAATATCAATAACACATTGACATCAATTGAGCTGTCCTTATGGCATGATTTTTTTTTTTGGTCAATGCCTGATGGCATGAATTTTTTTTTTTTCGGTCAATGCCTTATGGCAAGAATTTAGCTCTCAAAATATCCAGCTGCCAAATGATCATCCTCTACTCAGATGTTCTCGTACAGATCTGTGAATGTATATTCAACCATTGATCATGCAAATAATTGTGGTGGGTATACTTCAGCATGCAAAAACAGAAACACTATCACTCACATGTCTGAAACTACTGGCAATTGATTTTTGATTGGTAAGCTGTTTTTATCTCATTATTGCTGTTAAAAAATAAGTGTTTTTTCTACACGACCAGGACGGGAATCCAATTCAGCTGTTGCCCTGTTTCAACTTTGAAAAACTAGCCGTGACAGATTGAGCTTCATCATGAGGAGTTAAGCAAAAAATGGATAAAATATATCTAGAAGACTATAACTAACTTAAATGGAAAACAGTAACAGTGCAAATAAGCACATTCTGTCGCTATGTGCACATCAAATTCCGGTGTAGTATCGAGCTGTAGATATATATACTAGTCTGCAATGTGAGTATGGGACTTGTGGTAAATGCAGCATCCAGCCATGTACTCAATGTTGAACAAATGGTACAGCTCTAGATATTGTTTTGGTTTCGATTCTTGACTTAATCAGTCCTAATCAATCCTCTTATAGGTATGGAAATTAATTATTGGATTTATCACTTTATACTAATAAGCCTAGCCCCCATGTGTTCTCTCTTTTTCATTTCATCAGTTTGTACATGTACAGATGAATTTTCATTCTCATGCATTTGCCTCTGACTCTTCCTGCCTTCTTTTCTGCTACTTTTGAAACGTTAATTTTGGTATTTCCAATTCTAGTTTTATCTGTAACTTTCTTTTAATTGTGTTTTAGTTGTTTACTGTTTGCTACCAAAAATAACAGGACTGATGATGGGTCAGGTCCGGATGTTTCTTTTGGCCGATTGGTCAGGTTTCTGATTGGTCACTCTTTGAATTGCCTGTCTAGGATAGGTTGGGAACTGGGGGATGGCTGCATGGGTTTTATAGATTGCAAATGCATGACTTCACAGGACAGGAGGATTTGTTTTCTGCATCTTCATTAAATACTTGTTCTGCGATTTCTAGGAAAGCTTCAGATTAATCTTTGTCTGATATCTGTTATTGTTGAAATGACTCACAACCCATACACGTGTTTATAAAGCTGATGATAGTGAAAATCCAATCATTTGTGCTGCTATGGGATGGGAGAATGGAGCAAACAGAATCTCAGAGACAAATACATTGGTTTGAACCATCTGATGTGGCTGTTGGGATCATAGGTGACTTGTCTTTGGAACTGTTGTCATTAGTTGTTTAATGAGTAGCATTCATTATCTGACATCATCCTACGTCACTGCTGGTGTTGGAGTCTTTTCAGTGGAAAACCCACTAAACCAGTCTTAGATGTGTCTTCATTTGACAAGGCCATGGTTACTTGGAACTTGGAAGCTTGGAGACATGTGGACCTCAGTTATTGAATTTCCAAAGTGGGCAAAGCTCTGAAGAAAGTTCTAAAATGCCTCTTAGAAATGCCCTGGTTTTGCACTAAATGTTACCCTTTCCCACTGCGGTAGCTTATGTTATCTTTCAATATTGCTAATTGAGGACCAAGTTGAGGGGTCCTTGCGACTTGGGATTTTCTTCTCTCTCTCTCTTCTTCTTCTTATTTCTGCATTGTTATGGGGTAATTTTGTGGGTTCCACACCCATTGAGGCAGTGTTTTTAATGAAAAAAAAGACATTGATCGGTATTCACCATTGGTTTAAATCTAACGGCAAGTGACCATATTTTCCTTAGTCTGTGGTGATCAGGTCAACGAGACTATTATTAACCATGGATTTGCCGGTCGAGTTTTGTGAGAACCTTCTTTCATAGACTCATATTTTATTCTCTGTGGCTCTTGTGCATGAGAAGTGCAGGCAACACTTTGGAATCTTAGGATATTCATGATGTTGGCCTAAATGTGACATTTCTCAGCAGTACCAACTGAGCCTTTTCTAGGGGATACTCTTTTATCTTTTGCAAAGAAAAATGATTCTGTGACATCCCATAAATATTACTTGATTCTTCCCACAAAAATAAAAAGAGAGTTCTGAACAGTTTATGATTGAGATCAGGAAACAGGCGAAGATTGTTAATATTACTTAGGGTGTATCATGGAAGGGTATTTGGATGACAATACCAAAGTGTTTTCTTGAACATATATTATTGGCAAATTTATTCGAGTTGAACCGGAATTTCAATCACTGTTTTTCCAACCTCACTTTCAAAATTTGTCCAAGATCAATATCTTATACTGGTACCCTAGTGTTCCAGACAGACAGCACCAGACTCATTTGTCTTTGAAATGACAGAACGACTCAGAAGTGTGTGCATCAGTTTATTTTAATAAAGTTCAAGTTCGAAAAATAACTGGTAAATTCTGATTATAGAAAAGAAAAACCAAATTTCCATGCCAACATTCAATCTGCACTGAAAAGGGGAGCTGCAAGTTGAAGATCATATGAAGCGAATGGATTTTTTTTTTAGCATTACATAATGATCACTGCCAGAAATAGTTGGGAAAACTAAAAATCCGACATGTCATGCATCCAAATGTTGCAAACTAAATTGAAAAAGGAAAAAGAAATGTATTTGAAGAACAGCACCACTTTGTATGTATTCACAGTTCCACAAGTGAATGCAGATTCCCGCTGTAAGACCAACAGCTTGGATTTATTAGTTGAATGGGATGAAAGAGAATTGGTATGTACATGGAAAAGGGTAAGAGCTAAAAGAAAAGGAAGAGGAGTAAGTTTTGTACAATGAGAAAGGTCTCTCTTCCAAATGACTTAATAATTAAATTTATGTGGAGGGTGGAGGTTTCGAAGGTGCTGCCGCTGTCTTGCATATAGGGCACCAATTCTTAAGCCGTAGCCACTGGTTTACGCAGTTAACATGAAAACTGTGCTCACAATGTAACCTTCCAACTTCATCTCCAGCAACATACTCTTCCTGTAAAAAAAAGATAGACCAACAACAATTACTCTCTATATATAAAGAGTCAGACTAAAATGGTGGCACCTAAAAAACAAATCAAGTTTTGAGAAGTATATCCAATTACATCCACTCTAAACTTTACAGGATGTTAAATAACATTTGGAATCATGTTGAGCTAGTTCTAACTTCTGAGTTAACCAAGGAACTGACTTGGGATAGTGCAGGTTTAGGGTGAAATTTGTAGAGACAACCCTGCTAGTTTGGCCTTAAATAACCACTTAGTGCCCAAATTTTCTTAAAGCCCAATGTAAATTCTGTTTTCCTTGTACCCTGCAACTAACTTTAGCCTTAGTTGAATAAGGAGCGGCTAAGTTAGGGTAAATGCAGTTAATTTTAGCTGTTTTGGCTCATGCATGAACCACTACTAGCGAGGCCCAGAGGTGCTTCTAGATATATCATGGTTAGTTTTTACAAGAAAAATAAATAAAATCAGAACGGGAAAAAGACCTGGCAGATACTGCATTTGACATCATCCTTCTTCCCATCAAAGTCTATGGATGATTCTTCTGGAGATGTAAACTGATAAGTGCTTTTCTTAAGGCAATCTGACAATGCTTCTTCTGGCAATGCTGTGCTGACAGTACCCATCCTCTCTTCTAGGGCTAATAATTCCTGCCATCCAAGTAGGAAATACTGTAAAGGAAACAGCTGAACGTAATAAGGTTGCCCCAGATTGTGTTATTCTAAACCCACCACTAGTTGATTATTTGAATTGATTTATTCGAGGCATTGATGATAATAAAAAGTTTAGATGCATCATCATGACTACGCCAGCATTGTATTGAAACACAATAGAACAATGAGAGATACTATGGATAATTTCTATGGAAACTGAATTGCAGTGCGCAGCAATAGCAAACCTCATATGACATGTTATCAATATCTAGTCTCATGTCTCTATGCTGATCATAGAAGTTTAGGCCATTCAGGAACAAATTGGTCTCCAGAACAAGTATTTGCTGCATTATGAAAAAGAACAGTTAAAGAACAATCAACCAATTAAGTGAATATTTTTTACCCCAAAAAAGCAAGTGAACATAAAAACTCTATAGTAACTACCTCAAATGATAGCTCTTCATCTTGTTCAATCCTCTCCAGCGCCAGCAATACCTGCACAGTTTGTGAAATAGACAGATTAAAGAATGAAACCACACTACTACATCAGTTCTTTTGTGAATCTCTCCAACAAGGCAAAAAGTCATAAGACCACACAAATGTACATCAAAAATTCATATAATACCTCTGCAATCCCATCCATGTTGTAGCGTCGCAGTCCATCCTGATTCATTAGAGAGCGGGAAAAGCCAACATCTGCAGCACCAGCTCGCATAATGCTATGTAAATTCCCACTGCTACTACCTGGCCGACTATAAGAATTTGGCCGAATTAAAGGAGCTTCATGGGATAACTGTTGTAATGAACTAGGAACATTCAAGTTGATAGACATTTCAGGTTGAGACGTTTGTGGGCCAACTACAGGGGATCCATTGGCTGATAAATTGTTCCCACTTCCTTGATTAGAAAGCCTTCCCCTTGAGTGACCAGTGACAGTTCGTCGAGTCCTAACTGATGCAGCACCATTATCCCTGTTAGAAGGCATATTCCTAGCTCTTCTTGAATCAGAAATTGAGATGCCATGGCTAGAATTGGAGTTTTGTCCCGCTGATGATGACCCATTCATCTTCTTCCCCCTAGCAGCAGAGCTACTTTCTCCTTCAGAAATTCTTTTCTTTATGGTCTCTCTTCTATTGAGGCTTGAATCTGATGACGAACAACTGGACGGGACAACATCAGATATTGAATTGCATCTTAGATTTCTCAAACCATTCCTGGTTGTGCTAGCCCGTGTTGCTTGGCTGGTGTTTTTAGATCCCGAAGAAACATTAGAACCAACTAAGGAATCTTGGTTTCGCAATCCAGATCTCTGATTAAAACTCCTTCGCGATCTTGTATTTGATGCTACATCAGAGCTTCCAACTTCCATCAAGGTGACCTCACTGGACTCAGCATTTTTGGATTCAGTGTGCAGCCCTCTTTGAATCTTTCCAGGTGGCGGAGCAAGCTCTGAAACTTCAGGATCATCCTGAACACTACTGGTTTCAGATGAATCTGTTTCCAAATTAGAAGATAGCTTTTTGCAAGGTTCTGTTATGGATTTTCTTGTGTTGCCAACAGCAATGCAAGACCTAGAGGAACTTCCAATTATCTCTTTCCCACTTGAAGTGCTGCGGAATGCAGGCCTTGACGACTTGACCTTTTCAATTTGAGCACCTTTCACGGTGTTCAATCTTCCACTACATACCAGTCGGCTGCAGATCTGAGCATTGGGGTCTCTGTTTGGAGTTTCCCTCAAAACAAGACCAGATCCCCTTTTAGAGACAAGCCTATCGACAGCTCTTTTACCAGAATACTCATCCATGTATGTTGATTGTGTCCTTCAATTCTGTAAGAACAGTAACATAAATAGTTAAGATCATCAGTGCTATTTCCAAAGTAAAATGACAATAGACTTCCAAGTTCCTATGCAGATTGTTAGTGATACACAATCTAGATTTATATGGTGAAGTATCATATAGTGTTCAAAGAAACCTTAGTACTAAGAAATGGAAATTTCTTTGGAAGGGGAAAGACAAGGAAACAAGAAGATGACAGACATTTCATAGCTATTACTCCCAAGAACAACTGCAAAGGAGAAACTTAAACAAAACAAATATGTTTCATGTGTCATACTCATATGTAAGCAAAAATTTCACAAAGAAATGAATAACACATTATGTCATCGGTATGGAATGGAACACACTATCCAATGTAAACCAACAACATACAGAGGGAAGGAAAAAATCACTGGCATAAATGAACAAAACTTGGATTCTTTAAAGGATGAAGGTTCAGATTTCAAGCATCGTATCAAGGTTTAAATTTCAATATATTTTGATGATAAATGAAACTGTAGGCCAAAAATATTGATCCATTTCCTCTGCTGGAAGTAGTAAAGCCCACCAAACAGTTTCCTAGTTGTTGTCAGTTACATTGGCCGAAGACATACCCCTAGTTCCATTCGGAGAAGTGCTACTATAAATACCTGAAATTCTTACTCAGCTACAAAGGATAAGCCTTCTTTTACCTTAAAGAAGTCGACATTTCAGAGAGATTTCATTAACATTGTCACAGAAATTTGTTACTTTACCACAATCATTTTTTTACACAATATTCCACTATTAAGAAGAAAAAAAAAAACTCCCAAGTCCAAAACTATAGAAAACAATTGAAGAACTCAGAGCACTAGCAATACACCAGATATCAACAAGAGCAAAATTTCTATGCAGAACACAAAAGAACAATAAAAAAAGCTGTAACATGCCAGAAATCAGATAATCAGAAGCTGAAACATGCAATGATAATTACACAGAAGTATGAAACACTCATGAAAAAGGATTAACAAAGCACAATAAGGATATCAAGACCTCTGTTACCATTAGTTGAGTCATTGGTACAAAGAGAAGAGAACCCAATACAGTTTTTTTGATAGGAAAGAGAGAACCCAAAATTTTGATTGTGTGAAAACATAAAAGGAACAAAGGAATGAGTAAAAAAAGGACCCAGATGGCCACATGCCTCATATATCATCCCAAAAAAGTGGGTCTCTAGTTGTTGTGAGGAAACGCTTTTTCTAGAATTATTCTCCACACAAATGATCTTATTTTCTATTCTCCCGAAAGACTCTTTCCCCGTGATTTAAGGACATGAAAAGAAGAAAAAAAAAGCTGAATTTTCTCGAAAATAAAAACCATTGAAAAGGAGGGAAAAGAAAGTTATCATCATTTCTCCTCCATATATATTCCAACAAACCAAACAGAAATTTTCAGTTTTGGACTTAGAACAATACTTATTGTTATTGATAAGCAAGAAAAACTAGCAGAAAAAATAGGCCACGATGATGATCAGAGTTCCTCATCAAAAAAGGAAAAAAAAAAAAGAAGTGATGGAAGAAGAGAAAACGTAAAATGATAAGAATTATTCCAATAGTCCAACCGGATGAAAACAATACCAGACTTTCCCAAAGGAGGGTGTTTAATTATTGATTTAAAGACAAAAATAACTGAAAAACGAAGGTGTTTAGAAAAAGGGAAGAAGAAGAAGAAGAAGACTCATCTAACATATACCAGAAATGATATCAAAGCTAAACCATATTGAAAAAATAAAACAAACCCAATATAATTGAACCACCATTGAATTCAGATAGGTGTTAAAAAAGCAAAATTGATGATTCTTTGTTCTGCTTCTACCTAATCCTTCTCCGTGTTCTTCTGCTTCCTTTGAATACCCAGAAGCCAAAAGTTGAAGTTGTTAGACTCTAGAGAGAGAGGAAAAGAGGCTTTTCCTCTTAGTTTCCTCTTAGGAGAGAAGGAGGGAGAGAGAGGGAGGCAAAAGCGTCTGTGTGAATGATCCAAGGCCTAGAGAGAGAAGTCCCTTGTCATTTTGGACTTCCAATTTTCATTTTATCTATTTTTTTTGTTTGAGTTTCTGGCTTTGGAAGCCTAAACTAGGAACAACAACCAAAGTGAAGTGCCGTCCTAATGGGAGAGATTTGAGCCGTTGGATCAGAAAAAGAGTCAAAGATCGAGGGCTGTGGAGGACAGTGACGACATGGTCAACAAGGCTGTGTTATATAGTATAAAAGCTCTTTCTGTGGGACTTGCAGGTGTTTACCATATTACCCCACACGGCCGATACCAACTTCAGCATCTCAGCCGCCGTCCAATCTTCTACTATTTATTTTCTTCTGTGGCCTTTTCTTTTTTAATTATTGAAATTAGGAGTGTTTTATTTTATTTAATCATTTTTTAAGGTCCAAGTAAATTCCAAACCACATTGAGGTTGAAGACTTGAAGAGGGTCTCTTTCACTTGCTTATCAGATAGATGGTTTTCATATATGTGAATCCACTTATGTGGAATCTACATATTTCTCCATGTAGTTGTGTTTTCGAACCTTTTATTGAATGAGTAGGATTTTGAGTTATTTGAACATTTAACTATAAAACAAAAATTAAAAGTTAGATCTCCGGGGATCTTAATACCATACAAGTCAAGGTATACTCTAGTAATAATATCCATATGAATGTTACTAAGGTATGTTTAGAAGTGCTTTTTTTTTTGTCGAACGTTTGGGAGTGCTTATGGAAGGGCTAAAGCATTTTCTGACACTATTTGGTATAAAAGTTCAGAAGTACTTACAGGCCATAGAAGCGCTTTCTTGAGAATAACTTGTCATGTGCTTTTTCTTGAAGCACCTCGATTTCTTATGAAAATTTTAACATCTTTATAATAAAAGCGCTTTTGCTAGAAGTGTTTATGAGCAGAAGTGATTCCTAAAGAAACAGTCACAATCGAGCCAACCAAATACAAGAATGATTGTAGTAATTCCTTCTTTTTTTGGCTAAAAGATCAGCTACCATGTTGGCTTCCCTGTAAATGTGAGTAATTAAATCTTGCAATGTAAAAATATGGTATGTTCATATTAATTTTATTTAAATCATTTCACCATAAAACCAATCTTTCAACAACAACACAAAAATCAATGAAAAATGAGCATTCGAACTTCAAAACATCTTCTAATATATAAGGTACAAGGAATTGTGTTCACTTGCACCAAATGTACCATAATTCTTATTAGTAAACTTAACAATGCTAATCTTTCCTTTCAAATGGACAAGAAATTGACTTTCTTTCTTTCTTTCTTTCTTTTTTTTAAAAAAAAAGAGAATTTTAGTACACAAGTTTTTTATCCACAAAACAAAACCCGTGAATCTGTCAAGGATCAAATCTACAGAATCCTCAAGGGAGAATTTGGTGAGCAGGACATAGTTTTATTTTGTGGCTCCACTCACTTTATTTCTCGAATATTTATTATTATTTTTTCTATCATCCATTTTCACGAAACTTTTGTTAAAAAACACTCTTTTCATGCATTTTCATATTTTAAGCAATATCTTTTTGTTTTCTGGAAACAAGTAGATCTACTACTACGGCATCATCTATCCAAATATTTTCAAGAAAAAAATGGTGACCCGTCAAAACATTTCGCAGAAATATGAAACTTTTTACATGCAAATTGCATGGCCAATTTAAAATCCTCTCTCCCCACCCCAACAAACCATTAATAACAGCACATAAATTAAAGCAACTTATTAGTGAATTTTATGGGTACGATTATGACGTTTTGCCTCCACATATTTCATATGTTTTCCATCGTATCTTTCTATCTTCCATCATCTTAATAAATTAATTAGAATAATTAGGTGCTGAGAATAAAGCAAAACAAGCTTTCCCTAATACACGTATTGTGTCTCCATCTTTGCTGTGATATTACGCTTGTTTTTGCATGAATTTTCTGTCTGTTATTAGATCAAGAATTTTCTTTTGATTTTTTAAATAATTTTTGTTTGGTATAGCAAACTATTTTGTGTTTATTCTTTCAAAAGGAAATCAGTGTTTTTTAAAATTATGTAAGTAAATCGTATCGGATACCAAACCAACCTTAAAAAGATTTTTTTAGGTCAGTTGGCTAGTATAGTGTGCTCTTCTACGCTCGAGTTCGAATCTCGGTCCCCTGTATTAGAGTAGTTTAAATAAATAAATAAAATGTTGAGTAGCTATATGTTTGCCAGGTGCGGCATGGAAAGGTGATGATCATCTCCTCCTACCACACCACTACCTGTGATGTAACTTTATGTTCCCTCTTCTTGTTTGTTTAAGAGCTAATTAGGTAATGGCCTGCAGAAAGAAAAGCAGGATGTGGCACAAATGGACTACATATGAACAATTACACAACCCTTTATCTTTATTTTTAATTTTATTTTATTTATAAAAAAAAACATAATGTAAACAGCGTGGCTTAATGCTTTATGCCATTGTAGATAGGGCCACATCATTTTTGTTTATATGCTTTGGTGGTGTAATATAATTAATTAATCTCTGGTTATTATTTAAATACTTATGCACGTACGTACGCAGTCACATTTTAATCAAAGTTAGGAACCAATCATGATCCAACAGCTCCCTTATCCAAATTATAAGTAAACAAAAATGAAAATAAAAAGGAAACACCTTTCCAATTTTTTAAAAATAAATAAAATTGAAAGAAGAGAGCTCAATTATGAAAGAAGCTGAATTTATTTATTAATGGATTGGGAAAGTATGATTCTGTAGGTAATGAATGGGAAAGCAAGTCCTATGTCCTTGTATCTGTTTAATAGTAATAGGAAAATGATGTTGTATATTTGACGAAAAATAAATATTAATAATAAATTTTTTATTTTTTATTTTATTTTTCAGGAACAATATTATTAATTGTATAGCACGAATTGAATACTTTCGTTTTCATACATTAATGATGAAGTTGGCCTTTCCACATGAGTTTTGGTTTGGACATATACATCGTTTTGACAAATATTGTTTATATTTTCACTATGAAGTCTTTGATTAACTCAACCCCTAAAAAGAAAAGAGAAATCTTCATGATCATTTGGAAAGGTGATTTATAAGAAAAGTTTAACCAACCTCATTTTCATTTTTAGGTTTAATCTAAAGATCATTGTACTAAGAACATGAATTTTTTATTTAGTAAAAGCGATTGAGGGAGGGGGGCTTACACAAATATTCATTGAGTGCCAGAGGTTTTGAATTTCTGCCAACATAGGTGAAGATGAAAGAACTCGACCAATTGAGCTATACCCAACTGGCAATAAGAATAAGTTTTTTTTTTTTTTTTCATAATTTTTGTTTTCGAATTCAAACAACATAACAAATTTCGGCTCATGTAACACAATATCTGCTCCAACAAAATGAAAACTAAATGTCACTAAGTTATTATTTTTGAAGAAAACTTAGTAGATGAACGGCCCCCCACATTTAACATCTTCTGTTATACGATAAAACCAAGATCAGTTTCTAATAAATTTATGAATGCCATTGAAAAGGTCAACGTTTGCCACATGTCTAGAATATTGTTGGATTTTGAATAAAATTAGAATTTTTAGAGTGATTGATTGAAATCATGGCCTCCAACTAGCCTTTGATTAGCAACATACCAACACCACCACCCATGTTTGAGTTGTGCGCACGAAATTCGCGCTTCTTTTCATGAACTTGAAGAAATAATTCCCCTTTATTTCTCTTCCAATTCCAACCAATCTCTTCTTTCTCTTCCTTCATATATTAATTTCTCCATCTAATTCCCATACCATTTTGTGTGTTTTTTGTGTGTTTCTGATTTTCGGGTTTCCTTTTGCTTCAATCAAGGTACGGTAACTTGTTCTTCTCCCATTTCTTTCTTTTTTGTTCCTACAAATCTACTCTTTCTCATCATATATTTCCTTACGCCGTATGCAACTCCTTTTGTTTTTTTGCTTCTACTTCTGGTTTCTAGAGATGGTGGAAGATTTTAGTTGGGATATTTTGTTTCTAATTTATTGCCATTTGCGTGAAGCATAACGTGTGTTTTGAATAATTTGGTGACATGTGTTCTTACTTAGTTTTGATTGTCTTTGAGTTCTTAATCTCCTTTGATGAAAATGAATATGTTGGTAAGTTTCAAATTTGCCTTTGTTGTATGGGTTTTTGGGTTGCTTGTCTATGGGGATAAGCATGCAATCTTGTCATATAGACCGACGTGACAAGACCTAAGCTAGGTGACAACAAAAACCATCCCCCTCCCTATCAGCAAAGCATTTGTTTTATACTTTGCGTACTGTTGTTCCAAGTGGATTTAGTTATGCATTATTAGGTGAGCATGGTTTAGGTCAGCCAATTTTTTTCCCCGAAACCTCCCACCGTGTTTATACAAAAGATTATCATATGGCTAAATAACTTGGGTTCAAAGAGCTAGACACACCGTCTTGACTAAATAACTAGTCCATATATGAAATCTGGTAATCAAATTATCTATGATTTCTAACTAACATGACAATACATGTACCATATACAGAGAACATGCGATGCCTTTAACAACACAAAAGAAGCAAAAGAAAGGAAAAACATGTTATTTGGTTCATAAGAAAAGAGTATGGACCTAAGAAAAATACAGAGATAAAACAAGAATGGTATAAAGAAGCTTTCTTTCTCTTATGAATGGGAAATGGGATCATGGGACCCATCTGAATTTAGCGCCATTGGTATTCTTTTCATATGGGTCCTGCAGCCTAATCAAAGCCCTCCCCATGAGGGCTCAGTCCTTAGATTCCTGCATTTGATGCAGTAGGATTTGGTCCAGACTTGGGTGAGCCTGAGCTACATTTTTACCATGTGAACCAGAGCAATAAATAACATTAGCATGCAATTGGGATGCTGGGCCACTAGGCCTACTTCCTGTCAATTTCAATACATGATTAGTGTTTTTTGGCCAAATTCGTGTACGATACTAACTCTGGTCTTAATGATATTTCTCTTTTAAATGTTAGAGGAAAGATAGCTCACGGCAAGGAGTATTGAGACTAATCTTCTCTCGTCAAAATCTCATATGTTATGCCATTAAACCGTCAATTTAAGTTATTTATTAAAATAAAATTGTTTGAATGCGTCGTCTTATGTTTGTTAGCATAGTGGATGAACATGCCTTAAATTTATCACATTGATCAATTAGAACTCCTTTTTTCTAACATATGATTTCTTTAGAAAATATGCAGGGAGGTAGCAGCATTTGAAATATCTCAGCTGATCAGCCATCAATCAATCCAAAACAATACATATATGGCAACAAAAGCTAAAGATAGCACTACTTCAGGGAAGGAGCTGAAGAAGAGCACATCAGCTTTAAACTCCCACACAAACCACACCAAAAGAGTCACCAAGTCTTCATCCTCTACAGGCACTGAGAAAGCAACCTCTTCAACCTCTTCAATCTCTTCAGCCTCAACAACAAAGCAAGTCCCAAACTATTTGAGGCCTACTTTGAGTGCCTCAAGACATGAAAATTCTTCCAAGTCATCATTAGCTGGGAGCAAGAAACATGGCTCTGAAGAGACTGCATCATCTCAAAAGCCTACGCTGAGTAGAAGAAGATCTTTTGACAAGCCACCATCACCTTCAAGACTACGCAAGTCACTGATATCACCAGGAAGGGACACATCGCTACGATCTTCATCGTTTACAGCGAAAAGCTCCAATGTCTCGAAACCCAGTATAGATAGGTCTAATTCGAAGACGGCTAGAGCTGGAAAGCCACAGCTTTTGTATGCTAAGAGTGTGAAGAAGAGCAGTACAAGTGGTTCAGCCAAGAAGGAAAGTACAGCTTCAACAGGACCTCCAAAGAGTGAGGACATAACACAAACACTTGATCTTGAAGCCGATCTAGAGGCTATAGAGTCTTTGGATCATCAAGAGGTTGAAGAGGTAGGTATGATTGAGAGTGAGGAACATGAAAAGGTGGTTCTTCCGGACCCAAAAGTTGAAGAGAAGGAGCAAGTTGATGATCATGGTGTTGCTGTAGAAGCTGAAGCTAATGGCGGCGAGGATGAGAAGCTCAAGCCTAGCGACAGTTCTACTGTTAATGCAGAGGAATTGCAGGAAACTGTGGAGGAAAGAAATGAAGAAAGTGGAAATGCATTGGTCCAAGAAGAGAAGCCTGCAGATAATGAACAACATCAAGGGGAAGATAATCAGAACAAATTAGATGAAAGCAGTGAGGCTCAACCAGAAGAGGGTTTGGCAAGTGAGGAAACTAAAGTTGAGGTGAAAGAAGATAAAGGAAAAGAGATAAGTGATAAAGAAGATGGTGTTGCAGTGGTGGAAAGCAAGAATGTTGAGGACATGGCCTTGGATGAGAAGGAAGGGATTGCATTGAAGGAAGGGGAAGAAAAAGCGGATGGGGGAATTGAAGAAGCAAAGCCTGCAGAGGCTGCTGAGGTTGCTGAGGCAGCTGAGGCAGCAGAGGAAACAGTGAAGCCGAGCCAAACAAGCGAGGGATCACAAGGAGGGAAAAAGGACTCTGCTCCTGCATACAATGATGTGATTGAGGAGACTGCAAGCAAGTTGCTGGAGAAAAGGAAGAACAAGGTGAAAGCATTGGTTGGGGCATTTGAGACTGTGATAGATTATGAATCAGGATCCAAATGAACCCATTTACAATATGATGGTGTAAAATCTGTACTCTCTGTATATTGACACAGACATTGACATATAATGTGGTGGATTAAAAGATTAAAAGAGAGAAAAAAATTTGAATTGGACAGAAATGCTGACAAATCTTTCTATGAGTATTGGCATTTAGATTTAGAGGGTGTCATTGAATTTTTATATTTCCCTGCATGAAATTTGTTGATATGTACCTGTGTAATGATATTCCATACAATTTCTAGATCAATTATGTACTCTTTTTAGTAGTTTTAGCCTAATTTTTGCTAGCCAGTTAGATAATTATAGACAATATGCATTGCCAGAATCAGTGAGCAAAATATTTTCAAATAGCTAATGAATGTCACAAACGTGTCGATTTGAAATTGGAATGTATACTGTGATCATAGATACATAAATAATATCAAAAAACAGAACTGAATAAATTGTATACATAAACGACCAATAGTTTTATTATTCAAGTTTGGAAACGTACATCCGAATTGCTCCCCATTTGAGAGAGCTGCCTGATAAAGTATCAGCAACAAAACATCGAAATCCCAATAAGAAAAAAAAAAAAAAAAAAAGGAATTCAGAACCGAACTTTGCCATATATGAGATACTTTTCTTGGTGCCCCATACAGAGGCCAGGCCACCCCTTGTCACTCAAATTATCATCCTTGATTCTTTGGCACACCATGACCAATTGACCATTCATTTTAGAAGCTTCCTTCATAATTAACTAATTTCTTCTAAAAGCTATCCTTTCTGCAGTACCTTAGCTCCAAAGAAACCTGTCTCTCGAACCTCAGCTGACGACGAAAATTCGAAATGAAAACATCAGCCCGGTGATCAACATCATCATCATCATCCGAAGCGCGATCATGGGTCCTTGTGCTAAGAACCCGTCTCAAACACCGATTCTCATCGGCATTATCATCTTCAATGCAGCCATACAAACCCAATCTGTCCTTGAAGCTCAAGCACTGCCTTGCAGAAGCTCTGTTAGTACAAGCAAGGATTGAAGCCAATTTCCATCGGTTTAACTTAAAGCCAAGTAAAATGAGGTTTATTTTCTTCACTGCCCTCTTCAGGTGGCTTACAAGTGACAAGCTTTGCCTGCCCATTTTTGCTGTGGTCTTGTTGGAGTGAGAAGCTGATGCAAAATTGTTGTAGATGGAGTGAGGGGTGAAGGGTTTTTATAGACATGGGAGAGAAGCTTCTTGAGTAAGCAACTGTTTGGTTGTGTGGTTTACTAGAAAGCGTGTTAGAAATGATTAGGCGACGCGTGTTTGAACGTGAAGGTTGCAGCTTCCAGCTATTTGTTAATTATTATTTTAGATTGTTTTTATAAAGAATTACAGCTATGTAAATTGTGTGTGAGGTACATGGGAAGAGAGAAGGGAGGGTGGTGGCAAGTGTGACAGAAGTAGAAGAACATAAGCTTGGCTTTTTTGTTTTGTTTTTCTGTTCTTTTTGTTCTTTTGCTAATGAAGAAGAAGAGAATCGTTGTCATGGGGACCACTGCTCGCTAATTAAGTTTTGCACTACAAGAAATTTGAAGGTTGTGCTGGCTAAAAAGCCTAAATGGCTGTAACTTGCAACGGCTCTAATTCTTGAGGTATACAACAAATATCCTGTTTCCATAAACTTCAAAAATTGATATGACTTTTCACTAATGTCTTGGTTATAAACTTCAAAAATTTATGGCGTTTCTGGATTTCAAAGGTCATTTGAAACAACCCCCCTAATCCCTTTTGGGAAAAGAAAAAAAAAACCTATTCTACTTTTGTGTTGGTAAAAAGGCGATCATGTCCTGCTTTTCTTAAAGCCATGTTTCTTTTGTTTTCGTGTTTCTTTTAGAAAGCCATGTTTCTTTTGTTTTCAGGTTTCTTTTGTTTTCGTGTTTCCTTTAGCTCACCTTGGGCTAAAAGAAACACGGAAACAGACGAAACACAAAGCTTTAAGCACACAAGTTATATTAAATGCACACACGGTTCTTAGTACATCATAATTTATTTTTCAATTCTATTTAGTTATAGAAACATCATCACCAATATGAAGAGTGAGCGAAAGCAAAGTAGTTTACTTGTGAGGCAGCTAAATGAATCTTCAACCCCATTTAGGGGATCATCAAGAGCGGCAGATTATAGAAATTATTTAGTACAAAATTGTATATGAAACCAACAGGACTGTCTTGTGAATTTCCATAATGAGAAAAGATGAACAAATTTCAGCTTATCAGGATCGGCTACTACTACAATTTCTCTCTAAAAACCCTGAAGAGAAACAAAACTCTAAAAACTGGGAGTAGCTGACAAAAACGAGAACATTCCCAAGCTGGTTTACGAGCTCCAAACTCAGGAGTTTGCAACCAACTGCTCTGGAACATCGACATGAGAGCTTTGTTCTCCAATCCTTGCACCTTCCTCATCAGCTACTTGGTTGTCCGCTCCTTCCTCAATCTGTTTTAGTTTGTTCGACCAACCGTACATCTCTCTCCTGACGTCCCTCTCATCTAGTTTTAGTTGTTTGAATTTCTGTTCCAAATTGACTTCGGCTTCAGGTTTAATTAACGCAACCGGCGTCTGCCCAACCTCTTCATAAAGCTTTTCAATTTTGGCTTTCCAGACGAGACCCATTTCTGTATCCATCCTCTGGTAAGGAGTTTTCAGAAAGTACTCATCAATCCCACCTGCTTTGTCTATGCAACGGAGAGCATGGGTGGTGACTTTGACTCGAATGTGACGGTCAAGGATGTAACTGAAGAGACGCTTCTCCTGCACATTTGGCTTCCATGTCCTCCTTGACCTGTCACCGCCAACAAAGGAAAGTTCCAGTGGTTAATATGACCCATTTTCACAAATTATTACAAGATTAAAGAACCTAGTAATTCAAAATCAGAGTCATATAAGCCAACCCTGTTCTATAAATTGCATTGAATATACTCTGAGAAACTGTATAGCATGCTACACTACGCCAGATTCTAACAAAACAAAAAAACCCATGTAGACCCGGCCACAGCTGACAAATATAAAACTTGTACACTTCTAATACTTGTCTGGCACTAGTCCAGATTCTGTAGAATCCTTATGATAACGCATGATACGTTTGGTCAATGATTGAGCCAGCTCAAGCCTTAGCTCAAATAGCTTTGAGAATACAATTTCTGAAGCAACAATGGTTAAAATGGCAACCCACAAGTTTCATACTTCAGCTTGGTATATAGTACACACCTCAACAAACCTTTACTCCCTACAAAGAAAATACTTAGAAGCATACAATACCAAGCATTCAAAACAGTCACTACCCAGCTAACAAAAATGAAATTAAATCAAAATTACTGATCAAGTCCAAGATTTTGGGTTTAGATATTACAAAGGGTCCTACAATCATATAAAAAGTTCTGTAATTTTTAGCATTGCCTTTGTCATGGATTGAAATTAGGGCAAATTTTCAAATTTTCAATAAGCAGAGCTAAATCTTTGGGATTAAAATTGAAAAGGCAAGAGAAAATGAGAAAATACGAACTTGTTGCCACCGTCTTCACTGATTTGATTGCCGAACTGGATGTGGCAGCCAGCGTAGATGCCACGTTTGGCCCGACCCATAATTATTTTGGAGTTGGGTACGCCTTGCTTCTTGAGCTCCTCTCTCAATCGCGGAGGTAGGGTTTTGTCTCCCATTATGCCTTTCTTCTTCACCTCCTCCTTCAGTCGCGGAGTTAGGGCTTTGTCTCCGAATTTTCTCATCATGCTCTTGATCGTCTCTTTCCCTTTGAGCGCCATTCTCACTCACTGCGTCTTCGTTAATTAGGGTTTTGCAGTGGCCAGTGGAGGGTTCAATTCATTTCCTGTGTTTCTCAGTGGCTTGCCTTGCGTTTTGGGAAGCAGTAGCACAGTGGCTTTTTTTCTCTTTTTTATTTTTTTGATAAAACCTACTTATGTCAGTTGCATCGACGGCTCTGATTATTTTTGCTTTTACAAAATAGATTATTTGATTCTTAAATCTTTAATTGAATTTTGGCTGATGGAAGCCTTTGATAAAAGTGCTTCACATTAGTCTTTTTTGGTCAAGCTTTCTGCATTACCTATTGAGATTTTCTGAAATACACCATTAAGATTATAAAGAAAAGAAAAATGTCAATTAAAAAGATTGGAAAACGATCTCAAATATTCATGTATTTGGGTTACAAAGCCCAAATAATGGTTCATGTTTGTCAAGCTATGGGCCAGATTAAAGATTCTCGAATATACGAGTTTCACATGGGTACACGTCGATTGATATGAATCTCACAGCAAATCTTACAATCTCACCCAAGAATTACCAGAATTGCATATACTCGTGTCAACAGATGCTAGTAAAATTCCAAAATACTAACAGCCTGGTTCCTTGAATTTACCCTCTTGAGCTGTTTTCTGGTAAGGCCAATGCATCAACCAAAACAGCTATTATTGCCACAAGACTTTATAGCAGGGTATAAACAAGCACCTTTCAGGATACTATTTTCACTGCAATCATATTTATATAACAAAAATTGAATTTACTAGGAGGCTATAGTTTCATGCTCTGTAGATTGTTAATCAGGTTTCTACCTAAAGAAAGTTTCAGTCCTGGCGTTTCTGGTGTGACAAGATTACACAGCTGTTCAGCTGTAAAAACACCAACTGCCCTCAATCTTGAAGCAGTACCACCATATACTGAGCTGTGGTTTATTACAATAACCATTTTATATCTGTACTTCATAATCAGATCCACCACATGGCCGATCGATGTCCTAGTAGTAGCACAAGGAGGCGGTCTTCTCATCATCGACGAAAGCGGGGCGTTCATCTACGCAATAGTATGCAAACTTCCATTAGCTCATGAACTATAAAACATATAGTTGTTAATACAAATGCTCATTTAATTGTTAAAATGCTATTTACAACACAATACAAAGCATTTGACTTGTAAATTTGCAATGTTGGGGAAAACATCTATCAGATTTTGCTTGTACCCTACGGTCCAGGATAAAAAGCAATTTATTTCTGCCATCAGTGAATAGTAAATACCTCTCTACAGTCTTCACGGTGCAATACTCCGATGCAGCTACCCCAGTCATCTACAATGGGCACCACTGAATCCCTAAAGAAACGCATCACCACTTTGTTCAAGTGCAGGGTCCCATTTAGTGGCCGAGCTGCTTCAAAGGGCATCATGACACTCTCAATCGGTTCACTTGCCAATACCTAAATAGAAAAAGTGTACAAAGCAAACACATACAAAAATAATTAAAAGCCAATAATTGAGTACATATCAGAATGTCAATCAGTAGTGGCTAAAGATATGAAAGTAGTCCCTTTACCATTCGTTTTGATTGATTTATAAAAGATCCCCCTTCCATAATTCAACTAGTCCTGGTTATTAAAGTATCTGAATTTAGAAATATATTTTCACCACCAGAAATTCTTCATCAGTCCATTGAATTTTTAAAATCATATCCAGTCACACTTCTACATAATTTGATATTCTACATTAAAACCACTCATGGTAGGCCCCTTAGCAAGCATCTTACATGCACTGACACCTATATATGAAAGTATATTTGCCAGGTCATCAGGTTAGGACCTTAAGTAGCTAATTTTATCTACAATTTGAAAGGAAAATAAATGTATGAAAACCTGAGGAAGTAGATAAGGACTCAATCTTGATTTGGTGAATCCCAATAAGGCCTCTACGCGTAGTGCAACCTGCAGTGCAAAGGCACATTAATGAATTCATGCTAGGAGGACACAGAAATTATAATGTAATGGTAAGCATTGAAAACAAATAGAATTCCAAATAAAAGGCCTACTTAGTCAACCACTAACAGATACAACAAGTAATATCGAACTAAAGTTTGTGAAATTCAAAGAAATAATTCCAAAAAAAATTTAAAAAATCCTTAAACAAGTTTCCTCGGTATCAATTTAAAGGGTCTAGAGAACTTGAAGAGGATAAAACCAACTGTGCAGCACCAACCCAGAATTTTTAGGCATATCATTAACATTATGATATAATATTGTCATCCTTCAAAACAGTGTAGATTACCTACCACATCTAATCTTAATCTTCATAAATATTAAACAGTCATGGAGGGTAAAAGCACATTACATACCATGCCTCCACGACTTGTCCATGATATTCTCTTCCACCTTGTAATCACATTTTCAAGGCATTTTATAGCCACATCGACCTGAGAAAACCAAAAAATATAAAATAACAAATGGTCAAAGTCAGATTGTTCATGCCAACCAAATGCAAAAGGTTAGAATTAAGTCAAAATTGAACTAATGCACTAACTTGATAGTACCATTTAGAGGGGAAAAATAACTAAAGGAAGGCAATGCTATATATCTTGTGCAGGACCTAGATATTAAAATCAGCATCCAAATGCCTCAAACATCATGAAGGTAAACACTAAACAGGAATGGAAAGAGATTTATGCAGTAACACACCCCATACCGAAGATTGTGAATGAGTTGATATAGTACCTGACCACCATTTAAAGCTGCCTCCATGAGAAGATGATCAGCTTCCTCTTGAACCAATGGGGAGACAGTTCCAGCAGTATCTCGCCACATGTGATCTTTTAGATTTTCCACGGTGGTATAATCTCCTCTAACAGCAAAGGCACGCATGAAGGAAAGATACAGGTGAGGTTTTGGTCGCAAGTCTGGATTTCCACCAGCCTGCTTTAGTATTTCTCCCAAAATGCATAAAGCACCTAAGCACATGGACAAGCTTTTAATTTGTAGAAGAGTAAGAATTGGTTTTAATTTCTGACACTTCAAAAATCCAGCATCCATCCAAATTTGATAAGAAAAGAAACATGAAATTTTAACCAGTCCAGTTTCTATGCGGCATACTTGGTGCAGCATTTAATGAGACCTCTAACAGAGAAAACTAAATGCAGAGTAATCTTGATGCCTACATCAGCATGCAAATGTACAAGCTCTATTCAAATTGCATCGTTTTTGCAGATCTTTACATCACCATCATACCTTGACATTGGCAGATGGAAGAAATCTCTTTTGTCTCTTCTTCATCATTTGATTGACAATATATTGAATTTTGCAATGTAAAAATGGAGGGCGTGCAACTTAAAACAATAAGGCAAATGTAAAGATATAGACATTGGCAATTTCTGATAACTTAAAACCTTGTATTGCAATCTAGAACATACCCTTCATTGAGCCACAGCCTAGCAAAGCATCGACAGCTGCAGTGTATGCTGTTCGATCAATAAACAAACCAATATATGTTTTCATTTCCAATATAATCTTCTGAACTGAATTGATATCTTTGGAATGCCCAAAACCCTGCCAAAAGAAGACACACAAAAAGAAAAAAAAATCATAGGACTTTAAGGAACTGAAACATCAATTTACCAACAAGAGAAATATATAAAGCTTATTCCTCAGGAGGTGGGGGGTGGGGCAGAACGAAAAATCTAGTTCTTCCATTAAGAAAAACGAAAAGGAAACTACTAACATAAAGTTCCTAATATCTTTTTTCAATCTTTAAAAAAAAAAAAAAGATTACCACAATGTGACAGAGAACAAGGTTTAAAAGAAAAAGACTATAAAGAAAGTTTACAACCACAGTGGCTGTAAAAAATGCTACCATGCTATAATGAAGATGTCATACAATTGATATTGTTAAGAAAATACATTGAATAACTTGCAAAAATGAGCATGTCCTAAATTTCATTAACAAAGTTGTTGAAAGAAAAGTAAACGTACCTTAAGTAGTGTAGTGTAAGTGACGACATCTGGGAAAAGGTCACCATGACTAAACTTCTGTGCTTCGTCCTAAAACAAGGAGCCATATTTAGTAATAATTTACGACAATCTAATACTCTTAAAATATCATATACAGGCTCTAAACTGGCCTTTTATATAGCTTGGGACCTTCATTTCCTCAAAAAACTGCATTGCCATGTCCAACTTTCCAGCTTTTACACATGCAGATATTAGAGTATTATAGGTGAGCCTCTCAGGCTTTAATCCTAGACGTAATATCTCTGTGTGCATGGTTATCGCACCCTGAGGAATGCCTGCATTGATATATCCCTGAAATCAGGAGCAGCAAACCCTTAAGACACAACATTATCAACTAAAATTATAAATCTAGGATCGTGCATACACAAAATGCTGTCTGTATCTTGATTGCAAAGCTCAGTTCTAAAAGTAGAAAAAGAAAATTCGTACTTTAATTTGTTAAGTCTCTTAAAGAACTATATATAGGTCAGTGCAGAACCTTCATTAATAAGTTGTAGACTGTGAGTGTAAGACTGCCACCTTCACGGAGAAGAAAACCATAGTGTGCAAGAAGCCCATTAGCACGGCGTAAATCTCCTGCACTACAGCAAGAAGCAAGCAGCGCATGCACGTTTGTAAGCAACTAATTTGAGCTTAATAGTAACCAAAATGTACTGACCAGAAAACTGATCTTTCAATTGGGTGCTATTATTTTGGTCCAAACATTATAATAAGACAATGCCCACAAAGCACTTATTAAAGAGCATTGAATTGGTGATACAGACCTGCTTCAACTAGAGCATTGAGCAGACCAAAAACAAGAGGTGCTGACAACTTTGGACTTCCCACGGCAGTACCTAGCTCCACAGATTCAAGTACTTGAAACGCTTCATCAATTCTTCGAGCCCTGCCCAAACCCTTTCAACAAGGCACCCAAATCACTGATAACAAATCCATGGGAAGCAATAAAAAAAAAATTAAAATTAAAAGAAGAAGATAAAAAAGTACCTTCAAAAGGGTACCATATGTGACAGTATCGACGCCGCAGCTTCCTGGGTCAGACATTTCATCAAACACCATAAGAGCAGTCTCGATATCGCCGCAATGAACACATGCCTCGACGACGGCATTCATCACTATGGTGTTCAGCTTCCCGTATCGTTCTTTGGCCATCTCTATCTCCTCCATTATCTGCAGAAAAATAAAATATAAAAAAAGAACCCATCAATGCAAAACAGAAATATATATATATATATTTTTCGAGAAAAAGAAAACAGGGTTGTGGAGAACAGGACCTGGTGAAGCTGTCTTCGGCGAGTGAGTTGGACGACGCGGGAGGTGAGTCGCCTGAGATTGGGTTTGCGGGGAGGGGCGGTGCTGATTCGACGACGTCGTAATGGATAAGAAGAACAAACAGAGAACGAGGGCGAGAAGGCTTGCATTGTATATGGTGAAAAGGCTCAGAGCTAGCCATCGGCCATGGATCTCTCTCTACAGATAATGTCAGTCAGATACTGAAGTTGGGAGATTTTAGCTTATTGGCGGGTAAATTAGTGGGCGTACTGTTTTGGGCTTATAGATCAGTTCAGGACCACATAGGCCCATCATGATCCAATAAGTAACCTTTCCTTTCTGGTAAAATAACAAAAGGTTGCCTGCTTAAAATTAGGGCAATATTGCGGGAACAACCAGTAGCTTAGTTGGTGGTACAGTGAGTGAATTGTTGTTAACCCATCAGGTCATTGGTTAGAACCCCTGCGTGTGTAATCCCCTCTCTTGTGTGTAATCGCTTCTACTCAAAATAAAAAAAATTAGTGTAATATTACAAAGCGAATGTAACTCAAGTGGTTAGAAGCAGTTACTCATGCATCGAAGTGTTCTAATCGATCTTCCTCATCTTCAGTATCACTTACATGAAAGTAAAAATGAAAATCATGATAATGTCGACTCACTAGATTGTTTGGTATTTTCTTATCAGACTATTAATGCAAACATATTCAGACACCTAATCAACGGTTTATATTGACAATCAAACATAGAATGTCACTATTTGGAAAGAGAATATTTTCTATTTAAAATATAGACAAAATGAAATGGGGTTGAAACACGGGATAAATGTGCAGCAGTGGGTACACTACACGTTGAGATGTGAAAATGGAGTAGACTTATCAGACAAAAAGCTACTTGTTCTAGTTGAAAACACATACAAGGCAAGCAACGCCTTCATTTTCTTACTACAATGGTGATATTCTCATGCCCAAAACTATACCCTCTTAGCCATTTTCAGACCTTCTTTTTAGTTTATAGGCTATGCCTGGAAAAAATGCCAACATGGACGGATCATAGGCATGGCTAATCTGGGCTTCAGCCCATAGGGGTGGGCACGGTTCGGGTTGGATCGGTTTTTGCCTTAAATTAGAATCAATCCGATACTATTTATCCAGTTTGGATCAGTTTGGTTTTAATTAAAAAAATTTCAGAAACTGTCCGATTCGGGTTGAACCTATTTCGGCCCAATTTCGATCCGGTTCGGGTTGAATTGGATTATAAAAATTATTATTTAATACAATTTTCAACTGAAAATTTATTTATTTTGACTTGAAAATTAACAAATTATTCAATTTCATATAAAAATAAATATTAAAGTTAGAAAAGATAAATATTTGGAAATTGAACTTGAATAAATATTAGTTATTAGATTAAAAAATAGCATTAAATATAAATTAATATTGAAATTATATATTTTTTAATTTGACCGGTTCGGTTCGGCCCAATTCGGTTTTTGAAGACATGAATCCGGATTCAAAACCGGTCCAAATCGGTCCGGTTCAATTTTTGATCGGTTGTTGACTTTGTGGTCAACTCGATTTTTTTCCGGTTTGATTTGGTACGGTTCGGCTTGGATTTCCGGTTCGCCGATTTGAGTGCCCACCCCTAACAGCCCAGGTGGCTTCTTTTTTTCCAGCTGATAAAAAAATTATAGCCCAATCAGTGACGGATCTATTAAGGTGCTGCCTTATTTCCATTTTCAGCGTTTAAGTAAATGTCTTTCTCATTTTACTTTCATTTATTTTTATATTACTCAATTTACTTAAATTTACAATGTAAATAAGGAAGTACCCCCCATTTGGATTCAAATAAAAATACTAAAAAATCAAATTCCCACCAAATCAAAATATGAAAAATCGGTTTTAGTACAAAATAAGATTTAGGCTAAAAATGATGGTTCATTAAGTCAATATATACTTCATACTAAAATCCCATAAAATAAAGTTTTTTTATTTGATGTGTAAGGAATAAAAGCCGCTAAAAATTATCTTGATAAAATGATTATTCCAAAAACCTATTTTTTATACTTAGCCAATATTTTTACATAAAACAATTTTTCATGTATTATTAGTTATCGTTATCAATGAAATTACATCATACGGTTGAGTTTTCTATCTACTTAATATGTTTATGTGTAAGTTAAATTTAGCCCAATCAAATTTGAAATCCTGGATCCGTCCCTGAAAGCCAACATCATAATCAACTTTTTGAGCCTCATGCTCATCCCTCCAAAATTGAGGTAAAAGCAAACTTTTCCTCTTTTCACACCAGAAGAACGGCACCAAGTGGGCGGGGTTGGAAAAGCGACTTATTTGTTTGTCATTTTTCGGAATGACCCATGTACTTTTTTAATTGAGGTGTTCAAACTGACCCAAATAACCAGCAGGAACAGCTCATGGGAAACTGGAAAAAGCATGCCATTTTCTATTTTCCAAACAAGCAAGAAAACGACATTGAGCTTTAATTTTTTATTTTCTTTTGTCGTGGACGACAAATTCTTGACTTTTATGCAGATTTTTCCAAAGTTCGTGTGCTTTATTCATTTTCCATTTTGTGTTTCCTTCTTTCTATCAATTTCACAATTTTTAAAAAAAATTGTGCGTTATTTTTACTAATCTAATCTCTCAACCCGTGTTTACACGTTTACACGAGGCTTTCTTTTATGCAAATTCGCGTATGTTATTTTTAAAAAAAGTTACTCAAATCTAGGAAATTCTCTAATGACTATTTAAGTTAAGGATTTGTTACATATTTCTAATTTCAACTGTTGAATTGCATTCATTAGATGTATAGGTAAATTTAATATGCAACATACATATAATTAATGATCGAGATTATAAATATGTAACTAATTTTTAACATAAAATACTTATTGAAAAATTTACCCTCAAATCACTCGAATGCTCAAATCAAACACTTGAAAAGGACATGTAAGCGGTCACCTCAAGTTTTCAATGACACATAAATAGATTGGAGTAGTGAGTACAACTACC
Organism: Prunus avium; assembly: GCF_965620075.1. NCBI lineage: Eukaryota > Viridiplantae > Streptophyta > Magnoliopsida > Rosales > Rosaceae > Prunus > Prunus avium. Next base: position 52,562,625 of record NC_142284.1, on the reverse strand, counting down.
AGGAGCCTGGCTTCATTTATTCATTGATTGAAACAAATTGCACATCAATTGTAATGTGTAATTAATTGGAAGGACAAGATGCTGATGAAATTTAGGAACTGTCCTAAAAAGAAAGGGTGCTATGGCAGTTGAGGTGATAGACGTATTATACACATGGATGAACCCAAGGGCCTTGACAATGAAAGCACCAAAATAGAATAGCCATGCCTGCTCCGGAAGAAATTCTTGTGTAGGATTGCCCTAATACGACAAGAGTTATCGCATAGGTAAAAACTTCTCTTGCTCTTGCTCCTAATTTCGTTTATGTTGCTCAAAATGAAGAATAAATTGAGAAACATAAAAGAGGATATCGGGAACTATTCTCTTATCAAATATGTGATACATATTAGATTATCAAAATTGTAATTCGACACTGTTCTAGAAAATAAAATTGCGTTCAAATTAATAACTTTGTTAAATGTTATTGAACGTTCCAAATTAGGATTGTGTGATGAGAGAACATTTGTGATAAGATACTTATCCACAAAGTGAAAGATCACAAAATTAAGATGGCTTATTCAAACCATAAAGAAATGGGCCTACATCTATTATTATAGTCATTCTCATTAAAGCAAATGGGATCATAAGTCTCTCTCATTAGCTCATCTTCACACCTATATTCATACCCCACAACTCTCATCTTTTTATTCCAATCAATCATCGTGCACCACTATGCAACCCAATTGGATCTAACCCACCTCAACCCATGCCATCTCATAATCCCACACACACACCCCTTTTAAAACCCCAAAAACAAGTCCTTTACACTTCTTCTTCTTATTCTTCATTTTTTATTCTTTAAAACCCACAAATTCAAGTATTCAGAAAACCAACCACCAATTTCTGTCTCTCTGTAAAAAGAAACTCTGAACCTGGTTCTACTGAAACTTTCGTTTTGTTGCTGTTTGTTTAATCCACACAAGTCTTTTTCTTTCGGATCTGCCGGTGTGTGTTCTCAAGTTTTGTGCCGTCACTCTTTGCCTTACTTTCCGGATTCTAGATGCACACACACACAAAAAAACAAGCACCACCCAATCACCCAAATGCCTTAAACAAATCCAATTTTTAAGATCAAATTAAACAATTGATCATCCATTTTCAAGACCTTTGACGACCCAATAATTCTTCCCACCTTTCCCCACAAAGTGAATCTTTGCTTCGTCATCACACTCCTTAATTTGATATACTTGATATCTTTTTGTCACTATAAATAGTCGCATATAATATGCTACAAGATCATCAGCTAGTCCAGTGTCGAACACCTTAGCTACTGACTCTTAGATCCATAAATTCTCCAAGAAATTCAATTTTTTATGACAATTTCTTCATCTGGGTAGTTTTATTTACACTTCTAGATTAGAAATTCGCAGCTTGTTTGTGTTTGTGTTTGATTTCCATCAATGGCGGCTGTGAAATCATCATCTTCATCGGTATCAAACCCAGTTTCTGATCAATGTTCTGACCAAGAAAGCAGCAACAAATCTGAGCCGTTAATTCCTGGGTTACCGGACGAGATTGCCGAGCTCTGCCTTCTTTACCTTCCCTACCCCTACCAAGCTCTGGTGCGTTCTGTCTCTGCTTCGTGGAACAGAGCCATCACAGACTCTAGCTTCGTTCGCTTCAAGAAATCTGTGTCTCTTCCTCTGCCTTATCTTTTCGTCTTTGCCTTCAACAAGTTGACGTCCAGGATTCAGTGGCAGGCGCTGGACCCTCGATCGGGCCGTTGGTTTGTTTTGCCTCCTATGCCATGCCCCAAGGCCGCCTGCCCACCGGGCTTCGCATGCACATCGCTGCCACGTCAGGGGAAGCTCGTTGTCTTGGGCGGCGTGCGGTCAGACTCAGAATGTTCTACGCGTACCACCATCGTGTATCGTACGTCTACAAATCAATGGTCAATAGCCGCTCCAATGCGGACTCCACGATCATTTTTTGACGCGGGAAATATCAACGGTAAGATCTTGGCGGTTGGCGGTGGTGTGGCCCGCAATGGTGATTTGATTAGGGCCGTAGACTGTTATGACCCCGAAAATGACACGTGGGCGGCGTCTGCCGCGCTGCCCACGAATCAGGCCAAGTACGACTCCAATGTGGTGGGAAACAAGATGTACGTCACAGAAGGGTGGGTGTGGCCGTTTATGCATTCGCCACGTGGCGCGGTCTATGACCCGGACGAGGACACTTGGCAGGAGATGAGGCGGGGGATGAGGGACGGGTGGACGGGGGTTAGCGTGGTGGTGGGTGAGAGGTTGTTGGTCATATCGGAGTACGGAGACTGTCCGATGAAGGTGTACGATCCGGATGAGGACACATGGCGGTATGTGAGTGGGGACAAGTTCCCATGTGAGGCACTGAGACGGCCTTTTGCTGCGAGCGGGGTGGAAGGGAACATATATGTGGTGGCATGTGGGTTGAATGTGGGAATAGGAAGGCTGTCTGAGTGTGGAGGAGGAAAGGGTGAGCTAAAAGTTGAGTGGCAGGTTGTGCCAGCTCCAACTGCTTTTAGGGGCTTCTCTCCTTCTAGTTGTCAAGTGCTTTATGCCTAAAATAATTGAGTTTCATCAATTATCATTCATGTTTGTTTTTGGCTTCGTTAGGCAATTCTATTTTAAACTATGCACAACCCAACTTCTTTTATATTGTTTACATAATAATATTCTACAGCTAGCCCTAATATTTGCTTTGCTCTTCCACACACTTTTTTAGGTTTGTTTGACCACTTCGATGAGCCAACTTACTCTCGTTGCAATGAAGTTTTTCTCCTCTCGGTGGCCTATGTGATCCGTCATATCTTATCTTATCCAAATCTTGTAGAATATTTTGCATTGGCTCCAAATTAAAGTTGCTAATGATAAAAAGAGAAAAAAGGACCATAACCATTCTTGAGGGTTTTCAGAGTCGGAAGATCTTTTTCATGCCTTTAATTATTGGATAGAAAATTCAAAGCAATCCAGTTAAGGCCAATTTTTTTTTAATAAGATGTGAAACATGCACGGGTCTCACAGCTTTTACTTTATGCTTTCGATTAGATTTGAGCAACTTGAGTTGATTATATTTGACATGCGTCATGATGTTTTCAGAGAAGCTTTGAGTTGAGTTTGAGGCAAGTTTCCATCAACAGAGCAAATTGAGGAATAACCAATAAAAAAAGGACACGGCATTTTTGTTTTTTTCCATCACTTACGTCGGAAAGGGATGCTGAAGAAGCATCAACGCGGTTAAATATGGCATAAAATTCTCATCTTATGTAAAATTGAAATTGTCACGTTTGGGGTCTAGAATCTTCTACGTACGCGCTTATTACACAACAATTGGACCTTTCTCCATCCTTTCCAGTTCCCAAAATTCCAGACTAGGCTAGAACTTTGAAAAAATCCCAAAAGAAACCTCCCTATATAAACATGAAGCCTTGAAAACTTTGTGATCATACTGCCTGCATCTATTATCTTACCAGCAAATAAACAGCTTTAACTTAGCTTCTTCAGCCTTGAAACATACCAAAAACGCAGCAACCCGAGACAGAAAAGAAGGAAAGAGAGAGAAAGGAGCAAGCAACCCAGAAACCCGGAAAGGCTCGAGAGGGTTAAAGGAAGAAGGAACCATGTGTTTCGTGTTTGTGTGTGGTGAAGATGAGACGGTGCTTTCAAGGCAACCAGCACCAGGGGCATGCCCCTACTGTAGAGGAATGGTGCAAGCCATGGATGTTGAGAGCCGGTGGACGTTCTGCTTCCTGCCTCTCTACTGGAAGACCAAGCGCAAGTTATACTGCACCGTGTGCACTAGGCGCTTGGTAGTGCAGTGATATAAACCCAAATCATAAATACAGAGATTGCAATTTGTGCTCGTGTATATATATAGCAGTATATATGTAATATGACTTTTTGTTATTACTGCGAAACAAAATGACAGGCTCTATTTACATGTGTGCATCATTTTTGTGTAGTTCTTTCTAGATTTTGTTTGATTGCTCTAACTAAATTGAAACGCAATCTAGTTTCTATTTCTTATAACCCATCGAGATTGCCATGTCTGCCAGTTGATCTACAACCAGCAACCAGTTTCATGGTTTTCCTTTTGGGCATTTCTTGCAATTGAAAACATCAGAGGGAAGTATGTTCTAAAGTTTTCAATTGCTGAATCTCAAGGGCCAAAGGGTGATGAATATCAAAGCTCATAAGGGACAATTCTCTTTTCCCTAAGAGAACATCGAAAAGTCCATTTCCTCTCAAGTTTCCAATTGCTAATTCACAAGGGCAAACACAAAACAGAGTCCCATAGCAAAGCCCCACAATTAGACTGTTAATCAACTATGTATTCTAACTTTTCCAACATAAAGGGCAAGCAAAACTGCAAATCTTTAAGAATCAGTTCATAAATGAGAGGATTTTCCTTGGAGCTCATATACTAATCGTAGCTATGGATTGATGGGATCAACAATCACATCACTTACAGAGTTTCAACTTTTTAAAATATGCCGATACCACGGATTTGGGGTAAGGTTTTGTGGCGAGACAAGTTGGGTAGTTTTCAGGTTGTTCAATCCACAGTTTGTGTGCTATGCCACCAGCTGTGAGCTTCTCCGACAAGTTCAATATCTGGGGTTCTCCTTTCACCTCAAGAGTAACCTGCACAACCATTGTGATCAGTACTTTTAAAGCAATTGCAGCCAAAAATTCCAGCATACAATGACCAAATTTGCAAACCCCACTGATCGGTTAACATGAAAATTCCCACCCAACTTGAACACAAATTTCTGGCACTAATCTCAATGCCCCAATTGAATGAGCAATGATTTTAACCCAAAAACATGAACATCACCATTACTAAGAATCACACTTTCCCTTCAACATTTGGAACCAAAAACATCAAGTAAGTTCAACCCAGAAATCAGAAAATGTTGCTGCACTAAAAAAATCCAACCTTTCCAACATCACATTCAAACCCAAGTTTAATAATTTGAAATTATACTGACCAAAGCACCATAAAGGAGCAAGCTTTACAAGTTACCTTGTGCATAGAGTCGATATTTTCTGGGCTACAGTACTGAAGGGTGTGAGGGTCGTTTTTGTGGGACCAAATGGCGGATACGGAGGCATGACAGCCCTGTGTGACCACGCTCCCCATCGGCCACGTGTCGATTAGGTCACGGCGGAGCACCACGTACTGAACCAGGACGTCCGGAGGGGTCTCGGATTTCGAGGTGTCCGAGTTGGCTTCGGCAGCGGGTTGACTCATCGAGTTTCGGACGAGTCGACTCGGGAGAACGGCCGCGTTGGAAGAGAGTTTGGCCCCAAAACCAATTGGAGGTTTTGAGAGTGAGAAAGAGAGCGTGAGATGGGAGTGGGAGGAGGTGCAACGAAGTGGCGCCACAAGGCACGCCATGGTATAATTACACGTTGGAGCATCTGCATCCTGTCCTACTTTATGTTTAATTTGATGTTTTTTTTGCCTTGTAGGGCCTTAACTTGATGTTTTTGGGTATTGCCTGACTTGAGGCCCAACCCAAGCTCGATAATAAAATTATTATGGGCCCGTTTGAGACTCTTTACGTGGGAAATAATTATGCTCATAAACGTTTTTGCTAGAAACACTTTTTTTTTTTGTTGATAGAAAAACATGTTGGGTGCTTCATCAGAAGCGCTTTTATTAAAAGCATGTTGAAATGTTTATTAAGTTTCAGGTGCTTCGTAAAGAATCACTTGTTTGGTGCTTCACCCTAATCGCTTTTACACGTTGAAATGTTTGTTAAAAGATTTCAATACTTCATGAAGAAGAAATTGCTAGGCACTTCACCAAAATCATGTTCATTAGAGACACGATGAAATGTTGATTACAAATTTAGGTGTTTCGTAAAGACTGAGAAGGTTGACTCGAGAATAAATTTCATTGAGGGCTCCGTCATAAGATTATGTAAAACACTTTTGATATCTACCTATACAAGCTTCAACTAGGCTATATTAGGTTCAGCTCGAGCTCAATGGCCTGCCATGCCATGAGTCGAAAGATACTTTGACTCATGGCCCGGCCCAGCTTAAGTACCTTAATGGGAGGTGATTGGGCCAATCCATCTCGCGTGGAGCCTAACCCAAGACAAATCAACCTAGCCAGGCCTATTTTACTAACTGGATATTGGTAAGATAGCTAAATGGAAATTGGAATCGAAATACTTTTTGGAAAATAAAAAACAAACAAAAGCACACACCCACACAAGGGTAACCGAAGCAGTCGATATTTGACTCCAACACCTAAAAACAAGGTCGATGATGACACATTATTGAGTTTTAGTTCCTCCTCCAGAAAAAAGATTCTGGTGACTTCCGAAGTCAGGTTTTGGTTTCTATCAGTTTCTGTTTCATATGTCTACTTGTTTGCTGGCTTTCCTTGTTTGCCCCGACCAAACAAAAATCCTTGAAGCTGTAAGCCCGTAACCTAATCAATCAGAAATGACTTTGAACCATTTCAGTATCTTTGTGATATGATCGAGTTGAAGTCAATAATTTTCTGGAGAGAAAAAGTAGTTTCTTTTTTCCTTTTTTCCTTTTTTTAAGGAACAGGATAAAAGATCTGTAATATTTTAAACCCTAGGCTATGTTCCATACCAAAACCTGACCAAGATAATTGATTGAGGGGCAAACAGGTCTTTATACTTGAGATATCCGATTCAGCAGATCATGTATATCCATTTCCTATTAACACCCAAAAAAAATAAAAAAATAAAAAGAATAATCCAAAAGATAATGGAGATAATATTTACTAAAACATATATTTTATATAATTTTTTTCTGGGTGGACATAGAAACAGACACAGACCCTCCAGCCAACAACCCTAAAAAACAAAAGAAAGAAAAAGAAAACCAAATAATCAACCCAAGTTGATGTTGTTAATGGTCTTGCAGATCTGAGAGGCAATAGCAACTTCTTGACTTGAAACTCTTGAGCCTTCTGTCAAGCAAATTCTTTGGGGCTCTTCTGTCTTGCTGTTCCTTGTCATCTGATGAAGATTGGTCTGATGATGGGTCTTGCTGTTCTTGTTGTTCCTGCTGCTGTTCATCATCTTCTTCATCTTCTTCATGTTCAGCTAGGGCTAGCAAAGGCATGGATTTTGGGTTGGGCCAGTTGTAGAAAGATGAAGACTTTCTTGACCATTTGGAGGCAATCAAAACCCTCCTCCTCTTGTTGAATGGGTTGTCTCTCTTCTCCACCTCCTTCACTGAGCTCACAGAGCTCACTTCTGACAGACTTGCAAATGACTTTGATTTTCCTGAGAAGTAATTGGATAATCCCCTCCTGAATAAACAAATTTTATATATTAAAAAAAAAAAACCATATGAAAATCAACCCAAGCTAATTAAGCAAGTTATTAACATATAAAACCACTAATTAAATTATAATTAATTAATTAATTAATTATTACCAGGATCAAAACTGAAATTCAACAAAGATGATCACTTTAAGCAAAAACATAAAATGAAAATTCCATGTTGCAGATCTAAACAGTGACTTACTTGATTGGAAGAGACTCTTCTAACGAACCAAACGAACCCAGAGAACCCAACACTCCTCCGCCTCCGCCGCCGTTAAACTTGCTCTGCACCTCCTCGCCGTCGCCGTCATCTCCTTTGGAATCGTCTTCTTCGCTGTCGTCGGGAGCCCCGATCGAGGACGAGCTATCCGAGGAAGCCTCCTCGGACCTCGGCCGCGCATCCACGTTCTGCTTCACGAAGAGACGGCCGCGGCCGTCCCCGATGGAGAAGGCGGGGCCCACCAAGACATCCATTCAACAGAGAGGTTGCTGTTTGTTTGTTCGGTCTGGAAACACAGCAGCAGTAATAACAAAAGAGGATATATAGTGTGTTGCTGTTGCTGCTGCTGAGGCGGCGGTGATGGAAAATTTCGGGTTTACCCCTCACCGCTGCGACGTCGTCTTCGTTTGAGCTTCCAGATTACGGGGCTTGTTGTCATCAATTGGAAAAAAGGAGGAGAAGAAGAAGACGGTGAAGCAGAGTCATAAGACACAGAGAGAGAGATGGAGAGAGAAGCCTTGTGTTGTGTAATTAAAGAGAGACAAAGGGGAAGAGAGGGGGTAGGGGGTGCGCAGGTTAAGGAAGAGGCAGGGGGTGGAGGATAAGCCAAAACCCACAAATATAAATAAATTGAAAAATAAAAAAAAGGAGGTAAAATGGTACAATTAGACAGCTATACATATAGACAACAGTAGTCACAGGGCTCACAACAAAAACGCAACACATGGACATGGGTGTTGGGGTGCGGTGAGTAAATTGGTGGGTGTGTTTAGAAGAGGAGAGGCTAACGTCCGCCGTCGGCGAAATAGGAACCACGCGCTTTGACACGTTCGTAATTACGTGGCAAAGACAGTGACCAGAAATATCCACTCTAACTTATCCTGTTGTTCGCTGCCTTCTTCTACACCCTTCCACTTCGTTCCCTTTTTTATTAAAAAATATATATATATATATATAAATTCAAAATACCAAAAACCCTTTTCTTTAATTTTAATTTATTTTTGGTTTTGTCCCCGTTGGGGTTGTCTGAGCAGGGTTTTAATGAGGTCTCGTTTGTTCGTTCAAGTCTGTAACCTTACACTATTTGAATGAAAATTTACTACTTCCTCTAAAAAAAAAGAATAATGCTATTTAGACACACAACATTGACCACCTTAGCTGACTACCTTATGTGGCAACTGATGTATCATGTCATGTCAATTGATGAATATTGCCATGAGGCCACTTACTAGGATTGCTAGGATTTTTTTAATTTGGTTTTTAATGGACATAGCGACATTCATTAATTAACTTGGCATGACACATTAATTGCCATATAAGATGGTCAATGTTGTGTGTCTAAATAGCATTACTAAAAAAAAAAATTATTTTGATATTTCAATTTACCCCGACAATTATTAAGTAATGCGATGTCTTTGTGGAGAAAATAAAACTATCTATTGCAAATCTTCAATTTGGTGATATCGTATCTTTAATTAGGTCAAATATGTACACTCTAGCAAAGAAATTGTACCAATATCAACATTAGTTTATCTTATCTTCTCCTCCATATTTGGTATAAAGTGCTTAATTATTGGCTATTATATATTTGTATGGTTTTCTTAAGGGAAAATCAATCTGCATTCTTTAGCTTTATTACTTTATTTTGTCATCAATCAATCCTTTTGGTCACATGTGACATGCTCAATTGAAGACTTAATACAAAAATCTGTCCCTAATTATCCAACTTCTAGTCTAAGAACATAATATGTGAAATTAACTCATAAAATGATCCATTGTTACATAATAAGTTTTTATTTTTATTTTTTATGTACCTCGTGCTCGTCATAAGGCGGCTTGTCTAGTTTGTTATATATATATATAGCTTCTTGGGGAGCTGGATCTTTCTAGAGATAATTATTTTGATTGATATTCTTTATTTGTTGCAAAATCAAAATCAATGCATAATAAATCATATTATATTAATATTTAGTCACATTTACTTACTTTTTTTCTTGCCCAATAAAATCACTGATTTATGAATGTTGCAAGAGAAATACAATCAAATTAATTATGTCCAACATATTGTTTGTTATATGTCTTGTCTCGCAAAAATTGTCAAAGGGTTTTACGAGTTTTCAAAATGAATAATGCTACTCTGACCATATTTGTATACCACATTCCTCTACCACCTTATGTGAGAGATAAGGTGAACAACCACATCAATTAAAATTAATTTAACATTTTCTTTTCTTTTATGATTTATTGACACTCTTTAATTGATGTGGATGTACATCTCATCTGCCACATAAGGTGGTATGAAAATATAGTATACAAATGTGGTAAGAGTAGCATTAAATATAGGAATTAACAAAATAAAATAAAAGGGCCAATTACCTTCTTTGTTTTTTACCTTTACTAATTCCCTTAATATGGAGTGCAGGCATGAATAAGAATTGATTAGCATGAAAATGCATTTTGTAAACACCACTAAACACCATTAATTATAATTTAATTATTTCCAACTTGACAATACTATAAAACAAGTTTGACATCATCGTTGTAGTGAAGTTTATATTTCTTAATATTTTGGATCCATGAACACTCAACCTTGCACATCAAATTACCTTTTGTAAAACATACAATTTGGACCACCCCATCTATTTAGGCCTTATAACATATCTAGGCCCCCCTAATGATAAGCATGTTTTAACATATGAATAAGCAAAGTTAATTTGCACAAAATTATGATAAAGTAAGCAATAGTTACCTAGAAAATCACCTAAACCACTTAAAATTAGGACTTGCCAAAAGGAGCCATGAGGTGAAACTTGTTAGACTACCATTATGGTCCCCATAAGCTTAAGTTGTGAGGGGATTCTCCCAGTATCATCCAAGATGCACTCTTTAAAGATCTTATGTAATGTTTTTATTTGGTTAAATGCATCGCTTTCTTTCCAAGAGAAACAAAAAAAAACAAGAAAAAAACTAACACTCCCCATCATGTGTAGCCCACCGTGCACCCACAAAGATAGACATATGCGCAACGTAAAAGGTTTGAAGTTTGAAACCCGTGACCTCCTAGCCAATATCATGTTAGATAATCATCCTAAAAACTTAAATTGTTAGATAATGAACCAACGAGCCAACAAAACTAAGAAGAGATTTAAATATGCCAATGACCTCGATTGATATCTTGCCATGGATGGACCTCACAAGTCATAAATGTTGAAGAATATATAAGTCCAACATCAAAAACTTGATCATATAAATTACGCCATATAATTAATGGTTCCATTACTAATAACATCGAGGCCTTTTATATAAAACTTCACACTTATTGGGCTTTGTAGGTGATTAAGTTAGAGACATTATCAGTGTGGCTAATAGCAGACTGTTAGTCTATCTCTCTAAAATTTAACAGTATCAATATGTCAAAATGAATTTCCAATAATGGATGAACTCGACCGAGTTGCCACTCAACACTAGTACGTTGAGAGAAGACCACCACACATTGGTTAGGTTTTGGATTAGCTTTTAATAATGCCAAAAGGGAATATCTAAAGCAAAGTTATGCAAAGTTGAAAACCCAATGGGATTGGATTTACAAATTATCCTAATTCACTTCAATAATGAACACGACTTATATGTACATATCTTAGTTGTGGATAGCGTGAAGTGTTGGTATGATATCTGTATAGATATAGATAGTGTATCGACAACATCATCATTTCATTCAAATCTTATCAATTTTTTTATGAACCAATCAAGCACACACAAACCCATTTCGTGCTAAGTAACTATTGGCCATGTAAAATTGATTGAGGGGAAAAAAAATTAATAAAAAGGTGGAGGGGCCATACCCATAAACCAGTAGGGTCCGAATATTTGAGGCCTAAATCGATCTAAATCATGCTTTTATTTACTATTCGTCGCACGATGGTTGAATTGAAATTAAATTCATACTAATCCTACGACGGATTCAAATAATGACTTGTTGGTTACATCTAAAATGACACAACATTTGCAATACTATCAAAGGATTGTGACAAAAAAAATTACAAATTATTTTAGACCAGCCATGCAAAGTTAAAATAAAATAATATATAGCATGTTGCTATACAGATCCAGTTGCGAAATTTGGAAAGCTAATTATTTTATTGCTGAGTTAACAGTTACATATTATATTTACAAGGAGAGAGAGAGAGAGAGAGATCCGGATTTTTTTCAAAAGCATATAAGATTTCTTTTATTTGTTTAAGCTCTGAGGAATTGGACAGAGAAACCATTAACACAACTTTGACAAGAAATGCAAATAAAGAAGTTGGTTGATTAAGGTGGACTTTGCCTTATTGGCAGACAGATATTCTACCTAGGCTTGATAAACAAGTCTACAAATTGAAGGTGATGTAGAACAGATGGCAGATTTTATCGTGGCAGGTTTTATCGGGGTTGAGCAAGGAAAAGGACGTGGTGGGAATTTGCAGAATTGTCGTCCGAGCTCCGATTAGGGCGCAAAATACCTTTTCGGAAAGGGAACGATGCCACGAGTCAAACTCACAGCTTTGCTGTGATGTATGATGGATTTTGGCGTTCTGAAGTCGTTTGGCCGTTCAAAACTGCAGTCAAAGTTCGAAGTTAATTCCAAATAAATTCTGTTTTTTTCCGTTTCGGAGTTACATAGTTAATTCCCAAAATAAATTCTGTTTTTTTTCAGTTTCGGAGTTACGTAGTTAAGTCTCCGAATTAATTCTGTTTTTCAGTTATCTGTAATAACTCCCCTAGCAGTTACAAGGGTTGAGAGTTGTATTTAGACGGGTTCGTCTAACGTTTTTGGACACTTCAGATTTTAATACAATTAATCAAAGAGAGTTTCTCTTAATTTTCTGGTGGAATCCAGTTCCCTTGTTACTCAAGGTTTTCGTTTGAAACCTTTATTGCTTGTGCTGCGTCAAGTGGTATCAGAGCGGGTCTCTCCCGTCTCGGTATTCTTGTCTTATCATGGGTGATCGTGAAGCTGATTTCCCAGCCACAATTACTCGAGCGGATTTGGACGCTCAAAACCAACGGATCGACAACCTAACCACCCAATTTGGGGAGATGCGAGAGTTGTTGTTGCAAGCTCTTGGTGGCAACCATAGGCGAGGCGGCAGAGATGACGAAAGAAGAGAAGGTAGAGATGGCGAGAGAAGAGATAATAGGAGGCAACTTATTCCAGATAGTGAGTCAGAGTCAGAAGAAGAACTTGAAGAACCACCACCACCGGCTAATAATCCTCGTAATCGTAATCGCAATTACGAGAATTTTGGCGATTATCGGATTAAAGCAGAAATTCCCAACTTTTGGGGAAATTTGAAGATTGAAGACTTCTTGGATTGGCTTGTAGAAGTGGAGAGGTTTTTCGATATTATGGAGGTTCCTGAGCATAAGATGGTGAAGATGGTAGCTTTCCGTCTAAAAGCTACAGCGGCTGTTTGGTGGGATCAATTGCAAAATTTACGACAGAGGCAAGGAAAGCAGCGGGTTCGAACATGGCGGAAGATGAAGTCGCTGATGATGGAACGATTCCTGCCCACAGATTATGAGCAGATTCTCTACCGTATGTACCTAGGCTGTGCGCAAGGCACCCGTTCAGTTTCTGAATATACCGAAGAATTCATGCGTTTGGCGGAGCGAAACCATTTGACAGAGACTGACAATCAAAAGGTCGCGAGGTACAACAATGGGCTGAAGATTTCCATCCAGGAAAAAATTGGTATGCAGAATATATGGACTGTGCAGGAGGCGATTAACATGGCATTGAAGGCTGAATTGTTGGAGAAGGAGAAACGCCAACCCAACTTCCGCAGGAACACGATGGAAGCCTCTGAATATACTGCTGGTGCTTCTAGTGGCTCAGGAGATAAGGGGAAAGCACAGCAGCAGAATATTGGAGGATCGACAAAACCAGCAACAGTTGGCCAAAACAAAAATTTCAACGAAGGCAGCAGCCGGAACTACAACAGAGGGCAGCCCCGAAACCAGTCCCAGAATCCGTATGCTAAGCCCATGACAGACATATGTTACCGTTGCCAAAAACCAGGGCATCGTTCTAACGTTTGTCCAGAGCGGAAGCAGGCTAATTTTATCGAAGAAGCCGATGAAGATGAAGAAAACAATGAAGTCGGGGAAGATGAATATGCAGGGGCTGAATTTGCAGTTGAGGAAGGAATGGAGAAGATTACCTTGGTTTTGCAGAGAGTTCTTTTGGCACCAAAGGAGGAAGGGCAGCGTCATAGTATTTTTCGTTCCCTCTGCTCAATTAAAAACAAGGTGTGTGATGTGATCGTCGACAATGGAAGTTGCGAGAATTTTGTGTCAAAGAAATTGGTGGAGTATTTGCAGCTATCTACGGAGCCTCATGTCAGCCCTTACTCACTAGGGTGGGTTAAAAAAGGCCCTTCGGTTCGTGTAGCTGAGACTTGCCGAGTGCCACTGTCTATTGGTAAGCATTACAGGGATGAAGTATTATGTGATGTTATTGACATGGATGCATGCCATATTTTGTTAGGGCGACCTTGGCAATTTGATGTGGATGCGACTTTCAAGGGACGAGATAATGTCATTCTGTTTTCTTGGAACAACCGGAAAATTGCAATGGCAACTACACAGCCCTCAAAGCAACCTGTTGAGCCCAAGACGAAGAGTTCTAGTTTCCTAACCCTAATTAGCAACGAGCAGGAGTTGAACGAGGCTGTCAAAGAAGCGGAGTGTTTTTGTCCCTTGGTGTTGAAGGGGTTGTTGAAAATTGGCAGAGGAGAAGGTGACATTCCTCAAGATGTGCAGAAGATTTTGGATCAATTTCAGGAATTACTTTCTGAAAATCTGCCAAACGAGCTGCCACCTATGCGAGACATACAGCACCAAATTGACTTGGTGCCTGGAGCTAGCCTTCCGAATCTGCCCCATTATCGGATGAGCCCCAAGGAGAATGACATCCTAAGAGAACAGATTGAAGAATTACTGCGGAAAGGATTTATCCGGGAGAGTTTGAGTCCCTGCGCAGTTCCTGTTTTGCTGGTTCCAAAGAAAGACAAGACTTGGCGAATGTGTGTTGATAGCCGGGCAATCAACAAGATAACAGTCAAGTACAGGTTTCCCATTCCACGGTTAGAAGATATGCTGGACGTTCTTGGCGGCTCAAGGGTGTTTTCCAAGATAGATTTGCGAAGCGGTTACCACCAGATTCGCATACGACCTGGAGACGAATGGAAAACAGCGTTCAAGAGCAAGGACGGATTATTTGAATGGTTGGTGATGCCATTCGGATTGTCAAATGCGCCTAGCACTTTCATGCGACTCATGAATCAGGTTCTTCGACCATTTATTGGTTCTTTTGTCGTTGTTTATTTCGATGACATTTTAATTTACAGTACCACAAAAGAAGAACATCTTGTGCATTTGAGACAAGTTTTAGATGTTTTGAGAGAAAATAAGCTGTATGTGAACCTAAAAAAATGTACTTTCTGCACAAATAAGCTACTGTTCTTGGGTTTTGTTGTTGGTGAGAATGGTATCCAGGTAGATGACGAGAAGATCAAGGCAATCCTTGAGTGGCCAGCTCCAAAGACAGTTTCTGAAGTTCGAAGTTTCCATGGCTTGGCCACCTTTTACAGAAGATTTGTGAAGCATTTTAGCACCGTTGCTGCACCTATCACAGAGTGTTTGAAGAAGGGCCGGTTCAGCTGGGGAGAGGAGCAAGAGAGAAGCTTTGCAGAAATAAAAGAAAATCTTTGCACCGCACCGGTTCTAGCTCTTCCAAACTTTGAGAAAGTTTTCGAAGTTGAATGTGATGCCAGCGGTGTGGGAGTCGGAGCTGTGCTTTCACAAGACAAGCGGCCAATTGCATTCTTTTCTGAAAAGTTGAGCGATGCACGTCAAAAGTGGAGTACTTATGACCAAGAGTTCTATGCGGTTGTTCGAGCTTTGAAGCAGTGGGAGCACTATCTTATCCAGAAGGAGTTTGTTTTGTTTACAGATCATCAAGCATTGAAGTATATTAACAGCCAGAAAAATATTGATAAAATGCATGCTAGATGGATGACTTTTTTGCAGAAGTTTTCGTTCGTTATCAAGCATACTTCCGGCAAGACAAATCGTGTGGCGGATGCACTGAGTAGAAGAGCTTCATTATTAGTCACGCTGACTCAGGAAGTTGTGGGGTTTGAATGTCTGAAGGAATTATATGCAGGAGATGACGATTTCCGGGAAATTTGGACAAAGTGCACCAATCAAGAGCCAATGGTAGATTACTTTCTTAATGAAGGTTATTTGTTCAAAGGCAACCAGCTGTGTATTCCAGTTTCCTCTTTGAGGGAGAAGCTCATTCGGGACTTGCATGGTGGAGGATTGAGTGGCCACCTAGGCCGTGACAAAACAATTGCATTGATGGAGGAGAGATTTTATTGGCCACAGCTCAAACGTGATGTTGGAACTATTGTGCGCAAGTGCTACATTTGTCAAACTTCGAAGGGGCAGGTACAAAACACTGGATTATATATGCCATTACCAGTTCCTAACGATATTTGGCAGGATCTTGCTATGGATTTTGTCCTCGGATTGCCCCGAACACAAAGGGGAGTGGACTCTGTATTTGTGGTGGTTGATCGGTTCTCAAAAATGGCGCATTTCATAGCCTGCAAAAAGACTGCCGATGCATCAAATATAGCCAAACTGTTTTTCAGGGAGGTTGTTCGCTTGCATGGGGTTCCTACATCCATTACATCTGATCGTGACACCAAGTTCTTGAGCCATTTTTGGATCACTTTGTGGAGACTTTTTGGGACTACTTTGAATCGAAGCAGCACTGCCCATCCCCAAACTGATGGCCAGACTGAGGTTACAAACCGAACATTGGGCAATATGGTGCGAAGCGTCTGTGGAGAGAAGCCGAAACAATGGGATTATGCGTTACCGCAGGTGGAGTTTGCATACAACAGTGCAGTCCATAGTGCTACTGGGAGGTCTCCATTTTCCATTGTTTATACTGCTATACCTAACCATGTTGTAGATTTGGTGAAACTGCCTAGAGGCCAGCAAAGCAGTGTGGCAGCGAAAAATTTGGCTGAGGAAGTGGTAGCCGTTCGAGATGAGGTCAAGCAGAAACTTGAGCAAACAAATGCTAAGTACAAAGCTGCTGCGGATAGGCATCGACGTGTTAAAGTGTTTCAAGAAGGCGATTCTGTGATGATATTTCTGAGGAAGGAGAGATTTCCAGTTGGCACTTACAGCAAGCTTAAACCGAAGAAATATGGTCCTTACAAAGTGCTCAAACGGATCAATGATAATGCCTATGTTATTGAGTTACCAGATTCCATGGGAATTTCCAATATTTTTAATGTTGCAGATTTATATGAGTTCCGTGAAGATGAGGTTCTTTATCCAGATCATAACTCGGGGTCGAGTTCTTCGGAGGTGGAAGGGACTGATGTAGAACAGATGGCAGATTTTATCGTGGCAGGTTTTATCGGGGTTGAGCAAGGAAAAGGACGTGGTGGGAATTTGCAGAATTGTCGTCCGAGCTCCGATTAGGGCGCAAAATACCTTTTCGGAAAGGGAACGATGCCACGAGTCAAACTCACAGCTTTGCTGTGATGTATGATGGATTTTGGCGTTCTGAAGTCGTTTGGCCGTTCAAAACTGCAGTCAAAGTTCGAAGTTAATTCCAAATAAATTCTGTTTTTTTCCGTTTCGGAGTTACATAGTTAATTCCCAAAATAAATTCTGTTTTTTTTCAGTTTCGGAGTTACGTAGTTAAGTCTCCGAATTAATTCTGTTTTTCAGTTATCTGTAATAACTCCCCTAGCAGTTACAAGGGTTGAGAGTTGTATTTAGACGGGTTCGTCTAACGTTTTTGGACACTTCAGATTTTAATACAATTAATCAAAGAGAGTTTCTCTTAATTTTCTGGTGGAATCCAGTTCCCTTGTTACTCAAGGTTTTCGTTTGAAACCTTTATTGCTTGTGCTGCGTCAGAAGGAAAAAAAAATTAATACAATTCACAATTATTTGATTGGAGGGTACAAGGTCAAGGTGAGGAGAGCAACCAATTTAGATATTCTACTTAGCCATCTGCAAACCTACCTTATCTATTTAGATAAACTAGTTTAGTTAATTAAAATGATCATGGTTAATTAAAATATAATAGTCATTAGAGGAGGGTCAAGGCAATTTAAAATTCAAGAGAGGGGGCATATCCATTGCATTGTATAAATCCCTTGAAAGATCCCAAAAGCATGACTTTTGGTGTTAGAGAAAAACCCATCATCCAATTGTTGTAGTTTTCTTTAATTAAATAAAAATAAAAATCATGAGTTCTAATTCAAATGGTATTTATAAAAATTGTAGCTTAAAGGTTACAGCTAGAGCATAAGCATACCATTAAAACTATGGTTCACATCTCAGGTAGGTTAACATCTTAGGAACCATTCAAAATTCAAAGTGAGTCAAAGCACAATTTATAATGGTTCTTGTTTTTTATTTTATAAAAAAAAGTACAAGCTTTAATTTAAACTACAGGGAAGGAGGATTTCATTCACACACATAACTATGATGTCGTGCGGATTTGAACCTAAGACTTATGGTTTGCAAATCAAGGTCCTTTTACTAACTTGAAAAAGAAAAAATCCATATTATTAGTACCTTTTTATTTATAGATATTTATAATTTGAAATATTATAAAAGATTTATCTTTATAAAAAGAAGAAGAAGAAGCAAAACTAATGAATATTGTTGAAATGAAGCATGACCCAATGAAGTGAAACACAGCACAAAGATGTCTTGTCTCAATTCTCACCCATCTCCTCCAAAGTAAGGAACAAAAAGGGATTCAAGAATGCATGCATCAATAATAATTCAACGGAATGTTTCATTATCATATCATTCAATTCCATGGCAACTCTTATCGTTTATGTGGCGGTCCTCAATCCTCATCATCATAATCATGAATTTTCTTTCATCTTCAGCCGTTGATGATGCAACCTAACTTGGACAAAGGAAAAGAGAAATGATGATAGTTTTCGAGTTGTCTTCTGTTGTGGATGTGTGGCATATAATGAAACATCATGCATCAACGACTTAGACTCGTCAATAGCTCAATAATTTCACCCGCGTAAAAAAATCATCCTTATCGATTTAACACACGCCTACCTATAAAGTCAAATGCAGATGTTGGTGGTAAATTAAGCAGCATTTTCATGCTTCTTTTTTTTCTTTCAAGATTTTATGGATTAAGGGGCATGTTTTCATGACAAATTTTCTCAAAAATATCCAAATGCATGCCTCTCATGGTTGACATTGACTGGTCATGATTTGAATGCAATGTGCCTGCAAACTGGTCCCTGGTAGCAATCTTGGTGTCACGTTAGGGAAAAGTGGAAGAAAACAACAACTATATAAATTTGTCGTGTTCATCACAAAAATATATGGAGATAAATTTAGAAGATTTTGGTAGGAGGACAAGACTTAGTAGGAGCTTTGTCTATGTGGTGATAATAATAGTTTATACTTAAAAGAGAAATTGCTTAAGCATCCACGCTGCAACTTTCTGAATTTGATTAAATCTGATTTTAGGGGAGACTTGGATTGATTCTAAAGAAAGAAACATCACTAATATCGGATTAGCATATAGTTAATAATTTACCTTCCTTTTCTTGTCGAGCGAAGCTTCGGTGATTAGTCATGTTGACAAGAGATTAGAGAAAATACCATCAACTAAGACGACAACCACCCCTTGGTCATGAATACAAGTTACTCAAAAGTCTCTAGCGATTAGTCATGTCGACAAGAGATTAGAGAAAAATAGAAATACCATCAACTAAGACGACAACCACCCCTTGGTCATGAATAGAAGTTACTCAAAAGTCTCCATTGCTAGAATTATAATTTAGCACTTTTGAAAGCCCTTTGGCTGGCTTCGTAATCCATTAACACTTATCATGTACAATTTTGGTTTGGCTCCGTTTGGTAGATAAGAAACTGCTGTGCAGAAAAGAGAAAAAAAACTGTTCGGGTTTTTAGATGGGAAATATTTTATAATGTTTGTTCTATGAACATTTCAGTATTCCTATTTTTAATTATTGACCCAAACAACAAATAGGTTTCTTTTTCTTTTTCTCTTTGGAACAGAATTGAACCCAAACTGTTACAACATAGCCGGCCCAGAAGGTTTTGATCAATTGGAATCATTTCTTATCAAAAAGGGAAAACAGGCTTTTTGAGAAAGGAATAACGTACCAATTCATGTCTTACCAAGCAAGTCTAACAAGGATAAACACATACACCGAGGAAAAGCAGAAAAGAGAAACAAAAGGAGAATCACCAGCAACAAAATACTAAAAGCTAAAGTAAACAATGCCATTAAAACGAGTAGATACTTTATTGTCAACAGAATTTCAATAGCACATGGCTGTAGTACATTTTTAAGTTCTCAACAATGCCATTTCATAGCACAAAACAAGCATCTCATGAAGGTCCCTAAATTTTAAGCTTTCCCATGTTCTGATAAGTAACAAAATCAATCACAACTAGACCACTTCGATGCACTTTAAATCAAAGAATTGTACATTGAACCTAGCAAAGGTATATTTAGGTTTGTCCTGCTGCCTAACCTAATTACTGATTTAATGAGTCTGAGATGAAAGAAAAACGGATAGCTATACCTGAATATATTATCTACGCGGGGATCCAACGGGGTTGTATATTTGTTCATCATCATGACTTAGAACCCACTGGGCAGTGGAGACAGTGTTCAACTCTTCATCACATTCAGATAAGTTACAATAATTCCATATCTTAGAATCTCAGGCAATGGGATAGCAGTATTTAGCTCCAGGACCCTGAGAACGTCAGTATGTACAAGGTGGAAGGCTAACCATGATAGCCCTGTCCTGTGATTCCACAACGCGCATAGTTTGACAATCACACAACCGCAGAGGTAGTACGGCGAAGATCTGTTACTCCATTGTTAAATTTCCCACTAGTTTGCCTACCTTTGAAACTGCCGTATCTAACAGGCTTTGGCTGAAAGAGAGACAAGAGCATTTTCTCCAAAGTCTGTACTGAATACTTCGCATACTTGCTTGAACTTGCATCTTGCTCAACCAAGGGCCCATAGTTCTGCATGTAGCTTCTGTAAACAGGCACAACCGCCTGCACTATGAGGTGGCATGTCTTCTCTCTTAGATCTTTATCTGACACTATCCAATTTGATTGCTTCTTATACATGTCATCAAAGGCTTCATTGAAGGTTTTTAGCCTCTTTTTGACAAGATCACGGGCGGTGGCACGACCACCTGAGAACAGAATCAGACCCTCCCTACTTAAATGACCAGGAAGCTTCCCCCAGCTATCTCTCAAAAACACTGCGGCATAATAGTCCTTGTACTGTTCATGTTCTTTTAACCAGGCATCCCCCAGCAGAACCCCCAACTTAGTTCCCTTCAGGTGCCTGTACAAATGCCAATGATTGTTCATTGCAAAAAGGTTGGACAAGGAGGCATCCTCATAAGCCTTTATCCATGTCTCCAAATTTATCTCAATGGCTTTAATAATTTCCAAAACCTCGTTAATAAGGAGCTTTTCTTGAAACTTCTCATGCTTCCAACTTCGGTCAATGATCAGAACCTGAGTTAATAGTGGCTTATAATCATCCCCAAGCAGTTTATTACAATAATCAGTAATGAAGCTAACCAATTTCGGAACACTCCCATCTGGAGGAGGCGGGTTCTGCCTTTGTAACTGCACCTGAAGAAGAAGCTCCCAGAAAATTTCAGCGGCTCCATCAATTACACTCTTAATGAGATCCCTTGTCAGGTTTTGGATTTCAATACATGCTGCTCCACCAAAAAGCCGGTTGAAGTCCAGTCTCAATTTGTTCAAAGACGCGAAAATATCCAACAACTTCAAAAGCTTTATCGGATCTTTTTTGCTCTCTGTAACAGTTTTCCCAAATTGTAGAAATGCAAGAATACCAGCCTGAGCAGCTATCTTTGCAAAGCAACCCATCCACACATCCAATCCAATCCTCTCAAAAACATCATTGCACAGCTTGTACTCCGCCTCAAACAAATGTTTCACTGCAAACTCCAAATGCTTTCCCCACTGTGCTATATAGCCCTCTATGCTTTGGACATCATTAAACTCTGCAATTGATATCTCAAGGTAATCCAAATTGAGAGCTTGTAAACTTGCCCTCACATTTGAACTTCGAACTTCAACGTAAATAGATATACACTTCTCAAGTCTATTGTTAGCAATCGATCTTCCAATAATAGCTTGCAACTTCTGGATTACCAGAACAGGTAAGGGTGATGGAGCAATGCAAGCTTGTTCTCCAAGTGAAGATGATGACGACATTGGAAGTGGCACACTGTGTTCCATGAGGAGTCTTCGGAACTCATTTTCTAATTTTTCCAACGCAGCCTCCAAAAGCCCGCCATCGAGGTTGGCCTTTCCCTCACCATCTTGCAATTCTCGGAGACCTTTCAATGATTTCTTCAGATTTGAAAGGTACCTATCATCCGCAACCGCATTATCCTCCAAGTACTCTACTATATCCTCCAACCACTGAATCGCCAATCCACAATTGTCACCCAGAAACCTCAGAGCCTCTTCCAGGCGTTTCAAAACCGATAGGTACCCTGGAAGATCACTACGCGGATCTGATAATAGCGATTTCTCGAGTCCATGAACAGCATCAAAAACTTTAAGCACAGCTGCAGCAGGGCCTACAGCACGGTTGATATGGCCGCCAACAGCGGCGAGGGCTTCCTTGTCTGCACGAATGGGTCGAACCGCAGCTTCAAGAGAGGGTAATCTCTGGTTAATCTCTTCAAATCTGTTTCCTGCTTTCTCTAGAGCCGACCCCAGGCCCTGTGATTTCTGTAAACTTAGCCTCAATGACTTGCTTGCAGATATCAAACTCTCAATGCTCTTATCATTCACCGAATTCGCCATTCAAATCCTAATTAAAAACAAACAAAACCCCAAAATCAAAATCTTTGAAACTCCAAATCTCACTCAAATTGGGAGCAAAAAAAAAGGAGCAACTTTAAGCAGCTAAATACAAAAAATTCAAACTTGGGCTTTTCTTATATTCCTTTTCTGAAGTGAAATTTTCTTCATCTCTCTAGAAATCATCGAAAATCAATCAGGACACAAGTACAAGCACAAAACCTCATCTGGGTCCTCACAAAACAAAACCAACACGCTAAGAAACAGCATAAAATCTCACTCAACCCACAACAAGCAAACCAAAGGAAAGCAACCCAGATTTTCTTGAGAGTTAAGAAATACAAGAAATGAATAAGAAGGACTCACTTGAAGCAAAAGAGAGATCCAGTTCACCCGGCCGAGTTGAATCAGATTCTAAACCCGGTATTCAGAGATTCACACACAGGGAGAAAAGGAAGAAGGAGAGAGAGAAACCCTAATCGCGAAAGTAATGTGAGAGTGATGGGAAGATAGAGCGCACTTTTGCAGAGTTCTATTTTTCGCAATGTCCGACGAGAGTGGTGCCAAAGTGCATGACAGTAAGGCAAAACCGCAAACCCTTCTCTCTTGCTTTGTTCTAAACTCGTTTTAGCCTCTCTCTCTCTCTCTGATTCTCTCTCTTATTTTCTCCTGCTGCCAGCCAAAACTCTATTTTTGTTTTGTTTTGTTTTGTTTGCTTTGCTTTGCTTTTTATGACTTTTCTTTACCTTTCCTTCTCAGCCTCCTCCTCTTCTTCTCCACTCCGTTAAGTTTGAAAACTCACTTCGCACACAAGTAGAATCTGACTGCATCAACTCATTCAAAAGCTAAATTCTACATGATTTAAGAAATCATTAATTTTTTTCACCAAAACAAAAGAAATCATTAATTTTTTATTTAATTATGAGGGTTGGCTATATGGGTAGGGAAGGATGAAATGAAATTATGAAAGAGGCTGTCATGTCACTGAAAAGAAATATAAAAAAATAAAGTTTTAAATTGATGTAATTAAAAAAATAAGTTTGTTTTACATGGGTGGGTTTGGGCAAGAGAAGTTGGAAATTGGGAAATTTGTCCTGACTTTCCAAAACTATGACTACAAGTCTTCTCTTTTTTCATGGAGATCACATTCTTTGAAACTTTCAAATGATCCTCTTCAACAACTTTCAATCAATGGTTACTTTTTAACTCTACCAGTGCAAAGTAGAGTAGATGGTATAAATAATAAATTAATAATTGAGAGAGAATATTCTACTTTTTTATTAACTTTTTTTTTTGGGTGTGTGTGTCCAGTAAATACAGAAAAATAAACTGTTCAATATTCTTGTCAAGAAAATAATACCTATATGATCATATCAGATTTGTTGATTATATCTGTTACAATGAAGTAATTCATGTAGGATATACGATGTAGTGACTCGTATGTAATCAATTTTGTCAAAAATATGATCAGTAAAAGTGATACATGTAACTCGGACTTCTCAACTATAAACGTCGTCTTCTCAATTAAAATAATATGTAGCACATGGAAATAAACTACCTAGCAGGTCAAATAAAGGAGGGATGGTTTGGAAATTGCCAACTTGGTTATGAATTTGGAGATCTGTTAGCTGGCCTACTAATTATGATTGCACTGTCTCATTGTCAAACCAGCTAAATAATTTATAGCATAGTATAGAAGATGGTAGAAAGATGGTAAAAGTATATTAAAAATAAACAATTGATGTGACAGAGAGAAATCCTCTCAGTAGCTTGACCCCATGAATAGCAGGCAGGCAACAAACTCTCCACCAGTGAGTCAGTGACCACAGTCGAGAATCACTTTCATTTTGAAAAACACCTCACAAGCTTTGACGGGGAATATTCTGGCCCTACCTCACGACCTACTTTCTCTAGACACCCTTGTTCGAATCTACAAGTGAAATCTTCTATGGACACCCACCCACCCAACTACATTACCAAAAACACCAAAAGTAATTGGGACCAACATGATCAACTCCAATGGCTTCAACATATGACCCCAGAATGGCTCCCACTCCATTGCACTCCACATCTCATTGCTGATTATTTACTTGCAAATTTCCTCATGCACTATAGCAGCATCAAGAACACGCATGTAGCACATAAAAACTGGAAAATAAAAATAGAGTAGCAAAAGCTTCTACACAAGAAGCTTGTTCCTAACGGAGTGCAACTCAGATGCAACATCACCGATATCCTTTCGGTCTGCTGGGGATTCAGCAGAACACGCAATCCCAATTCCGAATATCGAACTCAAGCATTCTTCGATTTTTCGAGGTATCACGATGCTGTCACTGGTACCTTCTTGAAGAAGCAGTGAATCAGCAACCTCTGTAACTCGCCGATCTAGGAAAGCCATCTTCGCGAAATTATGAAGGTTCAAGCCGCCACTAAACATGTCGTCGGTAGGTCTCTTCCCTGTGAACATCTCTAACAAGAGAATGCCAAAGCTATAGGCATCCCCATAAGTTGACACCTCACTTCCCATGCCATACTCTACAATTCAAACATCAAAAATTGTAGATAAATACATAGCTGTCTTCGAATTGTTTGAGAGTAAAAAATAGAAATTGTGAACAATAAGGGATGATAGAGTATTTACCTGGAGCTGCATAGCCAACTGATCCTCTTACCCCAATGGAACTTGTTTGATGATTTTCTGACACATTGCTGGTTAGTTTCGAGAGAAATTTTGCTAGTCCAAAGTCAGAAACATGGCCAGTCAATTCCTTGTCCAAAAGAACATTGCTTGGCTTGAGGTCACAATGAACTATTTGTGTCTCGCAATGATTATGAAGATAATCCAGAGCACAAGCAACATCCATGGCAATGTCCAGCCTCTGAACAAGACTCAAATTCTTGGGTGAAGTTGGATGCAGCCACTCCTCTAAGCTTCCGTTTTCCTTGAACTCGTAAACAAGAGCCTTGAAATCATTACCGCGAAAATCAACACTTGAACACGCAGTTATAATCTTGACAAGATTTCGATGCCTGATATTTCTTAGCGCCTCACATTCAGCTAGGAAGCTCTTAGAAGCTCCTTGGCGTGACAGGTTAAAAACTTTAATGGCAACAAGTTGAGGTGACCTATCAGGATTATCAAGAACTCCTTTGTACACAGATCCAAAGCTACCAGAACCAATCAAATTATCTGAAGAGAACCCATCAGTAGCTTTTAGAAGAGTAGTATATGACACTTGCAGCATAGAGTTTGCCAAGTTGGCACTTGATGATGCAGTTTTTTTCCCTTTCTTTCTTAGCAAGCAGAGATATAAAGGGACAAAAACCAGAGCTATTCCAAGAAAGGCAGAGACTACGGAAATTATTAATTTCAATCTAGGTGACAGTCTTCTTCTTCCCTTGGACTCTTTGGAGCTGCAGTTGGGCAGCCGGAGACTAGCAACACCGCCGCAGAGCCCGATGTTTCCAACAACAGAAGTTGCACTAGCATTTTTAAAAACACCTTCAGTTGGAACTGCTCCCCAAAGTTCATTGAAAGATAAGTTCATATTCTTCAAGAAGTCAAAGCCCTCTAAAAACCTTGGAATTTCGCCAGAAAAATTGTTGCGAGAAAGGTCTAAATCTTGAATCCCTCTCAATGAAGCCATAGATGAAGGAACTATCCCATTGAAGAAGTTGCCCTGCAAGTGTAGGACTTCTAAACCCAAACAACTACCAAGGCTACTGGGAAGCTCTCCATATAGCATGTTATCAGAAACATCCAGTACACCTAGGCTCTTTAGCTTTCCAATCTCCACAGGAAGGGAACCAGTCAAGTGGTTTCTGGACAAGTCTAGAGAAATGGACAAGGAGGGGAGGCCAAAAATTTGGCGAGGTATTGCACCGTCGAGGTTATTTTGGGAAAGATTCAATCTCAGCAGCCTGAGGCATTGCCCTAGGCTTGAAGGGATGTTGCCATGAAGGTTGTTTGCTTGCAATTGGAGAGCGATTAGCATGGTTAAATTTCCTAGAGAGGATGGGATGCTCCCTGATAATTCATTGTGTCCAAGACGCAACAGCACTAGACTTGATAACTTTCCAATGTCCCTGGGGATGCTACCTGTGAAGTGATTATTTCTCAAACTCAATGATTCCAAGTTGATCAGGTTCCCAATCCCAACTGGGATGTCTCCATGTAGTTGGTTTGCTTGGACCCCCAGCATTGTAAGCTCTGTTGTGAGATTGGATATTGATGGGGGCAGAGTGCCACCAAAATTGTTAAGGCCTGAAAACAACTCCCCTAACTTTGTGGCATTGGTCAAGTCTGAGATGAAGCTCAAGTCACCATAAGTACCACTTCCAAGATAATTTTCGTTAATACTGAAGTGTTGAAGCTTATGAAGGTTTCGCAAACTCGGCACTTGCCCAGATAATTTGTTCTCTGCAACAATAAATCTGGCCAGATTTGTGGCATTGGATATTGACAGAGGAATTGGTCCGGTAAATTGGTTCGAAAAACAGTGAAAGTTTTGGAGATTAGGAAGTGTTATTCCCAAGTCTGAGGGAAGACTCCCTTGAATTTGGTTTATTGAGACAGAAAAAGTAGCAAGAGCGGAGAGGTTAAAGATGGAGGGAGGGATGGTGCCAGACAATCGATTCAAATCCAATACCAAAGATTTTAAATGTTTCAATCTGCCTAAAGAACTAGGTATGCTTCCCAACAAGCTATTGTTATATGCACCAAACCTCTCAAGAGATGAAAGGTTTCCCAAGGAAGGAGGGATCTCTCCTGTTAAATTATTACACTCTAAAACAAATATTTGAAGCTTGGACAAGGAGCCCAGCTGTGAAGGAATTTTACCCACTAAGCTGTTGTAACCAATATGAATATAGTTGAGATTGAAGCAATTGGAAACGTTGGTAGGGATAGGGCCACTGA
This sequence comes from Prunus avium, assembly GCF_965620075.1. Taxonomy (NCBI): domain Eukaryota; kingdom Viridiplantae; phylum Streptophyta; class Magnoliopsida; order Rosales; family Rosaceae; genus Prunus; species Prunus avium. The sequence goes on along the minus strand of NC_142284.1, from coordinate 52,535,178 downwards.
GTGAGTTGTTGAGTAGTAATATTACCTGCAGCCTACGCAAACGCCCAATTTCAGCAGGGATTTGTTGGCCAAAGCTATTGTGATGGAGGCGAAGTTCCCTTAGGAAGCTTAGGTTTCCAATGTGTGGGGATATGGAGCCCACCAAGTTTTGGGACTCAAAGTTGAGCACAGTGACCCTTTGATGATGCCTTTTGCTGCAGGTAACGCCATGCCACATGCAAAAGTGGATGGAATCATTCCATGAACTCAAGACATTATGAGGGTCTTCCTTTATTTGAGCTTTGACGGCCAGCAATGAAACCCTATCCCTCTCATTTCCTTCCAATAGTCCCAACCTGTGGGACTCCATGGATACGGAACGGTCCGAATGCATAAAGCTCCAGCAGCAGACGAATGCATTGAGAAGTGTGCATACTATGATCAATAATCTCACAACCAAAACCTTCATTCTGGTCTGGGGGATCAATTAGTCACAAAAAAACTTGAATTTAAGTTTTCTCTAAATCGTGACGTGTATTGTATGTCTAGTTAAAATATAATTAATACGTGTTACAAAATATATTATGAGGAATTACCTCCAGTTATGTGTCGAGGATGGAGAATGAGTATGCCGTCGAATTGGAAATTGGGGATGATCGATTCTTGTTAAGCCACCTTCTCCACTGTAAAGCCAGTGAAATTAAGTTTTGTTCAATTTGAGAGATCATGGAAAGCTAAATTATAGGACGTTTAAAGTCAATGGTCCACTTGCTGCCTAAGACTGTTTTTACTTTTTGACAGCATGATGGTTCTTGGTTGTGTAGTTAGTAGTTACTAGGAAGAACATTTAAGGCATAGCCTTCACTTTTCAGGTCCACGTAATTTGACTTTTTAAGCATAAGCCTGCCTTAATTCACGGTGAAATTGATTAATTAGGCTTGATTGCATTGCATTGATTAATTAGGCTTGACGCATGTTCTATAACTTAACCCCAATATAACAGTGTTAAGTAAACCTTTTTTGTTTTCCCAAGGTATCCCCAGGCATGGCCCAGGCCTAATCCTCCGAAGTACTGTCAGGTGCATATGCGGGGACCTCTTCCAAGAAAGTTTTCTACATCCACAAGGGCTCGAACCCTAGACCACTTGCTTAAGCGACCAGAGCCCCTTCAACTCTGACCAACCCTCATTGGTGTGTTAAGTAAACCTTCAATCCTCCTTCTCTTCTGCTTCTGCCCACACGGAAACTTCCAGAGACGTCCTTGTCAAATGCAAAGACCTGGTCCTAATTTTTGGGTCTTGGTCTTATGATGATTTTGTGGTTTCATTTCCTGGACTATTTTCTCATGCTAACATGTATTTATCATTATTTCTTCTTCTGTTGCACTGAAGAGAATCTAATCAAATCTTTGACCTATCGTAATCCTAACCAATTACCTCATCCATGAGAAATTAACATAAAAAAGCATCTGGCTGGCCCTACTTCCACATTATGTGAAGAATAAAATGAGGTTGTTACTTGTTAGTATTCAGATTAAGCCCAAATTCCAAGATATGCCCATTTGACCAAACAGACAATATAGTAAGCTTTCTTAATCTTCGTCCACTTTGTGTTAGTGCTGTGGTCTAGCAGCATGAGCGTGACCCAGCTTCATTAACTAGTTTCAAGCTATTCTTAAGCCCATTATTTCCAATTCAACCCCCCACACAAACACACACAAAAAAGACACTAACAGTGCATTTATATGAAGAAATTTAAAAGTACAAAGAAATTCATGAATGACGAAAATTGATGTTCTAAAATTTGTAAGGTTTCTTGTTTGGGTAATGTATTTAAAGTGCGGAATTTAACCTTTATTTGTAAAGTTATCTTTTTTAAAAACTAAATATCTCTTAGAATTTTAGAAATAACGACTTTTAGATAGAATTTAAAGTTGGGATTTATGACCTTCAAATTCCATGTTTTAATTTTCTATGTTTTTTTTTAATCCAAACACGAGAATTGGTTTTTTTAGATTTTATGACTTGTGTCAAAATTCCAAGTTGATTTCTCTCATCCAAATGCACTGTAACTCTCTTAGAGCATCTCCAACCGATATGTCAAAAGTGCCACATAGATATTTAACAGCTAGAAATAACATCTCACACACTCCAACCGATGTGTCAAAGCTGATATGGAATGAAGGCTGAAAATTGAGATATTTTTGACATCCCAAAAGCAAGATGTCAAATGAATATTTTATTATTTTTTCTTTTCTATTCTTTTTAATTAAAAATAAATCAACACTAAAATGTAATAAAATAATAATTTAATTTGACATATCGGGTGGAGTGTAAAGCTGTGTAAGATGTCAAATTGCCACATCAGCCATCAAATTTAAATTTGATGTTTGGTATTTGACATCTCCCTTGGAGATGCTCTTAGAAGCTTCTATAATGAGGGGTTATAATAAGGGTTTAATCCAATAGCCCAATAGTAATTATGCACTAGATTAAGGAACCCCTCATTATAAAGCCTCACTTTTATACATCATTATAGCCTCCCTGAACTCTCATTATTTAGTGAGTATTTGATAATTGAAAAAATAGATAAGCCTAGTATTTTATTCAAATTCTAGAGCCCACTCCTCCCTTGACACGACCCATCACATAGAGTTCAAGAAGCTATGCCAAATGAAATTAAACTTGACCTCAAAAAAGCTAGGTACCCATCCCCATCTCATATGGAGGAGGCATGATGCTAGGGTTTCTAACTACAAGATCATTCGCCATAGAAAGACTAGAGATACCTACCACCATAAATTTCTCCTCTAATTCTTGTGATGGGTTTAAGTCGTTGCTGTCTTAGCGCCCTTCCACCACCACGTTTTTAAAATTCATTGGAAGGTAGGGGAGCTTTTGACTTTTAATACAAATACATAGCTTCCAACTTAATCAACAAAATTAAATCAACGCCAACTGAATTTGACTCCCTCCTCCTCCTCATCTTTATCTCTAAGTCTCCACAATTTCGAATCTATTTTTTTGACTTTTTTTGTCATCTTCGGATGCTCTCTTTAACTTATAAACAATCATAAATTCAAGTGTGTGGCAGACGGAGATAAATCTTCCCAAAACCAATTTAAATAAATATTCCCCCCACCAAATGCAATAAAAATTGAATAATTTTAAAATAAGTACAATTTAATTCATTAAGCTAAACACCGCTTTGACAGATTTGAGGATTCTGCCTCTCTATTCCCCCCATTATCCTATTAATCAATTCAACTAAAAAAATAAAAATTTACATCAAACCCACATCCACATTCCTTCTCTTTCCACCCATTTTCCCTCACGTTGACTCGAACACCGACCCCACGTTCTCCGGCGCATGACGGTGTTCCCCTTCGTACGTTACGATCAGCATCGCCGGATCATCCGGGGCACGCTCCACGTGTTTCCTTGCTGGGCACCCCCTAACCGTACTGCACTTGTAATATCCCCTGATAACGAAAAACAATTGTCCAAAATATAAGACTCAATCCAGACCGTCTGATCATGCTAAATTCTGATTATTTTGTTCCTTTGTATATGAAGGGCCCAGATTTAAATTCAATACCTTGGGTAGGGTGAGCCCTTGATCGGCTTTTGACCGTACTTCCTCCACGAGTACTCGTCCGGTGGAATATCGGCGATTTTTGAACTAATTGCTGGGACCCGAATGGTTTTCTTCACCCGATTTTTCCTGAATTATAGAAAGAAAAAAACAATTAATTTATTTTCTTAAAAAGAAAAAGGTCGTCGGTTAAACTTAAATAACCAAGTCTTTTTCCCTCGCGCGCGAAAAAAGACAAAAAAAATATTTCGCTAAGATGCGCCATTTGGAAAAAGGCGCATCTTATCATGTCAGCGTCCACAAGTGCTGCGCCCATTAATGGCCCAGCAACCTAACTAGTTGACCCGAAACTCGGATGGATCCACCAGATTATAGCCGAGTTGAAATCGTCCGAGTCAACTCGCTTCCCAGGATAATCAACTAAAATTTCATTTGAAAATCTTTGGAAAAACCAACTCTATCGTCTCAGTAACCGTCCATGCGTATTTTAGCTTAACAATTAACAGCAGAGACTAAAATGCGCAGACGGGGAAGCACGCATACCTTCTCTTGGAGCAATGGCACTTGCCGGAGCCAGAAGCAGAACCCGAGCCGGAGTACTTGCACGACGCGTCGTCGGAGTGGTGGTCGTGCTCGTGGCACCTCTTCTTAAACGGCGCCGTTGACAGCGGAGGCTTTGCGCCGGAGACGGCCGGCGCGGGTGCCAGGAAGATCGACGATCCTTGTTTGCCGTTCGAAACGCTGCCGTCTCCGGTGATCGCCGACGACATGAACGACGAGCTCGACGAGACGCTGAAGCTCTCCTTCGCGAACTCGATCTCCGTGCTCTTAGGATTTGATGCGAAGACATTAGGCCTCGTGAAGTCTAGCGTCATGCCGTGCGGCTGAGATTGGACATAGCTCGACTCGATCGGCGCCGGCGGGACGATCGCTGGTGTAGTGACCGGAGCGGGCGCCGGAGAGGGCCTCGGATACAGAGCCGGAGCCAAGCTCAACGTTTGTGAATACGAGGGATGAGAAGAAGAAGAGGGGAACTGAACCGGTTGATCGGGTTGAACAGGTCCGCGTCTGAACCGGGCGTGGCCGGTCCGGTTCAGGAGCGAAATGACCTTTTTGAACTTGGAGACGGTGTGGTCGGTGATGTCCGTACAGTCCAAGCGAGAAGACTGGTTAGTTTGCTGCTGGTGCGATAGAAAGCGGATCAGCTGCTCCATGCTCTCCAAGCCTTGCGATGCAGCTTCCTGTATAGCCTTCCGATCTTCCATCTTCGGAAATTTCATCAGCTCCACCGCCATTTTTGAAATGTAAGAAACGCAGACGAGGTTAAGAGCTCAAGCGGAGCTCAAATGGCCATGGAAGATTTGAGAAGAGGAGGAGTTGTTTTTGTGTTGAGGAAGAAGGGGTTTTGGGGGTTGTATGGTGGTGGGGGTGTGGGAAGATATAAAGGGATGGAGAGTCAAAGTGGGATATTTGATCGGACGGCTGAGATGGGTTTGAAGATTTCTATTGGGATGACTGATTATATAAATAAGTTTTTCTATACTTGGGGGTGGTGGGTCCCACGGTGGGAGGAAATGTCAGTGTGGGACAACTAAAAACTGGTAGTATTATATTTTCTCGTGATGAGGAGAAGAAAACAAATGAGAAGGTTGACTGGACCAGAAGGGTGGGAAGGAAGAGGAACGGGTAAAAAAAGTAGGAGGGGTTTTGGTTTGGATTGTACTGTTTGGTTGTGAGACTTTATTATGACTTGTGAGTTTTGTTTGGTTATAAAAGTTTATTAATAATTCACTGTGAAATCTTTTATTTAAAAAAATTGGAATTTTGAGATCGTAAATTTTAACTTTAAATTTCACTTAAATACTATATAATTTTTCAAATTTGTAAAAAAAATCAAGAGCATTCACCGCTATTATTCACAACCGGCCGGCATCTCATCGTTATCGACGTTATCATTTACAGATATGACGGCTATTTATTTAATAACAACTGCTAATTTACATATTATTTTTTTATTATGAAGCTAAACTTTAAATTTCATATTAAAAATTTATTATACTCAATAGGTAACCCAAATAAATTCTTTAAAATACTCTTAAACTCCCTCGCCCTAACGCACCCTCACATCGGAACCGGACCGATACGTAAAGGGTTTATATATTTATTCAAATAGTCAGGAATTCCAAAGATGAATTCGGTGCTCCAAAAGGTTTGGGTGCTCTAAGTCTCTAAGAATAAAAGTCATACTTAAATTTTATGTGACTCTTTGAAAAATATATATATATATATATATATATATATATATATATATTATGAGAGTCTTTAAATGGTGGCAAAGGATATACACTTTCTTTTAGACGTGACTATAGTTATTGATTTGCCGTAGCAAAAATGCTAAGACCGAAATGCATGCGTGGTAGGGGTTTTTATGTCATTCTAAAATTTTCAATTGGTCTAATAAATGAAGAAAAAATAAATAAAAGTTAGGGTTGAATTGTCTTCTGACATGGATTGATGGCTTTTGTCAACTGGTGAACACGGGATATGCAAGCATAAATTAATTTACAAATAATGTGGAAAAAAAAAACCTAAATGTGTTGTAAAGTTAGGACATTTTAATATCACATGTGTCACATCGTAACATAGTTTGATTTTTTTGGATTTATTCTTAATTACCAACTAGAAACTTGGACCACATGAATGTCCAAGTCAAAAGAAGGAAGCTTGCTTGTTTGTCTCCTAACCCTTGGAAAATGACCGACGTGTTTTTCGTGACTTGAAACGGTAAAACTTCACCCCACAATACTCATTTTAATCAAAATAATTGATTTGACCCATAATTCAACGCTCATGACAGTGTCTTCTAGCATTAGTTAAGTATTTGCTATAAATTGTGTTATTGAATTGATGATGAAGAAAGAAACAATTACAAAAATTGGATTATGTCCTAAAGAATTAGGTGAGTATCTCTATAATAAATGAGACGTATAGTCGTCGGACTACCAAAGTATCATATCTTTTTAATAGCATGTACAAAAAGAAGGATCCAGATCCTCTGCTCTGATTTTTTCTGCCATGATCTGCTTTACTTTTATTCTCCACACGCCACCTCATTAAAATTTAATCTAAAGGACTTAAAGTTGACACATCATTTTTCAAGCAAAAAATTACTCCTAAAGAAAAACAATACCCTAACCCAACTAACATCAAACTTAACATCGTCTCCCTTTCTTTTTCCTTTTTTTTTTTCTACATTCTTATTAGCACATCTTCTTCCTGCCTTTGCCCCCAAAATCTTATCCCTGCCAAGCTTTCATTTCTCCAAAAATTCTGTAATCACAATCCCTTCTCTCTCCTCTATCAAAATAAAAAATATATATATAAATATATCTTTCAGTAGCCATTGATTTGAGAAAATAACCATAACTCATCAGTCAATGGACCTTACAAAACAATCCCAATATCCAAGTCTTGAAACGTAATTCCTCTTTTATCCAAGAAAACAGTGAAGGAATTTTTTTTTTCCTTCAACCACCCTCATCACATCAAAGGATATGGGGAAATAAGTTTGCTTTTTGTTCTTTTGATAGATGGGAACATGACCAATGGGATTTCCATGGATATCTATGTAAGATCCCATCTTGCCATGCCTTTAAGCAGAACGAAGAAGAATAAAGAAAACGAGGACTTCTACACACAAAAAGAAAAGAAAAGAAAAAAAATCAATTTTACATAACATAGTTGAGAGATTTTTTCTTTATGGATCCACCTTGTTGATATAGGTCATTCCATTGGAGGAGCTCCTTCATATTTGCTGACTCTGAGGACACACTTGAGCATACCTGGTGGCATTGAGTTCAATATTAACAATATTAAACAACCAAAGCTCCACCACTAAACAAACGCTGGAACAACCAGAATCGATTGTGATTATAGACAGGAAGAAATCGTGTGACGGGAAGAAGCAAGAAAAAAGAAGAAGAAAGGGATAGGATGTTAAGTTTGATTAGTTGGGTTAGGATATTGTTTTTCTTTTTTAATTAGAAGTAAATTGGGTTTTTCTTGAAGAATGATGTGTCAACTTTAAGTCCTTTAGATTAAATTTTAGGGGGTTTCACTAAAACACCCAAAATGGGGGCTGAAATTATAAAAAAACCCAACACCCAAAACACTTTATAAACACACCCAAAACCCATCATTACACACACTCAAAACCCATTTATAAACACACCAAAAAAATATATAATTGTTTATTTTAGAATTGATTTTGGGTGTGTTTCTATATTTAAATAGTGTGTGGGTTTTTTTATAAATACATGAGGTGGCGTGTGGAGAGCAAAAGTAAAGCAGATCATGGCAGAGAAAATAAGAGCAGAGGATCCGAATCCCGAAAAGAAATCTTGCCTCCATTAAAGCACCCCCATCCCCCTAATAACATACCTGTAAAAACTAAAAGTTACAATTCTCAAAAAGAACATCTGTAATACAATTAGGTGGTTCCTCAAATAGGCTGCACATTGCTACGACCAACATTTACAATATCTTATGTCGTGTTTGCTTATCAATTCATGCTTTTCACATGGATATTAAAATAATTCTAATTTATAACTTCCCCAACATGCGAAATCAAAAATTATATGAATTTCATATTAAAATTCGTAATTAAATACACTTGAAATCATAAGTGAGATCAACTAAAAAAGAGTAGTTCATCCAATTCTCAATGCCTCTATGTGAATGAGAAATGTCAATTTTATTTTACTTTTTTTTTGGCTGAGTGGGATTAATTAATCTCTGTTCTACGAAAAAAATTATTGAGTGGGGAAGAGAAAATAAAGCTGACCAAAAGTGGGTGATCACGTGGAAGTCTCCTTTTCCATTTTAAGGCCTAGTTTGGGATTGTTGTCACTTTTAAAAAAAAGTTGCTTCTGCTGTGCTTTGAAAATAATTAGCTGTAAAGTAAAGCAGCTCCATGTTTGGTAAACAATATTTTTAAAGTGCTGTTAGTACAAAAAGCAGTGTAAAAAACGTTTGGTTAATTTTTATATAAAATTGTTGTAACTATGAATAATGACTAAAATAGACATGATGTTAAAAGTGTTATGTACTAATTATGTGGTGGTAGTTGTAGTGATCGAGTGGAGGTGGTGGTGGTAGGGATGGCGGTTGTGGAGGTGGTGGTGGTGGCAGTGGCAGCATGGTTGTGGTGGTGGTGTTGGTTGTGGAGGTGGTGGTGGTGGTGGAGGTGGTGGAGGAGGTGGTGGATGAGGTGGTGGTGGCGGAGGATGAGGAGGAGGAGGATGTGGTGGTGGTGATGTTGGTTGTGGATTTGGAGGTTTTGGAGGAGGTGGTGGTGGTGGTGGTGGATGTGGAGGTGGAGGTGAAGGAGGAGGTGGTGGTGGAGGAGGTGGTGGTGGTGGAGGAGGTGGTGGTTGTGGTGGTGGTGGTGGAGGATGAGGAGGAGGAGGATATGGTGGTGGCGGTGGTTGTGGAGGTAGTAAATGTGGTGGTGCAAGTGGTTGAGTTGGATGTGGAAGTGGAGGTGGTGTCATTTTTTAAAATGAATGATGGTATTTTGGGAATTAAAAAAATCCATTAAATGTTCATCTCTGCTTCTTTTGAAAGCAGCTTTGAAAAGCAACCCAGGGTCTGCTTTTAAAAGCTGCTGTCAAAAGGCCATTGCTTTGAAAATAATCAGGATATTTTCTTTTTACCAAACACCTTAAACTGCTTAACTTTAAAGTGAAGCAGGTTTTTGGCGAAAAAAAACAATCCCAAACGGGGCCTAAATCCGAAACCATTGACTAGCTTTTTCCTTTTCATAAAAGCTGGGTCTTGCTGGTATCTCTTATATTAACCGTCCGATTTATCCTATAAATATCCGACGATTAAAATGAAGACGTAGAGTTGACTATGACTTTCTTTAAAGATTATGCACATAATTGTAGAGGCAAAAGACTACAAACTATGCATCAATTTTATTTTTTTGGTTAAGAAATATTAAGAATATATTCTTGAATTATGATGCAATGTAATGGATAATGGTGGAAAATAATTAAAAATAAACATAAATTTACATTTTTGTAATATTTATGATCGTCATCTCATAGTTTTTAGAGCATCCACAATGGGCTCCATAAACTACATATTTAGACAAATTTTAGAGAGAAATTTGAAAAATATAACTCAAACCATGCTCTCTATCCACTGCCTAAAATAAGTTGTGCAATTTTTACCTACTCTCGTAATTGTGCTCGCTCCATTTTAGAACTCAAGGAATGTATTGGAAGAACCGAATAATTTTTGTCACAAGTTAACTTACTTTAATCACATCCTTAAGTTAATTCAACTTTTAACTAAAAAAATCCCTTCAATCTCAATACGAATCGATGTTTGACTTTGCGCCGGACCACCTCTAAAAAAGAATTATTACATTGTGCCCATGTTTGATATGCATAGGATTTGATTCTCCGCTAGAAAAATTTGTATGGATAAAGAAATAAATTCGTATCTTCAAAATTTGATGCTCTCCCCGCGGTCGAAGAGATAGAGCACCCAATAGCTAATAGTGCCATAATTTTATTCTCCTCATAATTTAAAAATGTTTTAAAAGTCAAATAAAAGGGTTTGAAAATAATAATAATATCACAACAAAGGTTGGAGTGCTTAAAAGGATCCAACTAGCAATGCATATAATTTTATTATTAGTCAAGACATCCCCATCCCTAGTTGTTTCTTCTCTCTTATATTTTTTAATTATATATTTTTTAATATTTGTTATTATTATTATTATTATTATTATTTTGTAAGCTTCTAGTTGACACCACATTGGACATTTATTTATTAATTAAAGTTTGATTGTCGTGCAACTTTTGAAATATTATTATTCTTTTCTTAGCATCTCGGTGGGCGTTGAATTTTCTTGATCGGCATAATTAAATTTTGCATCAAATCTTACCCCACTTGTGAAAGTCGGGCTTCAATATCAAAAGCACGCAATATGCTTTATTCTAGGCATATTAAACAAAACGGCCCCGTCCTCTACCGTTTTAGCCATGAGGTGCGACCGGAGCTGGGCTTTATGGGCCTAAATGGTCCTAGAACGGGCTACTTATAATATGTGAAATTTAAACTCCACAAAAATTCTATAGTGATGACTTTATTTATGTCCATTAGGTGAGACCCTATCTTTTTTTTTTGGTGAAAACCAAGGTATTCCCCGCGCGATTGCGGGGACTAACCCTCGAGGTACTGTCGGGCCCAAAGCGGGGACCTCTCCCAACAAAGTCTGCTCTATTCGCAAGCGCCTGAGATCGAACCCAGGACCTCTTGTTTAAAGGATCCAAGCCCCTTCCACTTGGACCAACTCCTGTTGGTGACCCTATCTCTTAATCATTGAATCAAATTAATTAGTCTAATTCAACGGTTAAGAGATAAAACCTCAACTAAGAGCCATATATAAGGCCCTCACTATAGAATGACTCTAAACTTCAAGGAGCAATAGAGTTGGGCCTTGTTAGCACCAAGTTCTAAACAATTCACATTTTAAATGTTTCTTCTAAAGTATATCCATGCAAAAAAGTTAGATGGGATAGGATTAGCTATTTGATTATCATCATGGTTATTTTAGTATTATCAAAACACACTATATTCGTCTCCTTAGTTAGTTTATTGTATATCCTTGCCCAATGACGGATCAACAAAAATTTCTCTACGAGGGGGAGATAAAAGAAGCTATAGAACAAATATTTTGGCCCACCCTGTCCAACCCCACTCTAAAACAAGGAGCCTACCCCCTCTAACTCCTTAATAGATCGACCTATGTATGCATCTAAATACCTAACTTACCGTTGAAAGACTATTCGATAATGCTTGACTTCCCCAAAGTAGTCTATAAACATTAATGGAAAAGTCAAATTATTTATCTCAACTTATGTAAGGCGTAATAGGTAAAGGGATTTTGGTGCAGTGAAAAAGGACCTTGACTTACAGACCAGTTATTCTAGGTTCGACTCCCTTGACACCTTAAGAGTATGTGTGAGAAAAGCCTCCTCCCATTTTCTGACTTTGACAAAAAAAAAAAACACCGTGTCATAGAAAACATGAGTTTAGCCAAATTAGTTAGAGCGATTGTGCTCCCCACTATGCACCAGAGTTCGAATTTTCCTCATTGTACTTTATATTAGATTATAGTAGAATATACTTGTTTTGAAAAAAAAAAAAAACCGTCATATCAGAACATTGTGAATTTAAAAAAAAAAAAAAAACATAATTGGGTTTTATAATATATTTCTCGGTTAGATGGACAATCCATTTCACCGAAGGCCCAAGGCGTATTGGGTTCAATAGCAAACGGAAAACAGTTGCTCCAAGTCCAACCAACCCCAATCACCAAAACAGCGACGTTTCAATTCCCTTCCCTTCCAAATCGACATCTCACGCTACCTACAGGCAAATGAGGTTAGCACAGCAAAAACGAAGGTTGCGTTAGATCCAAGGGGACAAGGAAGGGACCAACGCATGCACGCAGTGACTCCGAGAGAGAGACCCAGAGGGCGCCATAGAAGCTTTCATTAGAGCCCAAGCAATTGGCACCAAAACCATCCTATTAACCACGGCGGCCCAATACATGGAGCTGGTGCGAAATTCAGGTACGCTTTCTTCGTTTGAATTTTCGAACGAATCGATTTCGTTTTCGTGTTCTGTGATTCCTGCCCGTTTTCGTTGCTCTGTTTTCGTCTAATTAGGTTTGTTTTTGGGGCTTGTTAGTGAGTGAATTAGGTTCTTGATCTTCCGAATCGGATTTAATTTTGATATCCTGTTTGGTTGCCGGGAAAGGAAATTGAATGAAAATGTACCAAATGTATTGGGCTCAGTGCCGGCATGTTTCTCATTTTCTGAAATCAGCATCAAATTCGAGTTTCAGTTTTGATTTTTCTGTACCGAACGTGTATTTATTCTATGTAATGGTGATTGTGTTTAATGGTTTATAGGCAGGATTCAATGGTGATTGAGACGTGGCCGTGGTGATCTGCGCGGATACACAGTGGGGAGCAAGAACGGAGTGGATCGGATGGACAAGAACAAGAGCCGTACCGATCTGCTCGCTGCCGGACGAAAAAAGGTACACATAGCTCTTGGTTATAAGAGAGCATTAGGGTTTTTGACGCATCCCATGTATTACATGCCCTAATCTGCCACCCCTATTAAATTCTAACTTGTCTGTGTTGTATCCTTTTTCTATGTTACTTTAGATATGTTTAAAGAAATTTTTTTGTATAGTGCCTATGGGTATTTTCTATCTTTTTCTTTTTTGTTTTCTTTAGTGTCACATGAACAAACCAGAGAGTGGAAATGAGCTATCGGATTTTAATATATAGTCTTGTATATTTGTCATCAGCTTCAACAATATCGTCAGAAGAAAGATAGTAAAGGCAGTGGAAGCCATGGAAAATCCTCAAAGAAGTCTGGTAAATCGGATCAGAATGAAGCTGATGCTGATGCAGTCTCTAGTGCCGCTAAATCTACAGCATTGCCTCAGGCCCCTGAAGGAGAAACTGAGTCTCCTATAGATGCTAATCTGAATATCATCAACTCATCAGGGTCACATTCTGGGGAGAAATCTGCAGCTTCTGAAATTAATGTTGCTGCTGCTGGTCCCTCGGTGGTGCCCATTACACATGAGACAAGTGTAGTTGAAACTCCGATCGACCAAAATGCTGAGTCACCATCACAGGAGGTGGGGGTCACTAAGCATGATGTTGAATTTTCTGTCAGGAATGAGGGGGAGAATGCTGGGACCGCTGATGCTGAGGTGGCAAGGGTTATTTCTTCGGACACGTCACATGTTGTGGATTCTGGAGGGCAAGCCAAAGATGCCAATATGTCTATACCAGTTGATGTGTCAGCGCAACCCGCTTCAGTTGATGTTGCTGCGGGGATGTGTGTTACTGTTGACACAGAGAGTCTGAGTAGAGAAGAGGAGTCATTGCCTTCACAGGAGAATATTAATACAGTGTTGATGCAGCAGAGGGAAGATCAGGTAACCGATGTAGGTTGTACTCTTCTCCTTTTTTTGTTTAACTTTCTTTGTATATTCTCTATTCTATTGGGATTCTCCTGGAAGTTAACTGGGCAGATTAGGAAAACTGATGGGTTTGATGTATAATTAGAATCTCATTTGTTGCTGGGTAGGGGCAATGCAGGAAGCTGATGGTTTGGATGCAAAGAAATCTAATCATAGACATGAAGCAGAATTGGAGCTTAAAGGAGATAACATGCTTTCTTCATCTGAGCTTGATAGAAGCATTGAAAGTTTCTCTGGTGAAGCACCCTCTGTAGATGAGCAAATTGGTAAGTTGGATGAAGCATCTAATGGAATTTTAGTATTTGCTTCAGATACAAAGCAATCTGATCCTAGTCGTGAAGCAGAAGTGAAGCTTGAAGGAGATAACATGCTTTCTTCATCTGAGCTTGATAGAAGCCTTGAAAGTTTCTCTGGTAAAGCACCCTCTGTAGATGAGCAAACTGGTAAGGTGGATGAAGCATCTGATGGAATGTTAGTATTTGCTTCAGATACAAAGCAATCTGATCCTAGTCATGAAGGAGATGAAATTCTTTCTCTGTCTGAGATTGATAGAACTGCTGAAGCTCTCACCAACCTAGCTTCCTCTGTAGATGGGCAAACTGGTAAGGCAGATGAAGCATCTGGGCCAGCTGGTGCAACCATGTCTGATGGACTCACAGTATCTGCTTCTGCTTTACCTGAGGCAGATGGATCTTTACTTGTTAGTGCTGTTGTGCCAACCGAGCAGAAAAGAGAAGATGTTCCAGGTTCTTATTTTGAAGAAAAGTCAGAGGTGCAATTTGGATCTGGTTCTGAGCAAGGTGGGGAAGAACATAGGGACGTTGCTGAGGATTTTCATCAGAAACATCCGTTGGATGGCTGTGAAAGGCCTCCACAAATCAATGTGGTGAGTCCAGATAAAGGATGGACTGTGTCTCCTGTTGCAGATGTCAGCTCAATCAGTCTCTCACAGCTCACAGAAGTAATTAGGAGGCTTAATGAAGAAGAGTTTCGGATTCTTCTTAAGACAATCGAATCAGTTTCTAACTCATTTCCAGGGATTACCAATTTTATTGGGCCAGAATATGGATTTCCAGAATCATTTGAGCGACTTAAAGAAGAATTGATTCTCACAAATTTCACAAAAGATATCTTTCACTTGCAGCTTGCACAGCAGTCTGAGATGCAAGTGGAGTTTGATTGCCAGCGTAATCAGTTGCTTGATGAAACATCTCTTCTTCGTGCTTCACTCAATGAAGTTCGTGAGAAGAACCAATACCTTGCTGAAGAGCTTGCAGAGTGCAGATGTGAACTCCAGCCTGTTGCTAGTGGAAGGGAGGAGCTCCAAAACCAATTTCAAACTGCGAAGGCAGACACTGAAGAATTTTCTGCTAGAGCAATTGAATTGCATAGCAGCCTGGAAAGGTCATGGCAGGATTTGTCAAGACTGTCAGAAGAGTTGGCTGACTGCAAGTCTTTGGTGGCAGCTTTACAGGTGGAAAATGAGAAATTAAATGGGACTATTGCTTCAATGGATGAAGATAGAAAGAAACTTGTTGAGCAAAATGATCTTCATCTACACGAGAAGGAGAAGCTTTCAGCAGACTTAGTTGATGGCAAAAGTTTTGTGGCAGCTCTACAGGGTCAAATATCCAACTTGAGTGGGAGTCTGGGTTCAGTAACAGAGGAGAGAAAGAAACTTGAGGAGGAGAAGGAACATCTTTCCTCTGAGAATGAGAAACTTGCAATAGAATTGGCTGACAGTAAGAATTTAGTATTGGCTTTGCAGGTAGAAAATGGAAATTTGAATGCGAGTCTTGGTTTAGTTACAGTGGAGAGAAAGAAGCTCGAGGAAGAGAAGGAGCATTCTGCTCATGAGATTGAGAGACTTTCTTCTGAACTTCTTGTTCTTCAAGAGCGGTTATCTGCAGAACATGGAGAACATATGAGGGTTGTGATTGACTTAAAAGAAACTTCAACACGCCTTGACCAACTCACCGAAGAAAATATTTTTCTTACTAGCAGTCTGGACATACTTAAAGCCAAGATGAGAGAGGTTGATGAGGATGGAATCAAAATACCAGCTCAAGCTGGGGAAGCTGAGAATCAAGTTGAACTCTCAGAAGTGCAGAGCAGGGGTCATGAGATTGCAACTGAAAGTGAAAATTTTCATCAAGTTCCAGGAAAGGAAGATAGTGAAGTTTCCTTTATTATGGTGGAAAAACCCTTTTCTGATGGCTGTGTAGGAAGCTCACCATTTCTGAATCTTGGGCGTGAAATCTTTGATGATTCCTTTGGGTTTGTAGCACTAAAGGGACGCTTGGAGGAGGCAAATAAAATGTTGAATAAACTTGTACCGGAAATTGAAGGCATCTGCTCTCATTCAGAATCCTTGAACAGGTCAGATGATAAAGTTTCCACACCTCCAGTGTCAAAACTGATTCAAGCCTTCGAGTCAAAGGCGCATCTTGAAGAACTTGATGTCGAGGAACGAGGTCTAACTAACAATCAATCACCTGCAGATTCAATTGCATCAGTAAGAGAGCAAACTGGAAACTTGAGAGCATTATTTGAGCAGTTGCATCTGGATGCTGCAAATGCCAGTGTGCTGCTCAAGGAGGAACGAGAGGGTAGGAAAACTGCTAATGCCACATTTGGGGAGCTGAAGGATCAGTATGAAGCCTTGGAGGAACATAGCAAGAAGCTGGAAGCCACCAACATTGAGCTTGGTGTCCTATATGAAGCTTTAGAACAACATAGGGGCCGCATTGAAACAAGGAATAGCGAGCTTGTGGTTCTCTGTGAGTCCTTACAACTACAAGTTACTAATCTCGAAGCAGAAAACGTGGAAGTTGGTAGAAAGCTACATGGGTATGAATCAAGAATTAGTCAATTGCAGAGTCGATTGCATGATTTACATACAAGTTCAAATGACCTGGTATCTCAGATCTCTGATCAGTTAGAAAATTTTCACAAGGAAGCAGCAGAGAGGGTTTTGATACTTGAGCAGCATTGGAATTCCACTATTGCTCCGGTTGTTGAAGCAATTGGGAAACTTGATGAATCTCTTGGGAGTTCCACAACTACACCAGTCTCTCATGATTGTCTGGATACAATTAGTCATTTCGTTTCTTCTGTATATGATGCTGTCAGTGTTATTGAAGATCTAAAGGGGAAACTTCAAAGTTCTCAAATGGACCGTGAGGCTATTTGTACTTTATACAAAGAAGTGAATGAGAAATGTGATGATCTGCATGGAAAGAATGAATTGGCTAGTGATACTCTGTGCAAGTTGTATGACAGCCTTCAAAAACTTCTTAGAGTTTTGCATGGGTCTATAGATGAAAGTGAGATGAACCCGGAAAATGAGAAGCTTCCTGATCATCTGGATTACAGTAATTTTGTAACCATCATAGAGCAGCTGGAGAATTTTCTGAGTGAGAGGCTGCAACTCCAATCTGTTAACAAGAAGATAAACTCAGAGTTGTTGGATAGAACAGAAGAATTTGAGGAGCTAAAACAGAGATGCCTCGATGCAAATTCTATTCAGAAGTTAATAAAAGATGTTGAAGGTGTGCTAAAAGTGGAACATGCTGAGGTTCACGTAGATAAAATGCCTGCTTCACGCTTAGAATCATTGGTGTCGTGTCTTGTTCGGAAGTACGAGGAGGCTGATGTGCAGGTAGGCTTATCTCAAGAAGGTTTTCAATCTAAGGCGATGGAATTGACTTCAATGCAGGAAGAAATACAGCATTTAAATGCTTTGTGTTCCCAGCGTGAAAGTGAAACCATTGTTGTCAAGGAAAGTTTACGTCATGTGGAGGATGCCCTTCTTGTTGCTCGTTCTGAGTTACAGGAGAAACTAAATGAACTTGAACAATCGGAGCAACGGGTGTCTTCCCTAAGAGAGAAGCTTAGCATTGCTGTCTCTAAGGGGAAAGGCTTGATTGTGCAGCGAGATGGTCTCAAACAGTCCCTTACGGAGAAATCTAGTGAGCTGGAAAGATTCTTGCAGGAGCTGCAATTGAAAGACTCCATGCTTGTTGAGGTTGAAACAAAACTCAAGGCATATTCAGAGGCAGGTGAGCGTGTGGAAGCTCTGGAATCTGAGCTTTCATACATTCGCAATTCGGCTACTGCATTAAGGGAATCATTCCTTCTCAAAGACTCTGTCCTTCAGAGAATAGAAGAGATTTTGGAAGACCTTGATCTGCCAGAGAATTTTCATTCGAGGGATATTATTGAAAAGATTGATTGGCTGGCTAGGTCAGCTACTGGTAACACTTTTCCTCTGACAGATTCAGATCAGAAGAGTTCTGCTGGTGGAGGTTCATACTCTGATGCTGGTTTTGTTGTTATGGATTCCTGGAAAGATGATGTACAGCCAAGCTCAGATTCTAGTGATGATATCAAAAGAAAATATGATGAACTTCAAAATAAGTTCTATGGGTTGGCTGAACAGAATGAAATGTTGGAACAATCTTTAATGGAGAGGAACAACTTAGTCCAGAGGTGGGAGGAACTTCTGGACAGGTTTGATATGCCATCGCATCTGCGGTCCATGGAGCCCGAGGATAGGATTGAGTGGTTAAGAAAAGCACTTTTGGAGGCAGAGGGTGATAATATGTCTCTCCAGCAGAAGGTTGTTAACCTTGAAAACATTTGTGTATCACTAACTGCTGATTTGGAAGACTCAAAAAGGAGAATATCTGACCTTGAGGAAGAACTTCAAACACTTATCGATGAGAGAAATAATCTTTCTCAAAGATTGGAGGTTCTGATCAATGATCATGATAAAATTTCAGCAAAGGCAGCTGAGCTTGAGCTTGAGAATGAAAAACTGCAGGAGGAAGTTACGGATTTGCAGGAGAATGTAGCCAAGATGTGTGGGAATGAGGAGCAAATTTTCAGCATAGAAGGTGACATAAGAAGATTGCAGGGTCTTGTTACTGATGCTTTGCAGGTTCCTGGAATAAAGTTAGAGTATTCTGGTGAAAGCAGCATTGAGTGCTTTGAAGGGTTACTGAATAAGCTATTAGAGAATTATGCAACTCTTTCCTCAGAAAAACCAGTGTTTGGGAGTGCAGCTGATGGTACCCATACAGAAATTGCCGAAGCAACGGTTGATCAAGCAAGAAGCGTAATTACACCTGATACTGCTGAATCAGATATTGCTGTTTTGAAGAAAGAGTTGGAGGAGGTTCAGCGTGAAATTTTGGCTGTGAAGGAGGAGAGAGATGGATATCTGGAGAAGCAAGGGTCTTTGGCTTGTGAGGTAGAAGCACTCGATAAAAAAGTGAGTGAGTTGCAAGGGCTGCTTAATCAGGAGGAACAGAAATCAGCTTCTGTTAGAGATAAGTTAAACATTGCAGTTAGAAAAGGAAAGCAATTGGTGCAACAGCGTGACAGTCTGAAACAAAATCTTGATGAGATCAATTCTGAGGTGGAATGCTTGAGATCTGAGATCAAGATAGGGGAAGGTAAACTTGCAGAGTATGAAGAGAAGTTCAAGGATTTGTCTGCTTATCCAGGGAGGGTAGAAGCCCTAGATTCTGAGATTTTGTTCTTGCGGAATTGTTTGAAAGAAAGTGAGCACAATTTGCAGGAGCAAGGAAATACTTTGAGCTTGATCTTAAATGTTTTAGGCAACATCGATGTTGGAGATGATGCTAATTCTGGTGATCCTGTTTTGAAGTTGGAACATATTTGGAAAGTGTGCTGTGATTTGCGTGCAGATATGTCTTCTTCGGAACAGGAGGCTAGGAAATCAAAAAGAGCAGCAGAGCTACTCCTTGCAGAACTGAATGAGGTTCAAGAGAGAAATGATGGTCTCCAGGAAGAGCTAGCAAAATCTGCGAGTGAACTTGCTACACTCTCCAAGGAAAGGGATCTCACAGAGGCCGCCAAGCTTGATGCTCTTTCTCGTCTTGAAAAGTTATCTACAGCTCATTCTGAATTTGCGGGATTAAAGTCTGGAGTAGATCAACTCAGGAAGGGGTTCCAAGATGTTAGTAATTTACTGGCTGGTGTTTTTCACCAGGACATGGAATTTTTGCACAACCTAGAGTCTGGTATTGACTCCTGCCTCAAATCAAGCAGTGCTGCTGATGTGGTTGATGTACCCCTTTTTACTACAACGGGTGGATTTATAACGAGCAAATCAGATAAGGTACTTTACTATGCATGCGCTCAAACGTTGGTTCCATTGTATTTTACAACTTTCTTTTTATTATTCTTGTTTCTCTATGTGGATTGTTAAAGGCAATTTCCTACTTATTCTAGGTTCTTTGTTTCAATTCTGTTGCATCTTCCCCCTGCCCAAAAATACTAATAAAATTCATCTAAAAGTTAGACAAGTGCGATGATTTTGTTAAACAGTATGGTGTTGTTCACTGCAGTAAGCTTGTTAGAAATGAAGCTTCTTTAGTGTCAAATGATTATAAAAGAATTCATTTTATGTATATGTATTTCACACTCTTGGATATCAAGTGATGTGACAGATGATATAGCATTATCTTTTGTTGAAAGTAACTAGGACTCATATTACAGTAAGTGGGACCAAGAATGAAGAAATGAATACGTTCACATCACTTGGTATCCAAAATTTGGTATAGTAATACTCTTATCATTTGCATACTGTTATTATCATTATCACTAATGACTATTATGTATATCATGATTGCTGTTTACCTCTTTTTTCTGTTATATTTTGTATGGCAATTATATAGTCTTTAAATTTCATCTGAAGCTTTCTTCTCTCGCATCAGCTTCAGTTAGACTATTAATTTTTAATTTTTATTTTTTATATATACATAGCATTTTCTATATCTTCTAATTTCAGTTTCCCTGTTCAGGAGAACTTTACTTTGATGAATTCTTGGTCAGACTCCAACATGCATGGCCGTTCAGATGACAATTTTATTGTTGGAATCTTTAGTTATGTAAGGCATTATCTGCAAGAACTCATGGTGGAGGTTGGTGCGCTTAAAGAAAAATTAGATGAACACTCAATTTCATTACATGAAAAAACCAATAATGTATCAAAATTAATTGCAATTGTTCATGGAGAATTAACTTCCAAAAATGAGTCAGTTGAATCCTTGAAGAGAGACTTGTTGCATATGGAAAGAGTTGAAAAGGAAAAAGACAAGGAGCTTCTTCTCTTGCGTAGAAATATTGGCTTACTTTTTGAAGCATGCACTAGTTCAGTTATGGAAATGGGTAGAAGAAAAACTGAATTGGTCGGAAATGGTTGGGCTGCTGGAGATCAAGGGATGAGATTGAAATCAGCAGAATTTCCCGTCGATGGACTTTCTTTTGGTGGAGAGGAGCAGTTTCACTCTGAGGAATGTGTCAGGACTATGACGGACGGGCTATTGTCGACTGTGAATGATTTTGGTACTCTGACAGCGGAAATTGTGGAAGGTAACCAAAAGGAATTGAAGATTACCATTTCCAAGTTGCAGAAAGAACTTCAGGAGAAGGACATTCAAAGGGAAAGGATCTGCATGGAGCTTGTAAGTCAAATCAAGGGGGCTGAAGCGGCTGCGACAAGTTATTCAATGGATCTTCAATCCTCAAAAATGTTGGTGCATGATTTGGAAAAACAGGTGGAAGTGATGAAGGGTGAACGTAACCTGTTGGAGCAGAGAGTGAAAGAGCTAGAAGATGGTCGTGCGACTTCTACCGATTTGCAAGAGAGGGTCAGATCACTGACTGATGTGATTGCTGCCAAAGACCAAGGTCAGTTCTCATTGACATTTGATCCACACCATCAAATATATAATTTGAATGTTTATCTTTTGAAGGAAGTTTAAAATGGTTATTTAAATAATCAATAATTATAAAATTGCTTGTGATTGCAGAGATTGAGGACCTAATGCAAGCACTTGATGATGAGGAGGTGCAAATGCAAGGTCTCACTTTCAAGATTAAGGAATTGGAAAGTGTTGTGGAACAAAAGAACTTAGATCTTGAGAACCTTGAAGCTTCTCGTGGGAAGGTTATGAAAAAGCTTTCTGTCACTGTGAGAAAGTTTGATGAGCTACATCATCTATCTGCAAACCTCCTTGCCGAGGTGGAAAAGCTCCAATCACAATTGCAAGATCGGGATGCTGAGATATCTTTCTTAAGGCAAGAGGTCACTAGGTGCACCAATGATGTTCTTGTTGCATCTCAAACCAACAACAAGAGAAATTCAGATGAGATCCATGAGTTATTAACATGGTTTGATATGAATGTTGCTCGGGTTGTTGTGCACAATGCATATCTTATGGATAAGAACAATGATCATGACTCTGAACATAAGGAAATATTTAAGAAAAAGATTGATTGTATTATATCAGAATTGGAGGATCTACAGGCTGTAGCTCAAAGCAAGGATACGCTATTGCAAGTTGAGAGGAGTAAGGTACAAGAATTAACACGGAAGGGAGAAAGTCTTGAGAAGTCTTTACATGAGAAAGAATCGCGACTAAATTTGCTTGAAGGTGTTGGAGATTCTGGCAGAGGAACTAGTATGACCTCTGAAATTATCGAGGTTGAACCTGCGGTGAGATGTTTATATGTTTATTTGTATATTAACTTGCATTTCTAGGCCTTTGTCAGAGTATTGGAATGTCATTAATGACTTTAATTTGTGGATTTTTTTAATAGATAAACAACTGGGTGGCATCTGGGACCTCCATTGCACCTCAAGTCCGCAGTTTGCGCAAAGGCAATAGTGACCAAGTTGCAATTGCCATAGATATGGATTCTGAGAAGACTAGTAGGTTGGACGATGAAGAGGATGATAAAGGTAAAATCCTATACTGATATAGTTTCTGTCATCTTTTACTGTTCTTTTCCTCTAATTCCAAGTCAGACAAGTCAAGGCATTTCTTACTCGTGTTTGACTTTTCTTTGTTTCTTTTGCTGTAGTTCATGGTTTCAAGTCACTCACTACATCAAGAATTGTTCCAAGATTTACAAGACCTGTGACTGACATGGTCGATGGCCTTTGGTACACATCGAATTCCATATTATTATTATTTTTGTAATATTTCAATTTGAAACTTTCCTAGATTTTGTGAATAAACTAAATCATCTTGTACACAATCTCCAGGGTTTCTTGTGAGCGGACTCTAATGCGGCAACCTGCTTTACGGCTTGGCATTATACTCTATTGGTTTATACTGCATGCGCTTGTTGCTACTTTTGCAATTTGAAAAGCCAAATGGTCAGAGATCCTCTTGTCAGGTGTTGTTTGGTCGCAAATCTGTTTTATTGATTTTATTGAACATCTGATCTTGCTCTACTGATATGTCTGGAAATTCTGCTTGAAAGTCAAATCTTATGCTTTGCGTTTGCTTGTGTTGCAGGTTCGCATTTGGTTGGGATGCAAGATGGGCTCCTAGTCCCAACTATGATTATGCTTTTGTTGGGGTATTAAGTTGGAAGCTTAATCTGCAATTTTTTTCTCCTTCCTAGATGTGGTTAGATTGATTTATTATTTTGCTCAACCAAGCAATTCAGATTCCCATTTTTTATTGTAATGAATCTCGGAAGCTTGGTTGCATCTAATAAGAAAAAGGAAATTCCATCATAGGGATCATAGGTCAAAATTTGTTTACCTCAATACCCAACCAAAGGTTGTACACATGATAGCTGTTATTATTATAGGTTCTCTTATTAAAATTAGAGGGAATTTAGCTGTAACAAAAGCTCCAAAGTAGTGCTTTTATGGTATTATGTAATGTAAATTCCAGGGATATATGTGAAGGCTTTGACTCGGTTTTCTGCAAGCAGATTTTGTACCTGTATACTTGGTTCTTTTTGGTCATCAATTAGTATCTACTTTTTTCAAATTGGTTCGAATTGGGCTTTTTCTTATTATATATTTCTTATTCCAAGCGATATGGGGAAATGAGAATTCGAATACAGGATTTCGGATACCGGAAAACTGCTCATAACAACTTGAATTAATAGCTCCTTGGGTTTCAAATTGCCTTTTATTTTCATAGAATTATGTCCACCTCAAATTTCTAGATGTTGGTTTCAGTTTTTTAAAACGAAATTTGAGAACAAAAACAAAAAAACAAAAAATAAAAAAAACGAAATTTGTAAAATTGATGCAACATTTCGAGGTTCATTGAACACCAAATGAAGCAGTGTGTTTATTTATCCAACACACACATACATGCTAACATACAGTTTACATAACCACATACAGTTTAGTATCCTAAGGTGCTTCCAATTATTGGTCACAGATGGAAGCTACCCAATTTTGCTTCAAATTAGCACCGATGATCTATAGGAAGTCTTTAACATTGCCTTTAGGATTCTCTCGAAACCTTGCTATCCTAAAGTGCTTTAGCTCCACTCCTTGAGCCTCCCCACTAAGTGCAAGGTCAGCCAATATCCTCCCCACCACCGGAGACAGCTTGAACCCGTGATCCGAAAACCCGCCACCCACCACCACATCCTTCCCAAACTCCCCACCCAAGAAATCAATCACAAAGTCCTCATCCGGAGTCGTGGAGTACATACACAGCTGAGTCTGAGTGGCCACCGGCCCACCGGAGTCAACCATACCGGAGAACCTCCCCTCAATCCACTCCTTCAACGGAGCCAGAGTGTTCGGAGCCAGCGTGTTCCCGGGTCCCCATGGCCTCTTATCCGGCTCACATGGGTACCCGCCATGCATGGAAACCTTGATCAAATCGGGGTACTCCAAAGAGGGTGTCCCATAAATGTAGTTGTCCCCATAGCTAGCAAAGGTTGGAAAGTCACCTCCAATGGCAAAACCACCCTCATGCCCCTCCTTAATCTTCCAATAACAAACAGCGGTCTCCAATGGCTGCATAGGCATCTCAATCCCACCAACCGTTTTAACTAACTTTGTAGTCCAAGCCCCAACGGTCACCACACACTTCTTCCCCCAAAACCTCTCTCCATTTTCTGTGCACACCCAAACCCCTCCTCTCACCCCATCTCTCTCCACACCCTTCACCTCCATATTGTCCCTTAAAACGGCACCATTCTGCAGAGCAAGTGTTTGAAACATCGACACAGCCTTGGTGGGTTTAATAACCCCACCATGCTCCGTTGCCATGGCCACCCAATCCTCCGGAATCCGAACCCGACCCGAGAACTCCCGATCCAGCTGGTCCCGGTTCATGACCCGAAAGGGGACCGAATTTTTACGACAGCTCTCAACAATGGCATGCAGAACTTTGTTGTTTGCCGGGGCCATGTCCAAATGGTGAGCTTTGAAGTAGACATTGTAGCCGATCTCAGACTCGGCTTGCTGCCAGAGCTTGTAGGACTCGAGAACCAATGGCGTGTAGTAGTCTTCCGGGTAGGTGGCGCGGATCGTCCGGGATTCACCATGGGAGGAGCCGCGGTGGTGGAGGAAGTCGAATTGCTCGAGGAGAAGGGTCTTCTGGCCACGCTTGGCCGTCTGGTAGGCGGTGGAGCTGCCCATGATGCCGGCTCCGACCACGATGACGTCGAATTCATCTCCGGAATATTCCATCGATGCGAAATTTTTCAGGCGATTGTTGGAGGAAGAAGAAGAAGAAGACAGAGGAAGACGGTTGAGAGGTGATTTTTGCTGGCTACTTGCAAACTACCGAGTGAGTGTGAGAGTCAGTGAGAGTGTGCTTTTAAAGTGGGATTTTTTGGAACCCGCCAAGTGCTTCCTCTGAATTACGATATTGCCACTGGTTCATTTGTATGCTTTGTCTTCTGTACAGTAATTTTGTGCGAATCGCGACACTTTACTTTGTGTTTTTTTTTTCTTTCTTTCAATTTATAAATAAAAACATCATGCTTTAGGACTTTTGGAAATTTAAAAAGCTAAAAAGAAGAAGGGTATATTCCTTCTTGTCTCAACTCCTTAATTAATATCAATTCAAACAAAAACGTCAATTAATCGAATATTTATCATCGATTAAGCATGTCTTCCACATGAGAAAGCGAAATACCGCAAAATTACAAATTTACTAGTATGAATTGATTGCTTTAGTATGATGAACCTATGCAACAAAGAATCAATATAAAAATTCATACACAAAATTGAAAGTTGTCTTAAGTTTGAATCTCTATTCTTTATTGACAAGGGAAAATTATATCCTATATATTTCAGAATACACATACCTCTTTATTTAGAATCTTGACAAATTGTCCATGTTTGGGTTTTATCTAAATTTGTAATGAAATTAATGTTGTAGTTAGCCTCTCTATTCCTATTTTTTATTATATATTTTTAAATAGAGACCTAATCAGAATTAGTTATGCACCAAAACTTCGTGTCCTTGTCCAATTAGGGAGAAAAAGGCTAATGATCACTATGGGATTTGATATTAGAGAAGTACATATTCTCCATTACAGAGTTGCATTATGCGGATTAATTGCGAATTTCTTTTTTTGCCGTGTGATCATTTCAGGCTTCATTTCAACGCTTCATTTCCTCTTCCCAAGTTCACTCACACTCTCTCTCTCTCTCTCTCTCTCTCTCTCTCTCTCTCTCTCTCTCGTCCCTTTTCTTTTCCTACATAATTGTGCGCTTAAAGAAAAATTAGATGAACACTCAATTTCATTACATGAAAAAACCAATAATGTATCAAAATTAATTGCAATTGTTCGTGGAGAATTAACTTCCAAAAATGAGTCAGTTGAATCTTTGAAGAGAGGCTTGTTGCATATGGAAAGAGTTGAAAAGGAAAAAGACAAGGAGCTTCTTCTCTTGCGTAGAAATATTGGCTTACTTTTTGAATCATGCATTAGTTCAGTTATGGATATGGGTAGAAGAAAAACTGAATTAGTTGGAAATGGTTGGGCTGCTGGAGATCAAGGACACTACTACAAAAATTGCAATAGACGACGGGAATTCATCGTTGTGTAGACGGTTTTTAAATCGTCATGAAATTGACCACCATCTTTTGATGCATAAAATCACGACGGTAAATTATCAACGTTGTTACAACATTCTACATCATCTCCAACTAAAAGCTGCAAAAAAGGCCAACTTCGATAAGCTTAGACGACGCTTTTAGAAATTTCGTGTCTTCTAAAGGAGATAAAATGACACAATTTACCCACGTCCCGCCGTAACATAGAGTAACCACGACAAAAAATATTAACTTACCGTCGTGCAGAATTCTTGTCACGACGATACTTTAAAATAAACTGCCATCATTGATATAGATTCCACGATGCTTATGGTCCTTAGTACCGACGTGCAAATGAAGTATTAACGACTGTAAATATGGAAAGAACGTAGTTATTATTATATACTACGACACTACTCTTTTAAAAAGTCGTCGTCGTTACCTAACTTACCACGTCACCAATAATATATAAGAGAGAGAGAGAGAACTATGCGAGAGGAAATGAAGCGTTGAAATGAAGATTGAAATGATCGCACGGCAAAAATAGAAATTCGCAATTAATTCGCATAATGCAACTCCATAATGGAGAATATATACTTCTATAATATCGAATCCCATAGTGATAATTAGCCTTTTTCTCCCTAAGTGGACTAGGACACAAAGTTTTGGTGCATAACTAATTCTGATTAAGTCTCACCAAAAAAAAAAAAATAAAAAAATAAAAAAAGAAGAAAGAATAGAGATAACTACAACATTAATTTCATTACAAATTTAGATAAAACCCAAATGTGGACAATTTTTTAATATTTTAAATAAAGAGGTATGTGTATTTTGAAATAAATAGGATATAATTTTCCTTTGTCAATAGAGACAACTTTCAATTTTGGGTATGAATTTTTATATTGCTTCTTTTTTGCATAGGTTTATCATACTGAAGCAATCAATTTATACTAGTAAATTTGTAATTTTGCGGTATTTCACTTTCTCATGTGGAAGACATGCTTAACCGATGATAAATATTCGATTAATTGACATTTTTGTTTGAATTGATATTAATTAAGGAGTTGAGACAAGAAGGAATATACCCTTCTTCTTTTTACCTTTTTAAATTTTCAAAAGTCCTAAAGCATGATGTTTTTATTTATAAATTGAAAGAAAGAAAAAAAAAACAAAGTAAAGTGGCGCGATTCGCACAAAATTACTGCACAAAGTAGGGCTGGGCATTTAAACTGGTAACCTGGTCAAACCGCCCAAATCAAACCGATGGGTTGGGTTTGTTTGGTTTTTTTTTTCCAATCTTTTTTTGGTCATCAGTTTGAACCCAAACCAAACTGAAATATATTGTGTGGTGTACGATTTGCAATATTCAAAATCACAGTTTAATCAAACCAAACCGATGATATCAAAAAAAATTATATATAAAATATTATAAGATATATATATAATACATAGTTTCAATCTTTTCTTTTTCTTCTCTCTCCATCTCTACGTTTGTCTTGCCTCTATCAGTCCATCTCTCTCTATTTTTTTTTTCTTCTTACGTCTGTCTTCACCCTTCTCCCTATCTCCTTTTTTTTTCCTTCTTCTTCTTCTTCTCCATCTCTCCCTTTTTTTTCTTCTTCTTCTCCTCTCTCTCTCTCTCTCTCTCTCTCTCTCTCTCTCTCAAACCAACCCACCAAGTCCGGTTAATTGTCGGTTTTCATCAATTATGGTTTGGTTTTAGTTTCCAAAATAGCCAAATCGAGGCCTACAGTTCGGTGTTCGAGTTGAGCCCAAAACCGAACCAACCCAGACCGAGCCTACCCCTAGCACAAAGGACAAACCATACAAATGAACCAATGGCGATATCGTAATTCAGAGGAAGAATTTGGCGGGTTCCAAAAAATCCCACTTTAAAAACACACTCTCACTGACTTTGACACTCACTCAAAGTGTATAGCTTCCTATGCCCCCAGATTGGCTGATCAAGTAATGGCATTCCTAAGGTCGCCTGGTTGAAACTGTATGATCTTGGCATGAGTTTCATCTTTTTGGTCTTTGCGCAGTAATGAAGGTTTTTCTTAGCACAAGGTCGCATGGTTGAAACTGTCTTATCTCAGACAATGGCCTTCTCGCAGACTCTCCACAGGCCTTTATCTTTCTTTACTACTAGAACAACGTCCTCCAACCATTATGCGTAGGAGACTTCTTCAATGAAACCGGCAAGCTTATCGATCTCGGCTTCAATGATGACAACTCCCTCGAAACTTGAAAGTGAAATTGTATTTCTTTTGCGCTATTAGCTGTTATTATTATAAGTTCTCTTATTAAAATGAGAGGGAATTTAGCTGTAACAAAAGCTCCAAAGTAGTGCTTTTATGGTATTATGTAAAGTAAATTCCAGGGATATATGTGAAGGCTTTGACTCGGTTTTCTGCAAGCAGATTGTGTACATGTCTACTTGGTTCTTTTTGGTCATCAATTAATATATACTTTTTTTCAAATTGGTTCAAATTGGGCTTTTTTATATTATATATTTCTTATTCCAAGTGATATGAGAAAATGAGAATTCGAATACAGAATTTCGAATACATGGTAACTGCTCATAACAACTTGAATTAATAGCTCCTAGTGTTTCAAATTGCCTTTTATTTTCATAGAATTATGTCCATCTCAGTTTTTTAAAACGAAATTTTAAAACAAAAACAAAAACAAAACAAAAAACGAAATTTGTAAAATTGATGCAACATTTCTAGGATCGTTGAACACCAAAGGAAGCAGTGTGTTTATTTATCCAACACACATACATACTCACATACAGTTTACATAACCACATACAGTTTACTATCCTAGAGTGCTTCAAATTATTGGCCACAGATGGAAGCTACCTAATTTTGCTTCAAATTAGCACCGATGATCTATAGGAAGTCTTTAACATTGCCTTTAGGATTCTCTCGAAACCTTGCTATCCTAAAGTGCTTTAGCTCCACTCCTTGAGCCTCCCCACTAAGTGCAAGGTCAGCCAATATCCTCCCCACCACCGGAGACAGCTTGAACCCGTGATCCGAAAACCCGCCACCCACCACCACATTCTTTCCAAACTCCCCACCCAAGAAATCAATCACGAAGTCCCCATCCGGGGTCCTGGAGTACATACACAGCGGAGTCTGAGTGGCCACCGGCCAACCGGAGTCAACCATACCGGAGAACCTCCCCTCAATCCACTCCTTCAATGGAGCCAGCGTGTTTCCGGGTCCCCACGGCCTCTTATCCTGGTCACATGGGTACCCGCCATGCATGGATTGATCAAACCGGGGTACTCCATAGAGGGTGTCCCATAAATGTAGTTGTTCCCATAGCTAGCAAAGGTTGGAAAGTCACCTCCAATGGCAAAACCACCTTCATGCCCCTCCTTAATCCTCCAATAACAAACAGCGGTCTCCAACGGCTGCATAGGCAGCTCAATCCCACCAACCGTTTTAACTAACTTTGTAGTCCAAGCCCCAACGGTCACCACACACTTCTTCCCCCAAAACCTCTCTCCATTTTCTGTGCACACCCAAACCCCTCCTCTCACCCCATCTCTCTCCACACCCTTCACCTCCATATTGTCCCTCAAAACGGCACCGTTCTGCAGAGCAAGAGTTTGAAACATCGACACAGCCTTGGTGGGTTTAATAACCCCACCATGCTCCGTTGCCACGGCCACCCAATCCTCCGGAATCCGAATCCGACCCGAGAACTCCCGATCCAGCTGGTCCCGGTTCATGACCCGAAAGGGGACCGAATTTTTACGACAGCTCTCAACAACGGCATGCAGAACCTTATCGTTTGTCGGGGCCATGTCCAATTGGTGAGCTTTCAAGTAGACATTGTAGCCGATCTCGGACTCGGCTTGCTGCCAGAGCTTGTAGGACTCGAGAACCAATGGCGTATAGTAGTCTTCCGGGTAGGTAGCGTGGAGCGTCCGAGACTCGCCATGGGAGGAGCCACGGTGGTGGAGGAAGTCGAGTGTTTTTAAAGTGGGATTTTTTGGAACCCGCCAAATTCTTCCTCTGAATTACGATATCGCCACTGGTTCATTTGTACACTTTTTGTCCTTTGTGCAGTAATTTTGTGCGAATCGCGCCACTTTACTTTGTTTTTTTTTTTTCTTTCTTTCAATTTACAAATAAAAACATAATGCTTTAGGACTTTGGGAAATTTAAAAAGGTAAATAGAAGAAGGGTATATTCCTTCTTGTCTCAACTCCTTAATTAATATCAATCCAAACAAAAATGTCAATCAATCGAATATTTATCATCGGTTAAGCATGTCTTCCACACAAAAAAGTGAAATACCACAAAATTACAAATTTCCTAGTATAAATTGATTGCTTCAGTATGATAAACCTATGCAAAAAAGAAGCAATATAAAAATTCATACCCAAAATTGAAAGTTGTCATAAGTTTGAATCTCTATTCTCTATTGACAAGGGAAAATTAGATCGTATATTTCAGAATACACATACCTCTTTATTTATAATATTAAAAAATTGTCCACGTTTGGGTTTTATCTAAATTTGTAATGAAATTAATGTTTTAGTTAGCCTCACTATTATTAATTTTTTTTATAAAAAAAAAAAATAGAGGCCTAATCAGAATTAGTTATGCACCAAAACTTTGTGTCCTAGTCCACTTAGGGAAAAAAGGCTAATGATCACTATGGGATTTGATATTAGAAAATTATATATTCTCCATTACGGAGTTGCATTATGCGGATTAATTGCGAATTTCTATTTTTGCCGTGCGATTATTTCAGGCTTCATTTCAACGCTTCATTTCCTCTCCCCGAGTTCACTCTTCTCTCTCTCTCTCTCTCTCTCTCTCTCTCTCTCTCTCTCTCTCTCTCTCTCTTTTATTCTTCCTTTTTGTTTTCCTTTCCTTCTCTCTTCTCTCTCTCTTTCCTTTTCTTTTCCTACGTAATTGTGTGCTTAAAGAAAAATTAAATGAACACTCAATTTCATTACATGAAAAAAACCAATAATGTATCAAAATTAATTGCAATTGTTCGTGGAGAATTAACTTCCAAAAATGAGTCAGTTGAATCCTTGAAAAGGGGCTTGTTGCATATGGAAAGAGTTGAAAAGGAAAAAGACAAGGAGCTTCTTCTCTTGCGTAGAATTATAGGCTTACTTTTTGAAGCATGCACTAGTTCAGTTATGGGCGAACCCAGGAATTTTTCGGCAGAGGTGCAATTTTGAAAGGCTAAAAGTTTTAAAAAAATTTGACAACCAAATAACCTTATAATTTAAACAATACCAATTTCATTCATATGCCGAAAACGAAATTGGCACGACGGTTGATGAACAAGGAAAAAAAACCGCAACATGTTTCATCATTTTTTTTTTCTTCTAGACAGAGCCAGTCCATTGATTTTGGAGGCCCTACATATACAAGTAGGAGAAAAAAATCCATATAGAAACAAAATTTTCCGACACGGGAAGAACACCTTCGGAAAGAGCTTCCTAGAAAAATTTCTTTAATCACTCTTCCAAATCATAGAGCTGATAAATTGATTTTCCAATTTCAATGCTCGGTGAATTCTCATGTGAATGAGGGAGGGAGAAAAGAACTGTGATTTTGGGGAAAGGGCTAAAGCTTGGGTTTTTACAATCCAAAATTTGATGGAAGAGGGTGGTACACTGGTACTGAAGAGAAAAGGATTTATTTTGATGGAGGAGAGTGAGAGAGACTTACCGAAAGAGAAAAGAATATTATAATGAGAAGAGGAAAACGAATTAAATTAGGGCCTCTACTCTCTAAGTCGTGGAAGTTGTTGATAATTAATATTCAATTCAATTTTGGTTTTGGTTTTGGGGCCATGCATGTGGCGTTGTGGGGTGATATTTAATATTTCATTTTTATTTTCATGTTTTAATTAATTGAATGCGTTGACTCGGAAAAATTTGGGGCCCTTAAATTTTGGGGGCCCTGTGCGGTCGCACAGCTCGCACACCATTTTTGCCGCCTCTGCTTCTAGATTAACTATGAATTACATTCGAACGTACTTTGAAAGCTTGATCGATACAATATTTTCTTTCTTGGCACAAGACTTAATCGATCAATCAGTTTTTATAAAAGACTTAGAGTTCTATTAAAAAAAAACCAACAATAATGGTTTTGATATTGCCCAAGGACTGAATAAAATAATAATAATAAACTTGTCATTTTTGAAAAGAAAAAAAAAAAAAAAAAGAGGAAAGGAACCAGACCTAAAATTGCTGAAATTCAAATTTTAAAGCAAAAGCAAGGACTCCATTTCTGTTGAAATTCATATTAGGATTTGGGATGGGTATCTTGCATGATTAAAAACAAATTGGGATTTGCTGCATGTCAGTGATATCACCTTGCACGGCTTCTTCAAATTGGATTGGGAGGCTTTTGTTCCGTATCAGCAGTTTGCAGGTTACTTTTTAAATTGTTTTTTTTCCTGGGACAAAACGATGCGTTTTGGGCAGGACTTTTTTAAAAAAAATAAGGCGCTGCGTGCAACCCAGCAGCACCGCAACATTAGCCAGCGAAAGAAGAATATTGTTCAGGCATTTGCTCGAGCAATTGGTGGGCACCAGAGTAGAGGGGCAACTCCGGCACCTTCAAAGCTTTTTCCGACGAGGGGATATGCAGCTGCACCTCCTTGCGCCTCTGTGGGTCCGCCACAGTGGTTTAAAATAAACCGCCGTGGTTAATCAAGATTCCACAACGCTTATGGTATGGAACGACGTGCAAATGTAGTAGTAACTGCTGTAAATATGGGAAGAACGATGTTATTATGATCTACTACGACCCTCGTA
Organism: Prunus avium; assembly: GCF_965620075.1. NCBI lineage: Eukaryota > Viridiplantae > Streptophyta > Magnoliopsida > Rosales > Rosaceae > Prunus > Prunus avium. Next base: position 52,501,856 of record NC_142284.1, on the reverse strand, counting down.
TTTACATTGCAGTCGTTATCACTTAACTTACCACAACACGAATAATATAAATATAGATGTGGTTCTTCCCTCTACACGGCACTGATAACACCAAGTATCAACTTACTAACATTCAGAAGAAATTTCACGATAATTATTTAAACTGAAATGCCTTTTGTGGTTTTGATAGACGACGATAAATATATATATATGGAAGGTAATAGTGAAGTCGTTAAATACGTCGTTTTGTACCCTTTACCGTCCTGTTATTATATTTGAAATGTCGCTTCTATTAACAACTCCGTCGTGAATATACAATAGTACCGGCCACATGAACGTCGTTATTTGATTATTATGTACGATGCTTTCAACTAAATGACAGCCATGTGTGTTAACCTTTAGACGTCGGTACCTACATTACAGTCGTGGTCTGATAATAAAAACGACGGTATTTTTCATTCAGCGTCGCCTATTTGGAATTTAATGTCAATTTTATTTAATTGACGTGTTTTTTATTTCAAATGGCGGTTTTTATTTAGGTACAGTTGTTTACCATCGTCCATTCCACGACGTTTGTTAAAAAATGACGTTGGGTATCATTTAGATGTATGTTTTTGCAATTTGTTAATTGGACTGTCGTATTTTACATCTTGAACCTAATATTTTTAATACTAAAAGTGTTGTGCCCAAAACCTGCATAATGAAAGTAAAACAAAAAAAGAAGTCATACATTACAATTTATTACAAAATTAATGTCATACAGAGCCATTTAGGGCATAACTGTTTGTGCCTGATGAATCACGGCCATAAGCTGGCCGAAGGAGCCCCTTCTCTCGGCCCTGGCACTTGTTCGTAAAAACTGAAATGCAGCGTTCCGCCAGGGTACTTTGCCTTCCTAAAGATAAAAGAAGAAATGCTAAGGCATGATCATCTCGGCCTCAAGTGCAGGCCGAGGCCGAGGCCGAACAAAATCACGGTCAAGGCATTAAAGGAAAATCATCACGTGACAGCAGGGTCCCAGGCTTCATTTAATGAAGTAGTGCCTGTTTAATGCAGCAAACCTATTGGCCACAAAGAAGCATTTAATGCATGAGGGAAGGTGGGAAGTGACTGAAGTCAGGATTTGGTGATGAGGATCAGAGTGATTAGACGTGGACATTCTCACAAGAATTCTGACAGCCTGAGATATTGGTTCACCAGCTATCCAGGCCATAAATGCGTCTCCACGGCCAGAGGCTCAGAACCCACGATCAAGAGCGGCAGTCGAGATTTACCGGGATTTCTGGGGTCACACCACCACACTTCACGATCCCAAATGTCGATTGGACTGCCCACTTGCGCTAATCAGACTCCACTATGCGTAAATTCAGCCTCGATTACTCATCCAGGGACTCTTCCTATAAATACAAGACTCGAGCTACATTCAAAAGGTTCAACACCAAAACAAAGCCTCCCACGGAGCAACTTATTTTTTCCTGTAATGCACTTTCAATATCTTTACTTGCTTTCCTAGGAGTAGTGGTAGATTGTAAGGAAAATCCATTCATCAATATATCATACGACCCTTGATTTTCAAGGCGCCGGAGCACCATCCTTGTTGTTTGTTCACTCACCCCATATATCACACGATCGTCGCTCCCTGAGCAGCGCGCCAGAGCACCGCCCAAAACCCACCACCAACACCATCACTCAACGGCCTTGTAGTTCAGGCCGTGAACCGAACAGCCGAGACCAGTTCCTCTCTCGGCTACAATCGTTTGACTAGGAAGACAGATCAAACAGGCGCACCACTTATCCATCCAACACTCATCAACACATCGACGCACGGTAGACCGTGCTGGCACGCCCGCGCACAACCGCACCGCATCCAAAAGCAGGAAACCACGTGTTAACGCACATCCCCTCGGCCCGGAACTCCAGGCCGTGAGATTTGCGCGGCAGACACTTTTGGCACGCCCGGTGGGACACTTGTCAAAAATTTATGGTGGAAACTAGGGTACAGGCAAAGCTCAAAAATAAAGCAGTCGAAATGACTTCTGAGACTCCTGAGTCCACTTCACCAATTACTGTGACCGAACATACGGTCGGAATCTCGGCCAGCGTTCCAGTAATGGCGGATCGTACGGCCGAGTCCAGAAAGGAACAAGCAGTAATGGAGAATTTGATGTCCAGACAGGCTTGCAGGATGGAAACATCCTTCATGGCCACGATGGATAGATTCTCTTCAGAGCTACGAACGCTTTTCCAGGAGAGGATGCCGGTGGCCTCGCACGCAACACCCCCTGGAGCCGGACATAGAAGCCAGGAACGTGAAAAGATTGAGCCTTACTGCGAAAGCAGCAACCTTGGCGTCTTTTCCCGTACCCAAGCGTTAGGCTACGGCCAGCATTCTTTGCCACCGACCAACGGCTGGGGGCAGTCCCAGCCCTCAAGGGCGAGTCCCGAACCAAACCAACCGGCAAAGAGAGCATGTAGCCCGCTCCACGCTCTAGCCAAAGCATTCAGGAGGAGTCCTACGGTATCTACAGCCGAGCAATTCGGCCCAACCCATACTTTGGCCGATCAAGCACAGTCCGGCCAAAGCAGTATGACCGAAGCGTTACCACAATAGTGTGAGCAAAAAGGCATGACTGTTGCACTATCATTGCAAATACACGATTCGGCCATTCAGACGACAATGCAAACGCGCCTAGGTTCCCTTTATGATACAGATCAGCAGGACCAGGTGACCATACCTCGATGGCTAGCCGACTGAGATTATCTCGGCCAAACCCACGGCGTTCCACTGAAACTACCCGGCTCGGTCATAACGGCCGAACCCGTTGCTCAGATGGCCCGGCAGGATTGGCCGCAAAACAATGCGCAGCGAAGCAGGCCGTGTCAAGGGTTTCAGTTTGAGGACATCCGGCCTATCGAAAAAGACGATTTAATAAAGGGAGAGCTGGGGGCACCAGATTACCCAAGGCCGCGCCTGTCAAAGGAACTTAGCAATGCGCACGATTTATTTTCTAAGGTTTTTTGGGCACGCCGTATCTCAGAAATGTCGGCCGTGGGTATAGCCCCTTATGTCTTGGCCAACGCCCATGACCCTGGTAAAATATCAAAGCAGAGGGTTCGATTTCTTCAAAGTATTGGGCAGCATGGCCAAGAGAAGAAGGGCCACTCGTAGATGAGGCCCAGGAGTTCAGAGAATTCCGAACAGTCGGAACTCGACGCCTGCAACTCGGCGCAAGTTCAAAAGAAGATGGCACCGAAGACCTACGACAAAAAAGTTAAGAAGAAGAAAAGAGGAAGGTAGGCGAACGAATTAAACAAACGGTGCAATCAACACAAGGCAAGAGGCATACGGTTGATTATTTTTGGGAAAAAGACTAGCCTTATTAATTAGTTTAAAGGAGTTTCTTTACAATAAGGATGAACGACCAGTCGTGGCCGATCGAAAAATACGGAAACTATACAAAAAAAATATGTGTAAATAAAATAGTGTATGTGAATTTTTATTACATCCCAGAAAAGAGAAAAAGGAAAATAGTTGAAATGGCCGCTCTTCGCCCGCTTAGACCCTTTCACTGAACATCCCCCAGATCAGGCAGGTGATCCTTCTCCAAGCAATGTCCCCACCGTTGATATCTGCCTGCCATTTCGCTCGAATCAGCTTCCGCTCGGCCAGGGCCTTCTTCATCTCAGTCGTTGCTTTGAGGATTCGCTTGGCCGAGGATTTCAGCTCGCTCCCGGCTGCGACCGCGCCATCTCGGCTTTGGAGGATGAGATCTCGGCGAGCCTGGAGCTCAGTAATCTGGGCCTCAACCTGCGCAAGCTCTTCATTCTCTCGTTGGACGACGAGGTCGTTCTTTTTCAGTCGGGCCATTGCAGGGTGAACTTGTTCTTTAATCACCTCCAGATCCTGCTCGAGCGAGCTCCCCTCGGCCATCCGCGCGGCAGCTTCAGCATACCGGCCGATCATCTCCTCGCCTTCGGCCAGACGGGCTTGCAGTTCATCTAGTTGGGCCGAGTCGAGCTGGCCGAGCGCCATGGCCGTATCCAAGCAGGACCTAAACTCCGTAATCGCCCCAGCGGTGGTCATTTGCCGAACATCAAGGAGAAGGAACTCCCGGAGCCGTTCAATAACGGTCTTGGAGTCCTCGTCCAAGGGAGCCGAGGCTGAGCTTCCCCCTTCCTCATGGAGGTTGGCGTATAGCTCCTCAAGATCATCGGAGGAGGTGGCCTCCTAAACATAAGAGGGAGGAGGGGTAAGAGATAATTAACTAGGACATAAAGGGATAAACAAAAAGGAGGTCGAATACTCACGAGGAGCGAAAGGTCGGTCATCACCGCCGAAGTGGTCCGCAGGAGACTCGGCACACTCACAACCATGGCTCTAGTCATCACTGGCTCGGCCACGACCGTTGAGTCCTGAAACGACGGCATAGGAGGCATGGTCGTGGCAACCATGGCCAGCGGCGGCGACGATTGGGGAGGCTAGAGACGAAAGTTCGGTCAAAAGTGTAGAACAGATCAAAAGAAAACAATAAAGCCAAGTATATTGAAGACGGTTTCTTACCGAGCGAAAGGAGATGCCGCTTGGGCGGCGAGGGGTGGACGGCAAAGGCCCACTTGGCACGTCCACAACAGGCTCTTCGGCGGCCTCGTCGGTTGCTTCCTCAGCGGCCTCTTCACCCACCTCCTTGCCGCCCTCATCGCCGACTGATCGGTTCATAATTGTATATTATTTCTTACCCTTCTAGCTTATGATTTGGTTATGTTTTTGAGTTAAACTTGTGCTTTTAATCCTTTTTGTGTTTATCTTTCAGTTAATTGAGCTTTAGGTAACAATGATGGCTTTGGAGAACATAATTCATGCAATTCAAGCATGTTAAGGCCTAATTTGGATGAATTGATGAAGAGCTTAAAGACAAATTCATTATGGCTACAGCCCCCTGCCAGTCCAGTTCCGTAGGTCATATTGCAAGCTTTGTTTCAGCAACCTACATAGCTCGGATGAGGCCACATTCTTCATGAAAGTTGCTCCAATTGGTGTGTACTATAACATATCCAAAATTCAGCCCCATTGGATAAATCTGGAGTCCGTTACCTAGCAAACACAGAACCATGCTCAGGATGGATCTTATCAGCGCGGAAAATGAGTTAGCAATTTGTTTCGGCCTTAACTTCTTCCTCCGACCTTGGATTGGCCCAAATAACATATGGCTGGAAAGAAGACATTCTGAACTTCAATTTAGAGTGCTTAAAGTCCTAATTTGATTAAGAGAAGCCCAAGTTGTAAGCCCTTAAAGTTGCTGGTCATGCTGACCTCAGCATGTGCTGGTTGGATGCTTGGTCATGGTGAGCTAGGTATGAGCTATCATTTCTGGTTGGAAGCTTGGTCATGGTGACATGAAGATGAGCTAGGGCTGCTGGTGGGATTTAGTGGTGAAGTGCATCAACCAATTCAAGATTTTCTAATACAAGTGCATCACCCATTTCAGATTTTCTAATACAAGTGCATCAACCATTTCAGATTTTATAATTCAAGTGTTGTATGCATTAGTCTTATTGAATTCTGATTTTCACTTCCCCTAGGCCTATAAATAGGGAAGTTCTCTAAGCTTGTAATAACACCCCAAGGGGGGGAGCTCTCAAACACTTCTCTAGAGCTCCCTTCCCTTCTCTCCCTCAAATTCTCTTAGTTTCATTTTCTAGTTTTCAATTGTTGTAATGAAATATTTGTGCTGAAATTTTCCTTAAGTTTTTCTTAGTTCCACTTTACTTTTCATTATGTAAATTCTTTTCTTTAGTCTCAAGTTTGATTAGTTTCCAAGTTTCAATTATGGTTCATGTTCTTATTCATTATGCTTATAAGTTAATATGCTAGTTTGAATGATTGATCACCATTTAGGCTTGCATGTTAGCTATCTTGGTTTGAATTAAGAGTATACACCATGCTTTAATTCGAATTGAACTATGAATAGGAAGAGTATGTATGGACATTCGACAACAGAGATTAGATACATGCTTGGTTGTTTAAATTATTCTTCTATGCTTAATGGGTTCCTAATGCTTAATTTTAGGTTAGACAACAAATGATCAAATTAGGGAATTAGGAACACAAGGTTATGACCACACACCATGGCTTAATCATACATTAGCTAGAATCAATCCGTTAATCTAATTGAACTTGGGAACTTATTTGCTTGAGTTACTTATTTCTTTCTTCCTTGTTTTATGTTCTTTGTTTTTGTTTCTATTTTGTGTAGGGAAACTAAATTGGATCATTCAATCACCAATCCCTGTGGAATCGACCTCGCACTTACATATGCTATACTACCAACGGTTCGTGCACTTGCGAGTATCACAAGTTGAGGATGCAGCTTAATCCATTTTGGTGGAGCTAAATCTACGCAACAAGTTTTTGGCGCCGTTGCCGGGGATCGGTAACATTGTTTGATTCTATTTGGCTTTCCTACTTTATTTTTTTTTTCTTAACTGGACAATTTCAAGTTTTAAAGTTAATGACATTAATGGACAAGTTGTGTTTGTAGTCCAACAGAAAAGGACAATTGCCCAACAAGCAAGAGAACTGGGTTTAAGTCCCAGCTTACACAACCCATTGGTGCTTGTTGCTTTGAAGCATGGAATTGGACATGTGTTGATTTTTCCTTTTCATTTTTAGTTTTTTTTTTATATTTCGTAATCCTTTAATTCTGTTTCAAGTTTTTTGTGTTCGTTTTAGCAATTTATGATAGCTTAATAAAAATGGAGAGAGATGGCAACCTCAATCATAAGAATGGGGAGTGTGGAGCAGTGGGAGAAGTCGCGACCTCCAAATGCATCATGCTCGACCTAATCGCTTCAAGGGGGAGTATTCCAATCCTTTCTCTTTAGTTGTTTTGTTATTACTTCAGTAATTTTAATTTTCTATTTCTTTTATTAAAAAAAAAATTAAAAAAGATTTTTTATATTAGCTGACTCGTGGTAACTCCAGTGAGCGTCTCCGTCAATACAGTGTCTAGGAGTTCTTTAGGCGACACCTTCGGTGTCTAAGAAGTTTGGGTTTTAAGTGGGACCTTTGTGACCCCTCCAACCTTCCCGGATCCCCTGGCTGTGTTTTCTGAGGCCCTTAACTGGTCATCCATGAGTTGCTTGTATATTTGTGTGTTTTTTTTCAAAAATAAAAAAACAAAACAAAACAAAAATAAAAAAATAAAAAAATAAAAAAGTTTAAAAAAAAATTGAAATTTGAGTTTTTATTTAATTTTCCTTGTAAATTTCAATTTGGAACTTCTTTGTTTCTTTTTTTTTGTTTTGTTAAGTTAGTTTATGTATTTATTTACGTGGTGTGGTTAGTTAGTTTATTTCTGAGTGTTAAAAACATATTATTTTTATTTAACTCAAACACTGCATTACAAACAAAGAAAAAAAAAGTAAAAAATTAAAAAAAAAAAAAAAAGAAAAAAAAAAAAAAAAGAACATTAAAATAAATTAAAAATAAAAACAACTTCTTCTTCTTCTTCTTCGTCTTCATCTTCATCTTCATGGCATGCCTCTATTATCTCTTACTTGCAGAATCTGCAGCAGCTCCACATGGTCCTCATTTTTTCTTTGCAGTGCTTCCACGTGCTGATTGGCACAGTAGAGCCGCTTCTGCAAGTCCGCCACCATAGCCTTCAAGGAAACTATTTCCTCGCTCATCGCGGCACACTCCCGTGTTCTCGCCAGTAAACGCATGCCCAAATTGGTAGCCGAGACCGCGTGGAGCACAGTTAAATTGTGGGACTCCTCCACTGCTGCCTTGTCAGACCTCTTTGCCACATGCAGATGATCTGTCGATGTGAGCTTGCTGCCAATCATGCCTTCCAGCAGCGCTGCTCTGTTCGGCACTGCCTCAGAAAAGTTCGGTATTACCTCAGCAAAGTTTGAGGCCGTACCATGATGATATGTGGAGTTTGGGAAGACATGGTTTTGAGGAGCCCTTATCTGCGCATTCGGTGGCGCAAGGGACAATTCAAGGTTGAGATCATCAAGGTGAGTGCATGAGGATGCCATTGTTTTGTTTTTGGATTTTTTGATGTTTTTCTCTGAATTTGCAGGAAGAAATGCGGGGTACTCTTCTACTTCACCGAGATGAGTTTAAATAGACTTATACAGACGAGGGAGCCGAAAGCACTTCGGATCTCGAGGGTGCTATCCTGTGCTATTTTCTCTCGGATCCCTTCATTTCTGGCGCAAATTGCGAGCACGTTTTTTTTTTTTAAAAGGGAGCATGTCTACACTTTCACTTACTTTTGCCTCCCTGTTTTCTGATGTTTGTGTTTTTGCTTTTTCAGTTTTTATTTTATTTTATTTTATTTTCAATTATTTTCTTCTTGTTTGACAGGTTTCTTAATAATGTAGTTGGAAGAAGAGACAAAATTAAAGATGCGTCTTGGACACCTGGTGCAAGAATCCCAACTCTTCTTTTAAATTCTTGTTTGAATTGCGTGTTTATTTCAGTTTATTTATTTATTTTGTTTTTTATTTAATTAGGTAGTATAATTTAAAACTCATAGGATATTCTTTGAAGGAGCTAAATTTTTGGTAACTCCAGTGAGCAACCGCAGTCTATACAGTGTCTAGGAGTTCTTTAAGGCGACACCTTCGGTGTCTAAGAAGTTAGGGTTTTAAGCGGGACCATTGTGACCCCTCCAACCTTCCCGGAACCCCTGGCTGTGTTTTCTGAGGCCCTTAACTGGTCATCCTTAAGTTTTTCTCTTAAAAGAAGAAGCAGTTATTTGTGTATTTACTTAACTAAAAAAAAAATAAATAAAAAAAAAAAAAAATCTTGTTTGGGTCTTCGTGTTTTTGTTTGATTGTCGTTCTTTAAATTTAGGGTCAATCGTTTCTTTGAGATAGCTAACGTTTTTATTTCCCAATTAAAGAAAAAAAAAACACACATACACTTTAAAATTAAATAATAAATAAAAACTGAAATCATTTCTTCTTGGCGCTCGGTGTCTCGACCATAGGAGCTTTGAGTTTGGCCCTCTGGCTGTCCTCTTCCGGGGCTTCACGCACAGCCTCTTGGGGCTCATCACTTGAGCTCCCAAAGATCGCAATCTTAGCTTGAGCGTAACTACTCTCGCGATCCGCTTGCTTGCGTTTACCCGGTCGGTCTAGGTCCTCCAGCTGCTTTCGCATGTCGCGAGAATACAACTCTACCATCTTTGATAGGTTTTTATTCTCGTCCCGCAATACTTCTAGCTGGTGTCGATTCACCTCCACTATCCTTGACCTCTCCCTTTTTAAGCTCTTTATAGCACTTTGACAATCTTCAACCATACTTCGCTCCGCCGCCAACTGAGCTTTCAGCACCTCTACCTCATGGGACTTCGCAAGTAGGCGATGACCCAAACTTGCGACACATGCTGTACTCTGCACGCTCAGTGCCAGGGCATCACTCGTGACCCGGTTGTCATCCCTTGTCCCGAACACACGTATATCTTTGGGAGTCACTAAATTTCTGCAAACTCCAATGGCAACATCGTTGTCCAGGAGTATTGAGTCATTGACAGTCACAGGCCCCCGTGCGGAGGCAAAGTAGGGCATCCATACTGGTGCTACTGCTTGGCCTCGTGTCTGAGTCGGTGGAGCTAGGTTGAGATCTAACGAAAAGGGGTAGGAAGAAGCCATTTGATTTCTCACTTTTTTTTTCTTTTTCTTGCTTCTTTTCTCTTTTGTGTTTCTGAGTTTGTGTGTTTTTTGTTTTTTGTTTTTTTCCCTTCTTTTTCCTTCTTATAGATGTAGTCTTTGACAAACAAACCCTAGCCGTTGCAGCGTCTAAGCGTTTTCTGAATATCCAGCGTTCCTCGAGTCCCACAACCTTCTCACTTTCCAACCGTTTCCAACACATTTGTCACGACTTGCTTTGTCTGAACGGACGCGTTCAGCAAAGTTGTCGCGCCTTTCCATGAGCCCGTAATTTTCGCTTGTGGACCTGCGGCGCCTCTATGCGTCGACACGTGGCTCCTGCTTTCTGCCCGTGACTATCCATGAGACGACATTAGGGACCACGTGCTTTCTTTTCAGAAATCCCACTTTGCGCTCATAATTCACGTTTTATCTTCTTTTTTTTAAAAAAATAATAATAATAATAAAATGTGTGGGCTTCAGAATTCATTTTGGGTCGGTTTTTCACCTTGTTTGGGTTTCAAGGTGGGTTAATTTCATTGTGGGCTTTGGGCTTCAAATTTTTTTGGGTTTCAGAATTGTGTGATTAGGGTTTACTGTTTCATTTTTTGTTTGTTTGTTTGTTTGTTTTGTAATTTTTATTTTTGTAATTATTTTATTTGTGTATTTTAATTCTTGTATGTTTTGTGATTTATATTTACTTTAGTACCTTTCATTTCTTGCTATGACATTGCTTGTTCCTAATTTTTAAACATTGAGGACAATGTTCATTTCTAGGTTTGGGGGTATTGGAGTTTAGCATGTAAATTTGATTTTTTTCCTTAATTTAATTTAATTTTTTTGCTTGTTTTTATTTTTATTTTATTTTGTTTGAGTCTTGCTTTTATTTTTATTTTGATTTTATTCACTTTCCGAACACATTTGATGAGATTGTGATAAATGTTTGCATGACTTAAATGAAAATTGGATTTCATTTTATTTTAGTGTTTTTTTTTCTTTATTAAAAAAAAAATTAATAAAAAATAATAATAATAAATTTTAATTTGGCATTGTTCTAACATGATATGCTTGAAACCTTCTTTAAACTTGCCATTTGTTTCATAATTTTCCAATTAAAGGATTTGCATGATCTAAAGAATTGTATGAAGCATAAATTAGACTTATATAACCAACCATATAAAGTGAGCTTTTGAGCCTTGTACTTCAATTCATGAGTGTTATATACATACTCTTATTTTCTTGTCATCAAAGTTGTTGTTTGATCTCATTATTCATTGATTTGGTTGAACACTTAAAAGTCATTCATTCTTATGCAATTTGATTTCATGACATTTAAGAAGTGATATTAAGGCCCTCTTTGGATCGTTTGTGCCTTTCAAGCTAACCTTATGCATGCTTAAGCATGATTTTCCATTGTTAACCATTTTGAGCCTACATGTAAACCTTTTCTTTCATTTACCAATTTTATTTCCTCGCCTTAGCCCGAAAAACAAGTATTTACCTTTCTAAGGAACTCATGAGCTTTAATTGGGATGTGTTTTTCATACTAAGTTTGGGAATGGGTGTTACATTTCGAAGAAAAAAAAAATCACACAATTAGTGAAAGAAAAGAGAAAATTTAAGTGGTGGTTGATTGAAATTTCATTTTTGGGCCTTCAAAATAAATTGGTGTTTGTTCAATTAAAGGAAAGGAGTATCAATCAATGTAAATGAAGGTATAAGGAGTTTTGATCATGTAAAAGAAAAAATCTAATCGTGATGATTCGAAGTCTTGTAAACAATTATTTTATGCTCTTGCATTGCGAGTTCCTTGGACTTTGTATTATCCATATCCTTCATTTCTTACTCACCTTACACCCTTGGCCCCATTACAACCCATGTTAAAGACCTAAATTGATCTTAAATGTCATGTGGTTGAATTGCATTCATTTTTCTACTTTTAAGTGTTTGACATCCTTCTTGAGATCATATTAATGCAAGTTCTTCATATTTCTATTGCGAGTTAAGTCCCTTATGGTTTAACTCTATTCTCATGTTTATAACTGAGTGTGCATTATAGCCCTCTTCTGAGTGATTCATTTGTGAGAGGACAACTTTGGTGAGATTTGAAGTTGAACTTATGCTTTGTATGATTTTTGAAATTGTGTGAAAACTAAGATTGGGGAATTTGTTGCATTTGGCTATCACACTACTACACTTTGAGCATATTGTGTTTAGAACTTTGCCGCTTTGTAAATAATGTCTAAAAATTGAGCTTTTATTGTTAAAACGTTTAAGTCATGTGCATGAGTCATTTCTCTTCAGAAAATGTTCGGAAAAATTGTTTTAAGTTCTTTGTGTTTTTGTGTTTGTTTTTGTTTTTGGTTTTGCTTAAGGACTAACAATCTTTAAGTTTTCTAATTACTTTGTTTTACAGAGTCAGTAAAACGTTTGTGGGTATCGTATCTGTTAAACCCTCAGGAGACACAACTCCTCCTACTAGGGATGCCTAGAGGTTTAAAGGCTTGTTGCAAATGCTAAATGCAATCGAGTTACCTACGAAAGTGGTTTAGTTAACTTCTAGTTTTGTTTTTAACTTTGTTTTGTGTTGTTTTGCTCGAGGACTAGCAAAATCTAGGTTTGGGGGTATTTGATCGGTTCATAATTGTATATTATTTCTTACCCTTCTAGCTTATGATTTGGTTATGTTTTTGAGTTAAACTTGTGCTTTTAATCCTTTTTGTGTTTATCTTTCAGTTAATTGAGCTTTAGGTAACAATGATGGCTTTGGAGAACATAATTCATGCAATTCAAGCATGTTAAGGCCTAATTTGGATGAATTGATGAAGAGCTTAAAGACAAATTCATTATGGCTACAGCCCCCTGCCAGTCCAGTTCCGTAGGTCATATTGCAAGCTTTGTTTCAGCAACCTACATAGCTCGGATGAGGCCACATTCTTCATGAAAGTTGCTCCAATTGGTGTGTACTATAACATATCCAAAATTCAGCCCCATTGGATAAATCTGGAGTCCGTTACCTAGCAAACACAGAACCATGCTCAGGATGGATCTTATCAGCGCGGAAAATGAGTTAGCAATTTGTTTCGGCCTTAACTTCTTCCTCCGACCTTGGATTGGCCCAAATAACATATGGCTGGAAAGAAGACATTCTGAACTTCAATTTAGAGTGCTTAAAGTCCTAATTTGATTAAGAGAAGCCCAAGTTGTAAGCCCTTAAAGTTGCTGGTCATGCTGACCTCAGCATGTGCTGGTTGGATGCTTGGTCATGGTGAGCTAGGTATGAGCTATCATTTCTGGTTGGAAGCTTGGTCATGGTGACATGAAGATGAGCTAGGGCTGCTGGTGGGATTTAGTGGTGAAGTGCATCAACCAATTCAAGATTTTCTAATACAAGTGCATCACCCATTTCAGATTTTCTAATACAAGTGCATCAACCATTTCAGATTTTATAATTCAAGTGTTGTATGCATTAGTCTTATTGAATTCTGATTTTCACTTCCCCTAGGCCTATAAATAGGGAAGTTCTCTAAGCTTGTAATAACACCCCAAGGGGGGGAGCTCTCAAACACTTCTCTAGAGCTCCCTTCCCTTCTCTCCCTCAAATTCTCTTAGTTTCATTTTCTAGTTTTCAATTGTTGTAATGAAATATTTGTGCTGAAATTTTCCTTAAGTTTTTCTTAGTTCCACTTTACTTTTCATTATGTAAATTCTTTTCTTTAGTCTCAAGTTTGATTAGTTTCCAAGTTTCAATTATGGTTCATGTTCTTATTCATTATGCTTATAAGTTAATATGCTAGTTTGAATGATTGATCACCATTTAGGCTTGCATGTTAGCTATCTTGGTTTGAATTAAGAGTATACACCATGCTTTAATTCGAATTGAACTATGAATAGGAAGAGTATGTATGGACATTCGACAACAGGGATTAGATACATGCTTGGTTGTTTAAATTATTCTTCTATGCTTAATGGGTTCCTAATGCTTAATTTTAGGTTAGACAACAAATGATCAAATTAGGGAATTAGGAACACAAGGTTATGACCACACACCATGGCTTAATCATACATTAGCTAGAATCAATCCGTTAATCTAATTGAACTTGGGAACTTATTTGCTTGAGTTACTTATTTCTTTCTTCCTTGTTTTATGTTCTTTGTTTTTGTTTCTATTTTGTGTAGGGAAACTAAATTGGATCATTCAATCACCAATCCCTGTGGAATCGACCTCGCACTTACATATGCTATACTACCAACGGTTCGTGCACTTGCGAGTATCACAAGTTGAGGATGCAGCTTAATCCATTTTGGTGGAGCTAAATCTACGCAACACCGACCTCTTCGGTAGCTCCCTCGGTGGCCTCTTCGGCAACTTCCTCGGCAATCTCTCCGGCCGCCCCTTCTGTAGTCTCCTCGGCAGGCGGCACGTCTGCGGGCGCAATTTCAGTGTCCAGCGCCTTAGCCACTTCTTCGGCGGTGGCCGCCTCCTCAACCATCGCATCTGCGGCACCCACCTCCTCGACCACCATGTGGGCAGCGGCCGCTTCCTTTACAAACGGCACCTCGACCGTAGCCTGTTCCTCGACTCTTGCCACGTCCTGAGGAAAGAACTAGATTACCAGAAGGCACAAAAATGGGAAATGGATGTCAGGGAGTGGTACTTACGGTCGCAGGAGGGGCCGCACTCACGATCACAGGCGGAGTCTCCTCCTCACCTCTGCCCTCCGAGGAGGTAAAAAGGGTCCTCTTCCTCGGCCGCTGCGGGGCCGCCATTTCGGCCGCGGCACTCTGGGCCGGCGCGGCACTCTGGGCCGGCGCGGCCTCAGCACCCGATGTCTCTCGACTCCTCTTGCGACCCGAGGCTGCGTATACAAGGAAAAGAGACAAGAGTGAGGTGACCACCGACAGAACTGGTTTAAAAAAGCCGGGTAAAGAATAAATGATAAAAAACAAAACTTAGGCGAGGCTTACCCGCAGCAGTGGTCGGTCGAGCTGGCAGAGAGGACGGCACGGTCCTGTGCGCCAGCGTCTTTCGTGCCCCCACCACAGGCGTCGCCCTGGGAGCTGGGGCTGCGGTGGAGGCCACGGCAGCTGATCTATCCAGGGGAGGGGCCGTCACCCTGGGGGCGGCCACGCCCGGGGCACTTGGTCGAGGCGGCCCAGCTGATACCTTCTTCACTTTACTGCCCTTCGGGGTGAGAGGGTCCCAATCTGCATTCGTCAGGGCCGCCTTCACGGCCTCTTCAACAGGCCGAATGAATCTGACCGAGATACACTCCTCATACCAGATCCTTCCATCTTCGTCATACGCATTCCGGCGCGACCAAGGCGTCAGAGTCAGGAAGGTCATTGTTGCATTCCTAAAAGGACACAATTTAATGTGCAAACAACCAATTAAAAATACCCGCAAGTGCACGAATCTATCGAAGTATAGATTGTATAAGTACGGGGTCGATCCCACGAAGAACTTGTTGGTTGTCTATAAGTTCTAATTCGAGTACAAAAAGAACACTTAACTAACACACCACAATGCACAAATGAAAATTTGAAACTAAAAAGAAATATAAAAGAAACAAACAAAACAAAACAAAAAAAGAATTGTGCTGTGAACAGTGACCAGCGACCGGTCGTTTGTTAAGAGCGACCGGTCGTTTTTTGTCTGGCGACCGGTCGTGAGGTAAAAGCGACCGGTCGTTTTAGTACAGAGTCGAAACTTCAGAATTGTGTGCTGAGCGACCGGTCGTGAGACACTAGCGACCGGTCGTTCTTGGGCAGAGTCGTTTTCTCTGTTTTTCCAGTTTCGACCTCTATCCAGTGTTTCACCTATAACTTTCCAACCGTACGTCCAAAATTCACGTTCTTTATACAGTTGAATTCAGCACAGAAAATGGAAGAACACAACGCGGACCAAAAGTCCAAAACAATTACGGAAACAAATAGAATTTAGTAACAAAGACACGTAACGTGTCAAACACGCAACTCACACACACATTGGGGGGGGGGGGGGGGTTTGATTTGTTTGAAGTAACCTATTTCTATTGCATGAAAGTAAATGGACTTTGAAATTAAATGAGAATGGCGGAGATGAATTATCAAGATGTGAAATCAAAATGTAACAAACACTAGGGTTTCGGAATCCACCCTAAACAATTCTACCCAAGTTCATGAATACTCAAGTAATGAACTCTAAACGTGTTGATGAAGATGTTCGCAATCAAGACCATGGGTCGTGGCTCAAGACGCATTGATTCTCTCTAATATACGTAAAGTGCATGGTTCGTGCTACAATACTTGTGCCCTCCTCATAACCGAACCTAGGTATGGTTCGTACTTCGATTCAATTACAAGGAGAACCCATTAAGTTCAAAGAGAATATGAACATCACAAGAATCCTAATAGCATGGTGTTTACATTAGGTATTCAAGAAACCAATTCACATAGATGATTCTTACTTCATCCATTTATTGCTTAGGATAACATGAGGATACACATAATCCCAACAATCTCAAGAAGCATGCTTTCAAAGGTGATCAATCAAAGAAGAACATACATCAAGGATAGATTAATTTGGTGAATTGGAATTCATCAACAATATCTAGAAATTCATACACTCAAGCATCAAAACAAAAAGGTAATCATGTTTAGGGCTTCAACCTAAGCCCTAGCTATGGAGTTTAGTTCCTCATAATCATTTCAAACACAAATTCAAAATGAAATTAGAAAGAGTTTACAGATTTTCAGAAAATGATGAAAGCTTCAAGATCATCAATGGTGGAGGTCTTCTTCTCCACTTTTCTTGACTGCACCTTGGCTTTCTCTTAGCTCCAAGCTCCAAAATCTGCTCTCAATTGTGTAGAATGGTGGAATACCCTCTCTCCCGTTGCAAAAACTCCCCCAAATCTGATTGCAATCCCTTTTGACTTCTCTCTCTCCTCCTTTCCAGCTTTTCTTTTAGTATAAAACTTATTCTTTCTCTAAAGCTATTGCCCATTGTCCCCTTGCAAATGATGAAACCTTGTTTTAAGGTATAATCCAAGGCTCCAATTGACTCAGGAAATGCCACTCAAATGCAATCCATTGTTACCAAAAGGTGTGGTAACAAGTAGAAATAAAATGCTATTAAGTGGGGGTGAAAACTGGGCCAAAACAAACATCCAGAGCCAGCGTCAATTGTCCGATCAGCTGGATAGGCTACACTTGCCCAATGGAGCTCAAATTTGGATATGTTGTAGTTAACATCCATTGGAACAAGTCTTATGAAGATCACCACCTCATCCAAGGACCGGAACATGCTGATCCAAGGCCACGAAGTTGACCTACGAAAATGAACAAAAACAGAATTTATATCAAATAATGCACTTTTAGCTCATTTTCATACAAACCAAGGTAAAACCTATTAAAACACAAAAAAGAAGTAAAAAGCTATAAAATGCCAAGAACTAACTCAAAATAGTGGGTGAATAACATGAAAAATCATGTGTAAAAATGAACCGAACAAACTTCCCAAACTTATCTTTTGCTAGTCCTCGAGCAAAACAGAAATTAAAACAAGACTCGAAACAAAACTTTCCGAACACTTTCTAAGGAGAGAGCAACTCATGCAAACGACTCAAAAGTTTTCACAAGAAAAACTCAGTTTACACATTATTCACAAGGCGGCAAAATTCATAACACAACATGCTCAAGTGTAGTAGTGTGATGGCCAAATGGAACTCATTCTCCAATTTCAGTTTTCACACAACTTCAAAAATCATACCAAGCACAAATGTAACTTCAAATCTCACCAAAGTTGTCCTCTCACAAATGAATCACTCGGAAGAGGGTTACAATGCATCACTCAATAATAAATATGAGAATAGAGTTAAACCATACGGGACTTAACTCAAAATTAGCAAGATGAAAAACATGCATGAATATGATCTCAAGAAGGATGCTAAACACTTAAAAGCTGAAAAATGTGTGCAAATCAACCACATGACATTTAGGATCAATTTAGGTCTTTATTATAGGTTGTAATGGGGCTAAGGGTGTAAGGTGAGTAAGAAATGAAGGATATGGATACAACAAAGTCCAAGGAACTCACAATGTAAGAGCATATAATCGTTGACTAAAAGACTTTGAAACATCACGCTTGAGATTTTCACTCAGTTTTTGGTGATCAAATAGACCACAAAGCCTTATACCTCCACTAATTATGATTCACACTCCTTCCTTCCATTTGAACAACCAAGAAACATGGAATTGAAATTGAAACCATTGCCACTTAACCACGACTTTTCTCTTTTCTTTCACCCTTTGAGTGAAGTACTTTTTTTTTTTTAATTTTTTTTATTTATTTATAAAGAATGTAATAACCCTTCCCAAACTTAGCATGAAAAACACATCTAAATTAAAGCTCACGAGTTCCTTAGAAAGGTGAATTCTTGTTTTTCAAGCTAAGGCTAGAAGTAATAATTGGTTACTTGAAAGAAAAGGCATACATATAGGCTCAAGGTGGTTAACAATGGAAAATCATGCTTAAGCATGCATAGGGTTAGCTTGAAAGGCACAAACGGTCCAAAGAGGGCCTTAATATCATTTCTCAAATGTCATGTAATCAAATTGCACAAGAATGAGTGACTTTTAAGTGCTCAACCAAATCAATGAATAATGAGATCAAACAACAACTCAGATGACAAGAAAAGTAAGAATATGTGTATAACACTCATGAATTGAAGCACAAGGCTCAAAGCTCACATTATATGGTTATACAAGTCTAATTCATGCTTGATACAATTCTTTGGATCATGCAAGTCCCTCAACTGGAGAATTATGAAACAAATGGCAAGTGCATAGAGGGTTTCAAACATATCATGCTAGAACGATGCCATTTAGTGAATAACAAATTATTTTTATTTTTATTTTTTATTATTATTATTTTTTAACATCTTCAATCAAGTCATGTAAACATTCATCACAATCTCATCATATATGTCCGGAAAGTGACTTGAAAACAAAAAAGACTCAAAACTGAAAAGAAAACAGAACAAATTAAAGCAAGAATTTAAGCGAAACGAAAAAGACTTGCTATCCCTTCCCAAACTTAGAAATAAACATTGTCCTCAATGTTAAAGAATTCAGGCATTAACAACGTTATAACAAGAAATAAAGGGAAAGAGCAAGTAAATACAAAAACAAAAAAGAAAAACAACTACAACACGGTTGCAAAACAAAACAAAACAAAACAACACCAAACAAAACCAAACAGTAAGCCCTAACAACAATCTTACACATGCAGAAATCCAGCCCAATGAAATGCACAAACCAAATGAAAGAGTAAAATAGAAAAAAGTGGGCCCTGAAGTCTCGGCACCTGTGAGTCACGGGAAACAAAGTGAGAGACGTGTCGACAAGCAGCGGTCTCTCTCTCGGTCCCAAGCCAGAATTATTGGCTTCATAGGAAGGTGTGACGACTTTTGTTTCTCAAAAGTGCTGAAAGGCAGAACTGTAATTAAAGGGGTTGGGGACCAGGTGAGGTGACCTAAGGGGATAGGCCGTAAGGGCCGCGCAAAACGCAGAAGCGCCGTGTCTAGGGTTACGTAGAAACTAACTCTATAAAAGAAGAAGAGAAAGAGTTGGGGAAAAACACACAAACGCAGAAACACACAACAGAGAAAAGAAAGAACAAAAGAAAAGAAAGTTCAAATGGCTTCTTCCTACCCATTCTCGCTGGATCTCAACCTAGCTCCACCGACTCAGACTCGGGGCCAAGCAGTGGCACCAGTGTGGATGCCCTACTTTGCCTCTGCACGGGGGCACGTGACAGTGAATGACTCGATACTGCTGGACAACGATGTTGCCCTTGGAGTTGCTAGAAATCTAGTAACTCCCAAGGATATACGGGTGCTGGGATCAAGGGATGACAACCGGGTCGTGAGCGATGCTCTGGCACTAAGCGTGCAAAGCACCGCAACAGTCGCAAGTGTGGGTCATCGCCTACTTGCGAAGTCCCATGAAGTGGAGGTGCTAAGAGGTCAGTTGGCGGCGGAGCGAAGTATGGTGGAAGAGTGCCAGAGTATTATTAAAAGTTTAAAAAGGGAAAGGGCAAGGATAGTGGAGGTGAATCGACACCAGCTAGAGGCGTTGCGGGAAGAGAACCAAAATCTCTCAAAGATGGTAAGTGTTTACGCCCATGACATGAGAAAGCAGCTGGAGGACCTGGACCAACCGGGTAAACGCAAGAAAACCGATCGCGAGAGTAGGTATGCTCAAGCTAAGAGTGCGATCTTTGGGAGCTCGAGTGATGAGCCCCAAGAGGCTGTGCGTGAAGCCCCGGAAGAGGATAGCCATAGGGCTAAACTCAAAGGTCCAATGGCCGAGACACCGAGCACTGTGAAAGAATAATTTCTAATGTATTAGTGGTGTGCCTGGTTGTCTTTGCCCTTTCCGTGTATTTGTTTGTTGTTGTTTTTTTTTGTTTTGTTTTGTTTTGTTTTTTTTGTTTTTTGTTTTTTTTGTTTTTGTTTTTTTTTTTTTTGTCAGAAATAAAAGAAATGAAGTTGCAAAAGAAAAAGAAGCACACTTCCCAAACAAAACAAAGACGACAGCCGAAAGGGAAAACACACTTCCCTAACTAAAATAAGACAAAGGTGATAGCCGAAAGGGAAAGGCAAAAACACAAAACACTAGAAAAACACGGAAAAAAGAAAAGTAAAGTGAAAGTTAATGTGCTCCCCCTTGAAGCGATTAGGTCGAGCATGCCCGGGAAATCCGAAATGGCGTTGGCTCTCCCTCTCATCTGCATATGTCTATTTAAGCCACGCCTCTGCAAGCGGAAGAGTACCCTGCAATTCTTTCTGCAAACTCAAGGAAAACCATCAAAAACATCCAAAAACAAAACAATGGCATCCACATGTACTCACCTTGATGATCTCAACCTTGAGCTGTCACTAGCACCACCAAATTCCCAGATAAGGGCTCCTCCAAACCCTATCTTCCCAAACTCCTCATACCACCATGGCTTGGCCTCAAACTTCTCTGAGGTGGTGCCGCGAAGGGCAGTAATGCCGGAGGGCATGACTGTCAGCAGACTGACAGTTGCAGATCACCTGCATGTGGCGCAGAGGTCTGACCAGATGGCAGTGGACGAGTCCCACAATCTAACCGTGCTCAACGCGGTCTCGGCCACAAATTTGGGCATGCGCCTACTGGCGAGAACACGAGAGTGCGGGGCACTGAGTGAGGAGGTGGCGGCCCTGAAAGCTCTGGTGGCGGACCTGCAGAAGCGGCTCTACAGCGCCAACCAGCATGTAGAGATGCTGCAGAAAAGGAACAAAGATCATGTAGAGCTGTTGCAGATTCTACAAGCAAGAACAGACAGAGGCAATTAGCAGAAGCCTCAGCTAGCTCAAAATGCAAAAGAAACAAGTGATTCATAAATTTATTGTTTTTTTTGTGTGTGTGTGTGTGTGTGTGTGTGTGTGTGTGTGTGTGTGTAGAATCACATGTTTTGGAATGAAATAAGCATTTGAGCCAAAATTCTGAGTGCAAAATCATAAAGCAACCTACTTCCCAAACTTATATGAAACAATGTTTATAAATGATGGAGATTTAATACTAAACAATGCCATATAGAAAAATTGGGATGGATAATCACAAAATAAAAGAAATAGTAAACAATTAAAAGTTGAACTAACAGTAAAAGTTGAAACAAACAAACTAATAACCGTCTCAAAATAAAACCCAAAAACAAAATAAATTAAAAGTTCAAAAGGGTACAAAGCTCAAAGTACTACTGATCATCATCAGTCTCATCATCATCATCACCATCAACATCATCACCATCAACATCATCACCATCAACATGTGCAGAGGTCCCGGGATGACCTGGCATCTGGAGGTGCGTCCAAATGGCGTCAATGGAAGTGCTCATATGCTGCATCTGCTGATACTGGAGCATCTGCAAGTCCCAAATGGCTTGGAGAGAGGGCTCCCAAGCAGAAGTGTCGACAGTGGGAGCAGGCGGGAATGGCTGGAATGAGGCCGGCCCGTGTGGTGGTGGTGGTGGCATATGAGGCGGCACTGGAGCAGGTGCGGGTGCAGGTGCATGTGCATGGCGCCTCTGAGAGATACTCTTGGACACAGAAGTGTCCGAAATGGGACCCATGGGCTCAACATATATATTAGTGGAGCGAGCTCGAACACCTGAGCGGTCACAAATCATGCTAACAAGGCAAGGATAATAAATTATGCTTTTCTTACGTGCACAAGCCTTCAGGCGTTCAAAAATGATGTCAACAACTGGTAGGATAAAAGTTCCCTCATGCAAAATTTGCAGGAGCTTGACCCCTACTGATGGAATTTCCGACCGTTGGCCGGATGGATAAATGTTGTGGCGCACAAAGCTCCACAGGATGGCAAAGTAGGGTGTCAACTTACCCTGAATGAGGACAGTCTTTTTAGTTTGAGATGCAAAGGCAGCAGGGTCAGCATAAAAAAGTGTTTCAGCTGCCCTTTGCATGTCAAAATCCTCACCCAAAAATTGTCTCCAATTAACAGTATTCTCTCTGTCACTTATTTGAAGAACCTCAGAGATAATGGAGGTGGATAGTACAATATTTTTGCCCCGAACCTTAAGGGGCACCTCTGCATTACGTCTAAGTTCTTCCCTAGGGAAAGCGGCATAAAACTCACGCACAATTGATTCATTATATTTTGCATAGATGTGAACTAAGGGTAGGAGGTTTCGGTCCCTAATAAGGTGCCGGACTTGAATAAGTCCAGCGGTTTGGATGGAGGGACTAAGATCTAAGTTACGCTCAGTAACCACAGTGGCAGTGAGCATTGCCTCTTCCGGTTGAGGTGCACTTCGTGAAGAAGATGCACCCCCTCTGGTACCCTGTCTAGCTCTAGACATCTAAGGAGAAAAAAACCAATATGCACAAAACAAATCAACAACAAAATTCATGCCACAATTCCCAAACATGCAATACGCCACAATTATACCAATATCAAAACCAAAATGCATGCACATAGCCAAAATTTGCCACAATACAAATATACACCAATTCGAACGAGTCGACAATTTAATCACAATGTAAAATACCACAATGCCACAATATTAATCACAATGCACAATTAAGCCAAAATTCCAAAATGTAAACAACATTCCCAACATTCAACCAAAATGACAAAATTCCAATAATAAACACAAATAACAACAACAATAATCAAATAAGAGATTGAGAGTGAGAAAAACATACCCAATTGAGGAAAATCACACCAAATGATAAACACAAGCCAAACCCAAAACAAAAACAAGAGAAACAACAAATTAGAAACAAAACAACTATAGGAATGCATTAGAGTAAGAAAATCAAAGAGAAAACACCAAGAAAAATTCGAAAATTACCTTGGTGCTACAGTAACCCTAACTGAAAATCACCTCAAATTGAAGAAAACACTTGAAATTTCAAGGAATAGATGCCAAAAACGGATTCTACTCGAAAAATTAAGTGAGAAAAGTGTGATTTGGGTTAGGATTAGGGTGGGTTGTGAGGGAGGTAGAGGGAGGGAGAAGAGAGAAGTCGAAGGGGGGGGTGGGTCTGTCGCTGGGAAGAAGAGGAAGTGAGGAGAGAGAAAAGAGAAAGGAAAGAAAAAGACGGTTTTTAAAAAAAATCGCGACGAGCGACCGGTCGCGAGTGAAAAGCGACCGGTCGCTTTGAAGCAGATTCAATTTTAAGAAAAACAACGAGCGACCGGTCGCGAGTGAAAAGCGACCGGTCGTTTCGAAGCAGATTCAATTTTTTCTGAAACTCCAAACGAGCGACCGGTCGCGAGGCATGTACGACCGGTCGTTCTCTCTCTTTTTTTTTTTTTTTTTTTTTTTTTGGGTTGAAAACTTTATTAAGGACTTACCTTCCCAACTCAGTTTTGCATCCCCGAATGTATATCAATGAAGTGAAGCACTTCATCTTCTTGATGCAAAGTATTTTCGTGGTAGATTTTCAACCTATGCCCATTAACTTTGAATTCCTTTCCTATGCCTATTGGTCGGATTTCAACTGCACCATAGGAAAAGACATTAGTAACAACAAATGGGCCAGTCCAGTGGGAACGAAGCTTACCTGGAAAGAGTTTGAACCTAGAGTTAAAGAGTAATACTCTTTGCCCTACTTCAAACGACCTTCTAATGATATGCTTATCATGAAACGCCTTTGTTTTTTCTTTGTAAATTTTTGCGTTCTCATAAGCATCATTGCGAAGCTCATCCAGTTCGCTCAGTTGTAACCTTCTGATATCTCCTGCTTCCTTCATGTCGAAGTTGTACTTCTTAATTGCCCAAAGGGCCCTGTGTTCAAGCTCAACAGGTAGATGACAAGGTTTACCAAAGATTAAGCGAAATGGAGACATACCGATTGGAGTTTTGTAAGCAGTTCGGTAGGCCCAGAGAGCATCGTTAAGGCGCAAAGACCAATCCTTTCGAGTAGGACCAACAGTCTTCTCTAATATATGCTTCACCTCTCTGTTAGAAATCTCCACTTGTCCACTAGTCTGAGGGTGATAGGGGGTGGACACCTTGTGAGTTATGCCATACTTCTTGAGTAGGGTCTCAAATGATCGGTTGCAAAAATGGGATCCCCCATCACTAATGATGGCCCTCGGTGTTCCAAACCTACAAAAGATATTGGCTCGAAGAAAGCTAAGAACAACTTTCGCATCATTAGTCTTGGTTGGAATTGCTTCCACCCATTTTGAAACATAATCAACCGCAAGTAGAATAAATAGATTTCCAAAAGATGAAGGAAATGGACCCATGAAATCTATTCCCCAAACATCAAATATTTCAACAATTAGAATTGGGTTTAAAGGCATTTGATTTCGAGATGAAATGTTACCCATTCGTTGACACCTATCACAAGATAGACAGAATTGTGATGCATCTTTGAACAAGCTTGGCCAATAGAATCCACTTTGCAAAACTTTTAAAGCTGTCTTCTTGGCTCCAAAGTGGCCACCACATGCGTTCGAATGACAGAATGTGAGTATGGACTGAGATTCGGTCTCGGGAACACATCGCCTAATCACAGAGTCCGAACAATACTTCCACAAATATGGGTCATCCCACACATATGACTTGGTGGTTTTCAGCAATTTGTCCTTTTGACCTCTTGACAAATCCCTTGGTATATTTCCTGTAGCGAGAAAGTTGATAATGTCAGCATACCATGGGTCAGAAATTTGTAATGCAAAAAGTTGCTCATCAGGAAAGGATTCACGAAGAGGAAGAGTGTCTTCTTCGGTATTGGAGTTAGTGATCAATCGGCTAAGGTGGTCAGCTACCACATTCTCCGATCCCTTCTTATCTCTGATTTCAATATCAAACTCTTGGAGCAACAAAACCCATCGTATCAATCTTGGTTTTGCTTCCTTCTTTGCCAAGAGATATTTCAAAGCTGCATGATCAGTGAAAACAATTACTTTAGAGCCTATCAAGTACGAACGAAATTTCTCTAAAGCAAAAATTACAGCTAACAGCTCTTTCTCAGTAGTTGAATAGTTCAACTGAGCATCATTAAGGGTACGGCTTGCATAATATATTGCATGCAATCTCTTCTCAACTCTTTGTCCTAATACAGCTCCAACTGCAAAATCAGATGCATCACACATTAATTCAAAAGGTAAATTCCAATTTGGAGGCATAATGATAGGTGCAGTTGTGAGAAGAGTTTTGAGCCTTTGAAAAGCTGCCAAACATTCATCATTGAGATCAAAATTTGCATCTTTGGCAAGCAAGCTACACAATGGTCGAGAGATCTTAGAAAAATCTTTTATGAATCTTCTATAGAACCCGGCATGTCCTAAGAAGGATCGGATCTCTTTCACTGATGTGGGAGGTGACAACCCGCTTATCACATCTACTTTGGCTCTGTCAACCTCAATGCCTTGACTGGAAATCACATGACCTAAAACGATTCCCTGTTGTACCATGAAATGACACTTTTCCCAATTGAGAATTAAGTTGCATTCCCGGCATCTTTGCAAAACTAAAGACAAGTTGTTAAGGCATGAATCAAATGAATGACCAAACACACTAAAATCATCCATGAATACTTCAATAAATTTTTCTACCATATCGGAGAAAATACTCATCATGCATCGTTGGAAGGTGGCCGGGGCATTACACAATCCAAATGGCATACGCCGGTAGGCGAAGGTACCATAAGGACATGTGAATGTCGTCTTGTGTTGGTCTTCAGAAGCGATGGAAATTTGATTGTATCCTGAATAGCCATCCAAGAAGCAGTAGTAACTGTGACCTGCAAGACGTTCAAGCATTTGGTCAATAAATGGTAATGGAAAATGATCTTTTCGGGTGGCGGTATTTAATTTTCTATAATCAATACAAACACGCCATCCCGTTTTGACACGAGAAGGAATAAGTTCATTTCCCTCATTTCTTACAACAGTTATTCCTGACTTTTTAGGAACCACTTGGACCGGGCTTACCCACTTGCTATCGGAAATAGGATAAATTATACCCACATCCAATAGCTTCAGAATTTCTTTTCGGACTACCTCTGTCATGATTGGGTTTAACCTGCGTTGAGCATCCTTTGTGGGTTTGGAATCAATTTCCAGTAAAATTCTATGCATGCATCTTGTTGGGCTTATTCCCTTGATGTCCGCAATACTCCAACCAATTGCTCCCTTGTGTTCTCTTAACACTTGCATCAACTTCTGTTCATTTTCCACATTGAGATTGCTAGCAATAATCACGGGCAATGTCTCTGTTTTACCTAAATAAACATACTTCAAGTGGGATGGCAATGGTTTGAGCTCTAACTCGGGTGCCCTGTCAAGAGAAGGAACAAGTTTTTCAGTATTGACTGGCAAAGGTATAAAATTTGGAGTGTACTTACGTGGTATGGCTGGACATGCATAAAGGAATTTCACAGCCTCAAGTAACTCATTATCAACAATTTCAGCAACTTGAGGATTTTGTGTCAACACCTTTTCTAATGAATCTGTACCATGAGTACTATTAAATGTATTTTGCACAATATGACACAATGTATCAATACGAAAACATTCATGTTCATCATTGGGGAGTTTGAAGGCATCATATACTTTGAACTTTATTGTTTCCCCTTGAACTGTCATTGTCAATGTTCCTTGTCGAACATTGATCACAGTATCTGCAGTGGCCATGAAAGGGCGGCCAAGAATCAATGGAAGATCCACACCCGGAATAGGAGCTTCTTCCATCTCTAGCACCAAAAAGTCAGCTGGTAAGATGAGATCATTTACTTTCACAAGTACATCTTCCAAAATTCCTCTTGGATATCTCACTGATCGGTCCGCCAATTGAATGCTGACAGAAGTTGGTTTAAGATCACCTAAGTTAAGGGCTTCAAAAACAGAATAAGGCATCAGATTAATTGAAGCACCTAAATCAAGTAAAGCTTTGTCAAACAATTTATCTCCAATTATGCAAGGAATTGTAAAACTTCCTGGATCTTTCAATTTGGGAGGGAGCTTCCTTTGCAAAACAGCAGAAGCTTTTTCCGTTAGTGCAACCGTTTCATGATCTTGGAATCTCCTCTTGGTGGTACAAAGGTCCTTCAAAAACTTTGCATAACTCGGAATTTGCTTGATTGCATCCAAGAGAGGAATATTGACTTGCACTTTTCTGAAGGTTTCCAATATTTCCTTGGCTTGTTGAATTTTTTTGGAACTCATAAGCCTGTGAGGAAAAGGAGCACGTAAGATTTCTTCGTCAGTAGGTTCACGACTTACCTTCTCCTTTCTTGCCCTTCTTGCAAGTTCATGCTTTGGGATCCACTCGGATGAAGAAGCTGCTTGCTTATCTTTCTCTTTGTTGCTTTCATCCTTTTCTTTAGGCTCAGCCACTTGTTCAACCTGCATGTCATCAACATTGTGAATCAAATCTTTAGAACCATCAATTTCACCAATTACCTTACCAGTTCTCAAGGTAACTGCTTGAACATGCTCACGCCCAGTTGGATTAATCTCTGGTTGGCTAGGCATCATACCAGGTTCCCTTTGACTCAAAGCTTGAGCAATTTGCCCCACTTGATTTTCTAGATTGGAAATGGCCTTATCCGTTTTCTGCATGTGGGTGTCATTCCTCTGCATGTAGCTTTTTGTCTCAGTGATGAAACTATCTGTGTTTCTAGCCATGGAAGCAACAAGTTCTTCCAAAGATTTTCCTGTAGATTGTGGTTGAGGTGGTGGTTGTGGTGGATTGTAGTAGTGCATTTGACCATGAGGTGGGCGAGTATGTTGTTGACCTTGAGGTGGTTGAGTTGGCCCTTGTTGAACATTCGAATTGTCACTCCACCTGAAATTTGGATGATTTCTCCACCCCGGATTGTATGTTTGTGAGAAAGGATCATTCTTAGGCCACTGATTTCTCTGAAATGAGCCCACTGCATTTGCTTCCTCATGTGCCAAGGGACAATCCTCAGTGTCATGACCAATTGTGGAGCAAAATGCACAAACCTTGGATGATCCCGGTGCCAATTTCTTCACCATGTTGGTTAGGTTTGCAATCTGAGCTTCCATACTAGAAAGGGTACTTACATCATAGGATTCCCCTTTTCTGACTGGTCTTTGCCTTGAATTATATTGGCGAGCATTTGCAGCAACAAGATCAAATATTGCTCGCACTTCTGTTGGAGTCTTGGTCATTATAGTCCCTCCTGCAGCTGCATTCACATTATTTTGGTCCGCTTCAAAAAGTCCTTCATAGAAGTGTTGCATTAGAAGCCAAGCTTGTATGTTATGATGCGGACAAGTGATTAGAAGTTTCTTGAAACGGTCCCAATAATCCTGGAAGCTTTCTCCCGGCCTTTGCAGAATTCCTGTAATCTGACTTCGGAGTTCATTTGTCCTTTGTGCTGGGAAAAAATGTTGCAAGAACTTTGTAGCAAGATCCGTCCACGTTGTGATGGAATTTGGAGGTAGATAGTGAAGCCATTCCTTTGCTGTATCCTTCAAACTAAATGAGAAAAGTCTCATTCTTATCTCATCACTACTCATGCCTTCGATCTTTATTGTGGAACACACTTCCTCAAAGTCTAGGATATGTGCATTAGGATTTTCTCCAGGATTTCCCAAGAACTTAGGCAATATGTGTATCATGCCCGATCTCAACTCAAAGTTTTCCAAAGTGCTTGCGGGATATACTATGCAAGATGGTTGTCCAGTTGTTGGCGGTGAAGAGTATTCTTGCATAGTAAGTTCCGCATTTGCAGCTGCTGCCGCCATTGGTGAAGGTGGAGGTGACTCGACTTTTGGTGAGCTTGGTGATGATGAAAATGGCGAGAGTGAAAAAGGCAATGGAGTAGACACAGCTAGTTGGATGTTCCTTTCTCTCAAAGCTTGAGCTTGGATATCTTCTACAGTGCTATCTAATGAAATATCCAAATTCAGAAGGGACATAAGCAAAATGTTCCTGCAATAAGAAGAAAACAAAAACAAACTCAAATAAAATGAAATGACAAACAAGGAAAAAAAATGAAAATAAAATTAAGTACTCTAAATATATTCAAACAAAACATATAAGCAACCGTGCCAGTTCCCCGGCAACGGCGCCAAAAATTGTTGCATTCCTAAAAGGACACAATTTAATGTGCAAACAACCAATTAAAAATACCCGCAAGTGCACGAATCTATCGAAGTATAGATTGTATAAGTACGGGGTCGATCCCACGAAGAACTTGTCGGTTGTCTATAAGTTCTAATTCGAGTACAAAAAGAACACTTAACTAACACACCACAATGCACAAATGAAAATTTGAAACTAAAAAGAAATATAAAAGAAACAAACAAAACAAAACAAAAAAAGAATTGTGCTGTGAACAGTGACCAGCGACCGGTCGTTTGTTAAGAGCGACCGGTCGTTTTTTGTCTGGCGACCGGTCGTGAGGTAAAAGCGACCGGTCGTTTTAGTACAGAGTCGAAACTTCAGAATTGTGTGCTGAGCGACCGGTCGTGAGACACTAGCGACCGGTCGTTCTTGGGCAGAGTCGTTTTCTCTGTTTTTCCAGTTTCGACCTCTATCCAGTGTTTCACCTATAACTTTCCAACCGTACGTCCAAAATTCACGTTCTTTATACGGTTGAATTCAGCACAGAAAATGGAAGAACACAACGCGGACCAAAAGTCCAAAACAATTACGGAAACAAATAGAATTTAGTAACAAAGACACGTAACGTGTCAAACACGCAACTCACACACACATTGGGGGGGGGGGGGGGTTTTGATTTGTTTGAAGTAACCTATTTCTATTGCATGAAAGTAAATGGACTTTGAAATTAAATGAGAATGGCGGAGATGAATTATCAAGATGTGAAATCAAAATGTAACAAACACTAGGGTTTCGGAATCCACCCTAAACAATTCTACCCAAGTTCATGAATACTCAAGTAATGAACTCTAAACGTGTTGATGAAGATGTTCGCAATCAAGACCATGGGTCGTGGCTCAAGACGCATTGATTCTCTCTAATATACGTAAAGTGCATGGTTCGTGCTACAATACTTGTGCCCTCCTCATAACCGAACCTAGGTATGGTTCGTACTTCGATTCAATTACAAGGAGAACCCATTAAGTTCAAAGAGAATATGAACATCACAAGAATCCTAATAGCATGGTGTTTACATTAGGTATTCAAGAAACCAATTCACATAGATGATTCTTACTTCATCCATTTATTGCTTAGGATAACATGAGGATACACATAATCCCAACAATCTCAAGAAGCATGCTTTCAAAGGTGATCAATCAAAGAAGAACATACATCAAGGATAGATTAATTTGGTGAATTGGAATTCATCAACAATATCTAGAAATTCATACACTCAAGCATCAAAACAAAAAGGTAATCATGTTTAGGGCTTCAACCTAAGCCCTAGCTATGGAGTTTAGTTCCTCATAATCATTTCAAACACAAATTCAAAATGAAATTAGAAAGAGTTTACAGATTTTCAGAAAATGATGAAAGCTTCAAGATCATCAATGGTGGAGGTCTTCTTCTCCACTTTTCTTGACTGCACCTTGGCTTTCTCCTAGCTCCAAGCTCCAAAATCTGCTCTCAATTGTGTAGAATGGTGGAATACCCTCTCTCCCGTTGCAAAAACTCCCCCAAATCTGATTGCAATCCCTTTTGACTTCTCTCTCTCCTCCTTTCCAGCTTTTCTTTTAGTATAAAACTTATTCTTTCTCTAAAGCTATTGCCCATTGTCCCCTTGCAAATGATGAAACCTTGTTTTAAGGTATAATCCAAGGCTCCAATTGACTCAGGAAATGCCACTCAAATGCAATCCATTGTTACCAAAAGGTGTGGTAACAAGTAGAAATAAAATGCTATTAAGTGGGGGTGAAAACTGGGCCAAAACAAACATCCAGAGCCAGCGTCAATTGTCCGATCATCTGGATAGGCTACACTTGCCCAATGGAGCTCAAATTTGGATATGTTGTAGTTAACATCCATTGGAACAAGTCTTATGAAGATCACCACCTCATCCAAGGACCGGAACATGCTGATCCAAGGCCACGAAGTTGACCTACGAAAATGAACAAAAACAGAATTTATATCAAATAATGCACTTTTAGCTCATTTTCATACAAACCAAGGTAAAACCTATTAAAACACAAAAAAGAAGTAAAAAGCTATAAAATGCCAAGAACTAACTCAAAATAGTGGGTGAATAACATGAAAAATCATGTGTAAAAATGAACCGAACAGTCATTCCCTTTTGGAGCTGGAAGGTGATCTCAGCCACACCGTGCTGCTGGGAGACATCGGCCCTCCAGGACGATAGCCGGTTGGTTGACAGGGGGAGAGTGGAGCCGTTTGGATTAGGCCGAACTGCCGTGCCACAAAGTTCGGCAGATACACCTCGGCCCCGGCTTTGGACAGGCCGCAATGGAGGTCGCGCGAAACCAGGAAGGAGCCCCAGATCTCCTTCAGATCGTTCTCCGTCTCAACATCAGGAACGACGGAGAGGTCGTGGGTCAGGAACAGAGGGAACGGCCGAGCAAGGCAGACTCGGAACTGCATACCAGTTCTCTCGGCCAAGCCGTAGAAGAATTTGTAGCAGAAGGCCGTGGCGTTATGCTTCTTGGGGGCTCGAGCAAATGCGTTGGCCAGCGGCTCGTTGTCTTGGGGGGCGGTCACCCCCCTCAGCTCTGGGAAGTAGGCCTGCAGCCAGAGTTGGAAGGCCCACAGTGGACCACCGTGTTTCGGCTTCATCCCATCAGTGACGATGTTGTTAGAAATGTGCCCTAAGAGCCAATACATTTGATGTAATCTCCTTAGAATACATTTCGTATATGATATATAAAGGGCAAACTTATTTGTTATCTTTTACATTGTGTAAAGAAACAAATGTCCCGGGTATGCTAAATAAGAGATAAAGTAATCTAAAGAAGATTAGATTCGGGAGACCTTTAATCTCTAACTGTAGCATCCCAAAATGTTCCTAATCATAGGTTATCAAATGGGCATTGATAAACCGTCAAGATTAGCACATATTATGTATGCTCAATTGGGAGAATGGTTAGTCTCAAACCATTTGTGTAGTTGACACTAATACAAGTATGTGGGTGCTCATTAGTGAATGAGTACACTGAACGCGATCAACCGTAGTTCTCATATGGAGTATTTATCTATATGTCAAATGAGAACTCATAGTTGCAATAATGCAAATTAGTCCTTAGACCTGAGGCATCATGGTTGTCCTGTGATGCGTTATTGATCTTTGATAGCTCTTAAAGGCAAGCCGTAAAAGATTTGTCTTAAGTGTTGTTGGGATCTCTTAATTCATCATAGGGGCATGTGAATGTACAATAAGGAATCTCTACTTTCGATAAAGAAGGAGAATGTTTCAAGATGTGATTCAGTAAATCTTTGGCCAAAGTATTTTGAGCTTGATTTAGAAAGTTGTTCTTAATCATGTTCTTTTGAATCACATGAGGTTATAAATCATATTAGGGGTTTGACATAAACAATCCGTACCCTAATAATATGATTTGGAACATTGTATAAGAGAAGGATCGTATTGCATTGCAATTCCAACTGAATAGGTTCTTCATCTATTCTGGTTAGCTTGGGTAGCCTTGATATATTGCTAGATGTCACTCTTGGCTTGTGGAAGTCGTAGGATTGATTGTGATCAATCCAAATAAAGGAAGAATTAAAAAGGGGTTTTAATTCCAGTTGGTTAGAAAGAGTTCTAATATTTTCCCACTGCCTTGCTAATTAGAACCTAATGGATCGCACACCTTAAATGGTTAACTTTGAGTAATACAAATGAGAATGAGGAAATCAATTTGATTGATTTGATGTGGATGATTTACTACGTGTAAAAACATATTTGGGCCTCGGTAATAGTTAACGGGAAGCCCAAATGGTTGGGTATTAAGCCCAAGGGCTTAAGACAACTAAATATTATGGTTTAAGTGTCATAAGGCCCAATTTTGGAAGCCCAATGGGTTTTGGCCGAAAATGCTTAAGTGAATGTGTATGGGAATTGTTTCCATAAGCTCATTAACACACAAACACAATCCAAGATCAACCAAATAGGTTTGGGAGATCAAAGAGAGAAAAAAAAGATAGTTTTCAAGAGTGAAACACTTTCATCTTTCAAAGTGGTTTAGATTGAAACCAATCTTGAGAATCTTGCACTAGCATCCAAGTATTCTCAAGATACTTATTCTCATCTCAAGGTTCCATTGGTGTGGAGACTTAGAGGCCATATACTTTTGTGGCTCACATGGAGGAGAAAGATCAAGGAGCAAAGATCAAAGATCAAAGAGGAGATCAACAAAGAGGAAATCATCAAGAGAAGACCAAACACAAATTGGTTCATATAATTGCTTCAAGGGTAATTAGATCTTATCCTTTCTCTTGAATTTTCATTTATGAAAAACATATCAATGTTCATGGCTTAAGATACTTGGAAGAAGTTTTGTTTTTGGATTTAAACAACCACCTTAGACTTCCGCTGCGATTAATTTGATTAAATGCATGTTTAATATTCAAATGAACTTTGGAAAAATGTTTTAAAATCCTACAATTGGTATCAGAGCCATAGGTCATGAACTTGATATGTTTTTTGGGGTTTAGAGATGCATATATGGGTTGTGAATTCATTTAAAAGTATAATAGTTATACTTGATTTATTTTGATATGATTGAATAAAAATCAAATGGAGTGAAAGGGGTTGTTTGGGATTTTGGATTTCCGGATTTGTGTTTTGATGATTGATGCTCTCTTTGTGTTCATATATGTATATGAATATTAGAGCATAGTTGCATTAAAACTCCCATGATATTAACTTCATGAAATATATGATATTAAGAGCATGAGATGGTTAAAATGGAATATGGATTTTTCCGGAAATAGCATGAACATTCATATAAGTTCATATGCATGTTCTTGGTGTTCTTGATGTTCTTGTTATGGGATCTTTTTGATCCATAAGTTAGGTGGCTAATCTTGATGATTTTGTTTAGTGGAATTTTCCACCAAAATAGGTCAAAAGTTGATGATGGTGTTTTATTATAAAATTAAAAGTTTTTCAAAAATGTTTCCACTCAATAAACATTTACCCACCACACTAAAATTAATAAGATTACTTTGGTGAGTGTGTGGGGCTTTCTAGGTATAAATGTTGGTGATTTGATATAAAATGCAAAAGTTGATCAAATTATTCCTATCACTAATTATTTACCTACCACACTAAAATTAATTTTGATTACTTTGGTGAGTGTGGTTGGCCTACCTAGTCACATTCATGATTATTCACTTGTTGGAAAAATCATGATAACCACTTTGTATTTTACAAATGCATGCTTTAACCCCACACCCTAGTGGATCAACTTTGGATCCATTATTAATTGTTGAATAGTTTTAGACCTAGTTGCAATATATGATAAATGTAACTATGCCTAAAAGGTTTCTACAATTACATTTACTATTGTAGTAAAATATTTTCACTCCATGGTAAATTTATTTTATTTGAATATGGTTACCACTTGAATTAAACCCATATATATGTATGCAACCCAAAAGCATGTTTTACATTGCTAGTTTAATTGTTTAAAGCGTTTAAATAATTAAAGGATGGTTATGGACTTAGACCAAACAATTGAGCTATGTGATTGGCCGCTTATTGGATATGTATTCGATTTTGATTGGCTATGTAATAATGAAATGGCTTTCATGCCTAATTTATTTGGCAATGTAATAATGGAATGGCTTTCATGCCTAATTTATTTTTATGCGCGCGTAATTAAAATGAATCACCTTCCAAGACCATGATCCAACATGGTGGCTCATGTTGGATCAACAAGAAAGTCCATAATCATCCTATAAGCCCAATGCAATTGGAATGTTCGGTAATGATGATAATTAATCAATTAGTAGTATCATGTATTCCCACTATCTCAAGCAAATGGTTTCTAAAACATTTAGTGGGAGTATTATGTGCTACTAATATATTGCACTGGGAACCATTTAATGAGATTAGGTAGATAATTTTAACAGGATTAAAATTGGATTAAAATTAGACCAATTTAACTACCCTCAAAGCAATATTAAGTTGATAAGCGAAATGGCACTTCGAATGCTATTTTGTGGCCTTCCACCATGGTAGTCTCTTATTGGGTGGCACATTTACACCTTGTTGGACCTCAGTGAGGCAACATCCAGTACTTGTAACCATCCAAGGGAAGCCTATTACACATACTTGATGTAGTGCGGATAGATAACGAGTGTGGCCAACAAACTGTTAGGTTGAGGTCATACTTGAAACCCTATACCCACAAGCATGGTGGGAATAACTTAACTAAGACGAACGAAACCAACAAACTGTTAGGTTGAGGTCTAGTTCTCTAGAGGCCATAGTGATGGGTATTCACATTAATGATGTGATTGGATAAGAGTAGCCTCTCATTAGTATCATAGCAATCCAACAAACTGTTAGGTTGAGGAAAACTATGTGAAAGTGAGACTCCCATCCCCACTAAGAGTTTCAACGGAAACTCTCGAATTTCAGGAGGGATATGAAATTTGCCAAAAATAGTGGGAGCTACCATCATGACTTAAAGACCCTAAGTCCTTGGTAGAAGATTAATCTAAATTAAAATCTATTTACGTTTTGCAGAATTTCAAATTAACCATCACAAACCCAATCTCAAAGATACTTAACTCAAACGTCCAAGATGACACGAACTATCCGGTTTGATGCACAAACACCAACTTGTCTTATAATTGGATGAAATTAGTTGTGTATAAGAAAACCCCACCACATACCCCTCTTGGTCCATATGCCATTGAGGAGGAGACAAAGGCTTATAAGAAGCATGTGTCAGATGACAACCGAGGTAAAAGTTACATGTTGGCATCCATGAAAAGGTGAAGCTACTCCTAGCTTACAATACCATATGTGAACTTGTTGTGACAAGAATGGTAAGTGGGTTCCCGGTTAATCAACATGATCTCAATGTAATATCATTACATAAGATATTGGAAAATATGGATTTTTCTTTGATGTTGAAGTTCAACAAGATTCTTTCATTCATCCCTATCATTAAATAATCCCAATATGTTATGAACTATAATATGGGAAAGATGAATGATACCCTATATGAGCTACTCAATATGGCTATAGTAGCTTAAATGAATATCTCAAAAGATAAAGGGTTAAAAGGATAGTTGCAATTTTAGAAGGGTTCTTCTTCTTCCAAATCCAAATAAAAGGTAAGGATAAAGGAAAGAAGAAGAAAAGTTTTCTAAAAACCCAAGGAAGAAAGAATACAAAAGAAAGACAAGTAACTTAAAGGTACTTGTTTTCACTAAGGCAAGGATGGACATTGGAAGAGAAATTGCAAGAGATGCCTTGCAAGCCTCAAGAGAAAAACCTTCGGAAGGTCACTCTCTTGTTCTAAAATTAGTAATTACAGTTAAAGCTTCTAAACTGAATAGTTGATTCAGGAGCTAGTCAACATATATGCAATTGTGTGCATGGACTAGTGGGAGTAAAAGACTTGGAAAATGAGAAATGGTGCTGACTGTGGGAAGTAGCACTAATGTAGTTGCTAATGCAATAGGCACCTAACATCTCAGACTACCCTCTGAAGAAGACTTGAATTTGAAATAATTGTTATTTCATTTCTGGATGTGTAAAGAACTTAATATCCGTCTCTATATTTTAAGAGATGGAGTTAATGTTTTGTTTGACAAAATTCTTTGTTCTATTTCACATATCAATCATATCGTTGCTTATGCAATTTTGATTGATGGTCTCTTTTCATTTAAGAAATGAATGGTAGCATTAACTGTATATGGATAAAGATGCAACTAGACCTGAGAGGCCTAGAGATGTGGATACATCAACTAAATTGTGACACCTTAAACTTGGAGGCATTAGCCAAGATAGAATTCACCGGATGGCAAAAGATGGAACCTTTTGGATCATTTGATCATGTTCATATGCCTACTTGTGAATCTTGTCTACATGGTAAAATGACCAAGTCTCCTTTCACTGGTAAAGGAGAAAGAGTTACAGAACTGTTGGGATTAATTCACTAAGATGTTTGTGGATTTTTGTATACAAACACAGATGGCGGTTATTCATACTTCATTACCTTTACCGATGATCATTCACGGTTAGGGTATTTATACCTAATGAAGCATAAATATGAATTTTGAAAAGTTTCAGGAATTCAGAAATGAAGTTGAAAACCAAACAAGCAAGAGTATTAAAATCCTTAGATTCGATCTAGGATGTGAATACTTAAGCACATAGTTTCTTGATTACCTCAAGGAACACGGCATCTTATCACGATGGACTCCACCAGGAATTCCACAACATAATGGAGTTTCTAAAATGAGTTCCATGAGCTGTACTAATTTACCTATATCCTTTTAGGGATATGCACTTGAAACTGCAATTCATTTGCTAAATAGAGTGCCTTCCAAATCCATTCCACAAACTCCATTTGAAATGTGTTTTGGGAAGAAACCAAGTCTTGATTAGATCAAGATTTGGGGTTGTCCAGCATATGTAAAGGCAATATGCGGATAAACTAAATGCAAGGTTAGTGAAGTGTAGATTTATAGGGTATCCAAAAGGAAACTATGGGATATCACTTCTATCACATCGACGAGCAAGAGTTGTTTGTCACAAGGTCAGCTACCTTCCTAAAAGGGAATACACTCTTGATGGGAAAAGGGGGACATGAGATAGAACTCAAGGAATTGTCCAATGAGCTAGAAATCAACACTGAACTAAGTGCAATCCCAGATCCACAAACTTGTTGTAACACAGACTCCACGTAGTTCAAGAAGGGTTAGCAGAATGCCTAAAAGGTATTATGGTTTCCTTCATGACAACAAAGGAGAGTTGAATCTCCTAAGTGATTGTAAGGATATCGAAGACCCTTCGAACTACAATGAGACAATGTCAGACATTGACTCATAGAAATGGCTTGGAACCATGAAATCCGAAATGGATTCTACGTATACCAACAAAGTCTAGACTCTAGTTGATCCTCCTCCTGGTATTGTACCAATAGGGAATAAATTGATCTTTAAGAGGAAGATAGGCTCAGATGGGATAGTAGAAACCTACAAAGCAAGGCTAGTAGCAAAGTGCTACAAGCAAAGAGAAGGGATTGACTATGAAGAAACCTTCTCTCCTGTCACTATGACAAAGTCTATTCGGATTTGGCTTGCAATAGCTGCATACCATGATTATGGGATTTGTCAAAATGGATGTGAAGGAGGCTTTTCTGAATGGCCACCTTCAGGAAGAACTATATATAGATCGACCTGAAGGCTTCATTTCTAAAGTTGATAAGCATAAGGTATGCAAGCTACATAGATCCATTTATGGGTTGATGCAAGGTTCTTGGAGTTGAAACATCCTATTTGATGAAGTTGTCAAAACATTTGACTTCATACAAAACATGGATGACTAATGAGTGTACAAAAGGTCAGTGGGAGTTTGGTAGCATTCCTAGTGATGTATGTAGATGACATACTACTTATCGGAAACGATATAGGAATGAT
Organism: Prunus avium; assembly: GCF_965620075.1. Taxonomy (NCBI): domain Eukaryota; kingdom Viridiplantae; phylum Streptophyta; class Magnoliopsida; order Rosales; family Rosaceae; genus Prunus; species Prunus avium. The sequence continues at coordinate 52,463,131 of NC_142284.1, read as the reverse complement.
ATCTTCAGTGAAGCTGTGACTCATTAAAATCATTCTTAATGAAAGATTTTAAAGAAGCATCTTACATACTTGAGATAAAGATTTATCCTGATAGATCTAAGAGAATAATTGGATTATCTCAATCCTTGTATGTTGATAAGATGCTAAGGAGATTTCATATGGAACAGTCTAAGAAAAGTTTACTTCCAGTATGACATGGACTTCACTTTTCTAAGAGCATGTGTCCAAAAACTCATTATGAGATACAGTAGATGAGTAAAAATCTCTTATGCATATGCAATTGGGATTCTCATATATGTCATAGCATGTACAAGACATGATATCGGTTATACGAGTATAACTAGAAGATATAAATCAAGCCCATGATTGGATCAATTGGGAGCAGTCAAGTATGTTCTTAAATACTTAAGAAGGACTAAGGACATGTTCCTCATCTGAGAGAAACATCAGAGTAGCAAGTGGAAGCATTTACTGATTTGGGTAATATATCTATTATCAATTATTGCAAATCCACCTAAGGGTACGTCTTCATTTTGAATGAACACGTAGTTGTTGGAGAACAACTAAAGTTGATTACATTGTCGCTTTAGAAGCTACAATAAAATCTGTTTGGATAAAAAGGTTCATTACCGAACTAAATGAGGTTAACCATAATGTCACAAGTACCTTTACTGTGTGATGACAATGGGGCGATAGCTCAAGCCAAGGAACCTAGGTCTCATCAAAGATCCAAACACATAGAAAAATGTTACCATTAGATGGGGCATCTGCAAACAACCTAACAGATCCACGCACTAAGCCTATGTCACAGTCACAACTGGATAGACATACAGAGATAATGGGTATGAGATACATGGCTATGTGGCTCTAGTGCAAGTGGGAGATTGTTAGAAATGTGCCCTAAGAGCCAATACATTTGATGTAATCTCCTTAGAATACATTTCGTATATGATATATAAAGGGCAAACTTATTTGTTATCTTTTACATTGTGTAAAGAAACAAATGTCCCGGGTATGCTAAATAAGAGATAAAGTAATCTAAAGAAGATTAGATTCGGGAGACCTTTAATCTCTAACTGTAGCATCCCAAAATGTTCCTAATCATAGGTTATCAAATGGGCATTGATAAACCGTCAAGATTAGCACATATTATGTATGCTCAATTGGGAGAATGGTTAGTCTCAAACCATTTGTGTAGTTGACACTAATACAAGTATGTGGGTGCTCATTAGTGAATGAGTACACTGAACGCGATCAACCGTAGTTCTCATATGGAGTATTTATCTATATGTCAAATGAGAACTCATAGTTGCAATAATGCAAATTAGTCCTTAGACCTGAGGCATCATGGTTGTCCTGTGATGCGTTATTGATCTTTGATAGCTCTTAAAGGCAAGCCGTAAAAGATTTGTCTTAAGTGTTGTTGGGATCTCTTAATTCATCATAGGGGCATGTGAATGTACAATAAGGAATCTCTACTTTCGATAAAGAAGGAGAATGTTTCAAGATGTGATTCAGTAAATCTTTGGCCAAAGTATTTTGAGCTTGATTTAGAAAGTTGTTCTTAATCATGTTCTTTTGAATCACATGAGGTTATAAATCATATTAGGGGTTTGACATAAACAATCCGTACCCTAATAATATGATTTGGAACATTGTATAAGAGAAGGATCGTATTGCATTGCAATTCCAACTGAATAGGTTCTTCATCTATTCTGGTTAGCTTGGGTAGCCTTGATATATTGCTAGATGTCACTCTTGGCTTGTGGAAGTCGTAGGATTGATTGTGATCAATCCAAATAAAGGAAGAATTAAAAAGGGGTTTTAATTCCAGTTGGTTAGAAAGAGTTCTAATATTTTCCCACTGCCTTGCTAATTAGAACCTAATGGATCGCACACCTTAAATGGTTAACTTTGAGTAATACAAATGAGAATGAGGAAATCAATTTGATTGATTTGATGTGGATGATTTACTACGTGTAAAAACATATTTGGGCCTCGGTAATAGTTAACGGGAAGCCCAAATGGTTGGGTATTAAGCCCAAGGGCTTAAGACAACTAAATATTATGGTTTAAGTGTCATAAGGCCCAATTTTGGAAGCCCAATGGGTTTTGGCCGAAAATGCTTAAGTGAATGTGTATGGGAATTGTTTCCATAAGCTCATTAACACACAAACACAATCCAAGATCAACCAAATAGGTTTGGGAGATCAAAGAGAGAAAAAAAAGATAGTTTTCAAGAGTGAAACACTTTCATCTTTCAAAGTGGTTTAGATTGAAACCAATCTTGAGAATCTTGCACTAGCATCCAAGTATTCTCAAGATACTTATTCTCATCTCAAGGTTCCATTGGTGTGGAGACTTAGAGGCCATATACTTTTGTGGCTCACATGGAGGAGAAAGATCAAGGAGCAAAGATCAAAGATCAAAGAGGAGATCAACAAAGAGGAAATCATCAAGAGAAGACCAAACACAAATTGGTTCATATAATTGCTTCAAGGGTAATTAGATCTTATCCTTTCTCTTGAATTTTCATTTATGAAAAACATATCAATGTTCATGGCTTAAGATACTTGGAAGAAGTTTTGTTTTTGGATTTAAACAACCACCTTAGACTTCCGCTGCGATTAATTTGATTAAATGCATGTTTAATATTCAAATGAACTTTGGAAAAATGTTTTAAAATCCTACAGATGTCATGAAGCGTGCGGTAGATGTGGCCGAGTAGGAACGGGCCGAGCGCTAACCTACCGCTCTGCGCTAGGTAATCGGCCAGGTGGGCGAACTCCAGGGTAACCTTGTTCGCCTGGGTGCAAAACACGAACTTGCACAACCAGTACAGCAAGAACGCGGCGTGTTCAACCTCGCCGAGAGGGGCAACGGCGTCGTCTTCATCACTGTCTTCTACGCCGAAGTTGCTGTAGAAACTGGAGTAGTTGAGCATGTTCTTCGCCTTGCTCCCAGCGACTCTCGCAAGAGTAGGCCACATAGCCTTAAAGCTCCATTCCACCTCGGGATCAACCAGGGCGGCGTTTACTTCCACGCCGAGGGGGGATAGGCCGAACAAGGCGGCCATGTCTAGAACGGTCGGTGTCATCATGCCGAACCGAAAGTTCATGGTGTTGGTGGCCGACGACCAGAAGCACAGGGCTGCGGCCAAGAGCGACCGGTCCATGACGAGTGGCCGATCGAATAGCTTGATCAAGTGGTAGATGCCTTGATCTTTCCATTGCTGACCGAAGAAATGCTCCATCCTCGACAGCCATTTTTCCCAGTCTGGGGTCACGGTTGGCCACTGTTGCTGCGGCCTGAGGACATTCCAGTCCTAGAAGTCTCCCCCGTCAAAGGCAGAATGATCCACCAGATTGTTCTTCAGATGGGCCACAAGCCTCTCTGGCATTCCGCCATTAATGGAGGGGCAGAGAACGCAGGAATCAGTGGAGGCGCCATCGTCATCGGCCCAGGGCGTGATGATGTCAGGGAGGATCGAGCCCTGAATATCTCGGCAAATAGCCTCGAATTCAGTTTGGAAGGTTTGGGACCGAACTTCAACAGATGTGGGGGTATTGGAGGCCATTGGAGCAGGTTTAAGATGAGTGTTTAAAGGGGGGAATAAGGTCTGTAGTTTCTGGAAAAATCGCGAGCTCACGAGGGGTTCTCTGGTAACCTTGGAGGTGCGAAGGTTTGATGGGTTTTGAAGTTTGGAGAAATGGGTCTTTGACAAAGCTTGGGCGTCTGAGGATTCTGAAAGCGTAAGGAGAAAGCAAGGAAGTCTGGGTTTTTATATTGGCGCTAGAATTCGAAACGAAAGGGTGTGTCTCTCTCGAGAGACGTAACGTTCTGTCAGCACGCTCAACAGGCGCAACGACGTGTGAAAAGCCCAGAGGCCGTCGCTTCCTCTGACAAAGCGAAGCGACGCCCTGGGCAATGATGGCCTACACGACGTGCTTGAGACATTAAATGCGCCGACTGGCCTGCGCATTTAATGCCCCAGTTGTCAATCACTTCATAAAGGAATGCAAAGGGTCCATCCCTTGGAATCCATTCGGCCCCTACCCATGCCGAGGCCGAAGAATCCAGGGATGTGGGGGCAATGTTTGTGCCTGATGAATCACGGCCATAAGCTGGACGAAGGAGCCCCTTCTCTCGGCCCTGGCACTTATTCGTAAAAACTGAAACGCAGCGTTCCGCCAGGGTACTTCGCCTTCCTAAAGATAAAAGAAGAAATGCTAAGGCATGATCATCTCGGCCTCAAGCGCAGGCCGAGGTCGAGGCCGAACAAAATCGCGGTCAAGGCATTAAAGGCAAATCATCACGTGACAGCAGGGTCCCAGGCTTCATTTAATGAAGTAGTGCCTGTTTAATGCAGCAAACCCATTGGCCACAAAGAAGCATTTAATGCATGAGGGAAGGTGGGAAGTGACTGAAGTCAGGATTTGGTGATGAGGATCAGAGTGATTAGACGTGGACATTCTCACAAGAATTCTGACAGCCTGAGATATTGGTTCACCAGCTATCCAGGCCATAAATGCGTCTCCACGGCCAGAGGCTCAGAACCCACGATCAAGAGCGGCGGCCGAGATTTACCGGGATTTCTGGGGTCACACCACCATACTTCACGATCCCAAATGTCGATTGGACTACCCACTTGCGCTAATCAGACTCCACTATGCGTAAATTCAGCCTCAATTACTCATCCAGAGACTCTTCCTATAAATACAAGACTCGAGCTACATTCAAAAGGTTCAACACCAAAACAAAGCCTCCCACGGAGCAACTTATTTTTTCCTGTAATGCACTTTCAATATCTTTACTTGCTTTCCTAGGAGTAGTGGTAGATTGTAAGGAAAATCCATTCATCAATATATCATACGACCCTTGATTTTCAAGGCGCCGGAGCACCATCCTTGTTGTTTGTTCACTCACCCCATATATCACACGACCGTCGCTCCCTGAGCAGCGCGCCGGAGCACCGCCCAAAACCCACCACCAACACCATCACTCAACGGCCTTGTAGTTCAGGCCGTGAACCTAACAGCCGAGACCAGTTCCTCTCTCGGCTACAATCGTTTGACTAGGAAGACAGATCAAACAGGCGCACCACTTATCCATCCAACACTCATCAACACATCGACGCACGGTAGACCGTGCTGGCATGCCTGCGCACAACCGCACCGCACCCAAAAGCAGGAAACCACGTGTTAACGCACATCCCCTCGGCCCGGAACTCCAGGCCGTGAGATTTGCGCGGCAGACAATAACTAATGCCATACATTACAACCATTATTCAATCCATATATCTTCACACCCATTTATAATATTTTCACACCCAAACTCACCCGCTAGTTCATCAACTGTGTTAACATTTGGCATCCCTCTGGTAAATGGCTCACACTCAATTCTCACAGCACTTAACACATCATCACCAATAACATCATCATATTCTCTATTAGGCTTTGATAACAATACCGACCAACTATGATGCATTGGGTCGTCAACAAAAAATACTTATTTGACTTGAGAAGCCATAAGAAATTGGTCATTCCTATGTCCAATTTTACTCATATCTACAAGGGTAAATCCAGGTTCGTCGACTACAAGGCCAGAAGTGTTATCTATCTAATCACACCTGAAGATTGGGATTCTAAACTTTTGGTAGTCAAGGTCCCAAATATATTGAATGGCACCATAAAAACCCATATTTGAGACAATCAGATTTTTATCCTTGGCACTTGCAACTTGTATAGTATTTGCAAGTAAATAAACTCCACTTTTTAAATAGTTCGGACATTATCTTGTGCCTTGGTGTTAAATTTAACACCTTTAATAAGATAGCTTTTATATGATGGCACTACCATGCTTTGACTAGCTGGTAGCAACCTCAAATTTTCTGATATGCCATTATTGTATTTCCCATTGAGTTCACTTTGAATATGCAAATTAATCATATCTTAATTCAATCTAACATAGAAAGAAGAAAAATAAAAGTCCAATATGTTATTCAATAACATATTCCTTAAAGCATAACCATTGAATGAAAGTGTTATTGTGCTTACCTTGCAGCCACTTTGTTCTCTTTTTAAATTTTGGATAAATGGTATTGATGTGGATCATGTTCCCTACATGACATAGAAAATTAAAGAATTACGATCCCTTGTATATAAGGAAAACATAAGGAATAATTTAAAACATAATGAATCAAACTCATACTCGATATAAGGTAGGACTTCCTCCGTATTCTCCAACGCATATAGATGTGTCTGTTTCAACAGGTCCCGATCAACTAAGCTCACTGAGCAACCTGATAGTTGCTTTGAAAGTCCCATATTCTGGCTTGATGACACTCTAATTGTACTAACATCAGATAAATGCTCGGTGCAAAACTCCTTAACTTCTTCAGCTATATACCGCTCAGCAATGCAACCTTTGGGATGAGTACGGTTATGAACATACCCCTTTAGCACTTTCATATATTTTTTGAACAGATACGTCCATCTAAAATAAACTGACCTACATAGACGAACTTCTTTGACAAGATGTACTACTAGATGAACCATGATATCAAAGAATGAAAAGGGAAAGTATTTCTCAAGTAAACACAAAGTAATTATTATATCTTCTTCTAACTTATCTAGCTTGGAAACATCCACCGTCTTTGCACATATAGCATTGAAGAAGAAGCACAGTCGAGTTATTGCATACCTTGCAGGCTTCTCTAAAACAGAACGAATTGCCACATGGAGCAATTGTTGCATCAAGGTATGACAATCATGTGATTTAAAACCAAGAAATCTTGAATCTTTTAAAGATACAAGATTTTTTATATTTGAAAAATAACCTTCAGGGACCTTCATACCATAGAAAGAATTGTAAACTGTTCTCTTCTATGCTCTTGATAAATTCCAAGGACCTGGAGGCAAGTGAGTACGCCTTTCTCCATACTCGGGTTGTAAATCAGTCTTGACCCCTATGTTCAATAAATCTAAAGGAGCAGCAATCCCATATTTATTTTTTCTAGGGATATCCAACAACGAACCAATGATACTATCACAAACATTCTTCTTAATATGCATAATATCTAGGGCATGCCTCACATAAAGGTATTTCCAATATTCGAGATCAGAGAATTTTGACTTTTTCTTCCAACAAACTTTGTCACCATCATTTTCACCTCCACTTCCCTATTTTTTTGAGCCCCATTTGTAATTAATACATTCAACCATTTGCAGCACTTCTTCTCCGATTAAAAGATGCACGCTACCTCTGATATGGATGATATGTTGGTAACCATTTTCTATGTCTGGTGTTTCATCACCGCATATTGGACAAGCTTTATATCCTTTAACGACACAACCAGATAAATTTTCATATGTGGAAAAATCATTAATTGTTCATAGTAATACATCTCTGAGTGTAAAGTATTCTCATATGTGTGCATTATAGACTCTTCTAATCTTATCCCACAAAGATTTTAAATCGTCAATCAAAGGCTCTAAGTTGATGTATAATCATTTCTGGGTTGTTTATGACCGGAAATCAATAAGGTCAACATCATGAATTTTCGTTTCATGCATAGCCATAGTGGGAGATTGTATGTAACTAAGATAATTGGCCAATAACTGTATCTGCTACTTAGAGAACTGTGGGAATTGAATCCATCAGATGAGAGAGGCAGTCTCAAGTTTCTTGGCTCTTTATCAAACTCCGGCCATTTATCATCAATAAGTTTCCAAGACGGGGAATTCGTTGGATGAGACATATGACCGTTAATTGATTTTCTATTAGCATGCTAAGTCAATCCGATGTAGAGCGAAATGTTGACGATGGACGATGGAGCGCGAAATCTTTAAGATTAGAATTTGAGTTGAAGAGAGAGAGCGAAATATTTTCGAGGAAGGGCGAAATTTGAAAATTTTAGGTCGTGGTCAAATATTTCAAAGGTGTGCGTGTTTAAACAACGATCCAAAACGTCATTTAAGAATAAGCCTTAGACGACGGTTATTACATGTATAGTGATAGGACCCGACCCAAATTCCACTTTGGAATCCAGGTCGAACCCCGTGCGTGTCCGACACCTGACAAATGTTGGGCACAAATGACGAAAATATCCTTCTTGCCCTAAACCAGAAACTGCTTTAGGATTTGACTTCTACCGCAAAATCCAACAGAGTCTCCACTGAAATTTACATGCACAACAAACTCAAATACAAAAGAACATGATTTATATTAAATTTGGATAAAATGGTAAAGCATCACCCAATTAACAAATTTGAAAAAGAGAAAAAAAGAAAAGAAAAATGAAGACGACGGGAGTTGAGAACCCACGCGTGCAAAGAGGGGAAAACCCATCATACGACTGAAAACCGCAAGCCCACGCGTGCAAGGTATTTTTTTTATTCAGTTACTACTGCTCACTCAGCATACAAAAACAGAATGGATATCTGGGATCTCATTCCTGTTTCCTATTTCAAATTTTCGGTTTCACTTTCCCCTCACCAGCTATCAACAAATGCTCTCTTGCTCTATGGTAAGCCTAACAGATCTTTCTTTCTTCTGATTTTAATTTAGTTGGTTTTTGTGTGTGCACTTTATGGGTTTCATATTTGATTTCAGAGTGGTTTGTATTCACTGAATTGGGGATTGAATTTTGTTCTTCTTTGTGTGGTTGAAATTTGCGATTCTTCATTCCTGTTTTTTCTCTTAATTTTTTTGGGTCCACATTCGGGTTTACTTCTCTTGGTTGATGAATTTGTCGATTACTGGACAATCTTTTCTGTCTCTGTGCATGGGTGGTTCAATAACCATTTCTATTTCAATTCTGCTTTGGCTCTGTATAGATGTACAGTGCCCTGAGTGTCACACAAAACAGGCGCTTCAATCACTACTTCTGAATCATATTTGTATTTTTTCATTGTTCGCATACTGAATGCTTATCCTTACAAATTTATTGTATGACAGCTTCAAGCAATATCAAGGACCAAGGAAAGAAATTCAAGAATGAGGCAGAGCGTTGTTCAACTACCAATTTCAGGGGGTAAGTATTGGGTTGTTCAATTAGTGTATTCAGATACCACCCTCTCTTTTTTACATCGGGATGCTGATTGTGTTTGACACTAGGTGTTTTTGAGAATACAATTTTAGGTCAGTAATTTCCTCTTTCTATTTCTGTCTTTCTGGAGGACGCAGGTGACAAAAGGAAAAACACAAAGTCAAAGAAGAGGGCTTTGGCATTTAATTTTTAAGCTTCCTCTCCACAAAACACCCTTTCGTAATTCCCCTTATTACTTTTCTGGTGTTTCTGACTGGAATGCAGTGTTGGTTTTCATTTATTTTGAAATCCCTAATAACAATTAACTACTATGAATTTTTCTCTTTGTTTATATATTGGTTTTTGATGATATTTAGGGGTGGTTTGCTTATTTTTTATGTTCATATTACTGTAGTTGTACTTTCTGCATAGTTAGCCAATAGATAGGTGCAATTCATATCAAGAAATTTGTTTTTCTGCATATTGTTGGTTCAAGATGCAGAATTTTGGTTTTTGCATATTATTTGGTTTTTACATTTCTGTGACATTTGGGTGTTTAGTTGCTAAGAACTTTAACGTTTATGCATGTCAAATTCTGATGCGTAGATTAAAACCCAGTGTTTAAGTCTACATAGCACACAAGCACACTTCACCGGATTCTCTGCCTATAGTGTCTTATTTGTTTTTTCTTTTTCATGTCTGTTTATTTACGATCTGTATTAGTTTCTCCTATCTTGCTGTTTTTTGTTGTTGCATCTTTCAGCAAAAGATTGGCGTCTTTTTTGGCATTTCTTTTCTGTTAGGAATCAGATTATGTTTTGATTTTCTGTTTCTTTTCTTCTTTTCTCAAGGAATACTTTTGGTAGAGGAATTAAAAGCTTCATGAGGATCATGTGCTTGGACTTCAATATATTCTCCTCTAATTTTTGTTGCTCTTCTTATGATGTGTTTTTTCTTGGTGCTGGTATAACTAAAAACCGTTTGTGCTCAGATAAAGGAGGTAGTGTTCAAACTCAGAAAGAGAGAAGATTTAAATTTGTATAGGAGGGATAGCGTTCAAGCTATTTACCAGGTCATTATTTCAAATCCTATCTCTTTTTTGTCATCACACGTGCTCTTCCAAGTTTTAAATTGTTTGTTAGGATTTCTGAATTTGGGTGTTTGATTTCCGAATTTTAATCTTCTCTATTTTGGCTAATTTTGTCTTGGTTTCTTTATGTCTCTTTCATTATTATGTTTCATTTTGTCAAGTAAACATTTTCTCTATGATTTTCTTATGTTTCATTTCGGAATTTTAACTATGTTTATATAAGGATGTTGATACTTTCTTATATTCATTCATGTGACAGCAAAGGAAGATCACATTTATTACAGTACAGCATGGAGAGAAGGCTCATAATTTGTGCGTGTATTTACTCCTAGAGCTCAGGCACGCAACCAACAACATAAATAGACTGCTTAAGATTGGAGAAGGTGAATTTGGGAATGAATGTTTATAAAGGTTCAATGAAGCCTTGCTGGTGCCAAGGGTGATCCAATCGCTGTTGCCATTAGAATGCTTAACAATGATGGCTTACAAGTATATATGGGGTTTAAGCATCTTCCTATTAATTGAATTGTTAAACAATGCCCTCAAGAGTTTTTTTCCTTCTTTTTTTTCATTATTAGTTTACGTACTTCACACTTTTGTTGATACTCAACATCATTGCCATCGACATATATAATAGGTAAAGTTTCATCGTTCTCTTTTATTTCTGACTTTTTAGAATGATTGGTTTTGTTAATGTTTTTTGTCTTTGGTTTAATCTAAGAGGATGCACAGAGTTGGCAAGTTGTGATGCCATTGCAGAGTACCCAAAGAGAGTAATTTGGATGGTGTGGAGATACTAATTTTTCTACTTAGGATATCAATTATTGATAAAGGGTGAGAGTCTCTAGTATTTTCTTTTTATTTAGCTTGGTATATCAAATTGTTTGCGACAATTGTCTACTTAGGAGTTGGATGTTTATTAATTCTTTGCATTTCAAAATTGTCTACACGTTTTTTCTTCTTCTTCTTTTCTTACCTCCATTGGAGATGTTCCTATTAATTTTGGATAGTATTGATGTCACTTTCATCATATCCACTTTCAAATTTACTTTTGTTTTAATCAACAACTCCAATTCATCCTTTAAAGCAATGACACCAGTTCAATGGCCTTAATTCCTAAAATTCATTAGACTAGCCTCTCCGCATGCGCAGAAACACGTGCGAGAGGCTTTTTCTTAATCACACACACTACGGGCGATTTACAAATTTTTATTTTTTATGTTTTTGCAAACCTCCTTGCCGAGGTGGAAAAGCTCCAATCACAATTGCAAGATCGGGGATGCTGAGGTATCTTTCTTAAGGCAAGAGGTCACTAGGTGCACCAATGATGTACTTGTTGCATCTTTTTTTTTTTTGGTCAATGTTTGGTTTCAAAGAAACCAAAACGGGATAGAATGCAAACTGAGCCGGAAATACACGAACCAGGTAGAAGCAGCTAGACCTCAGTACAAGGCTAGAACCAAGCTTCTTACCCAGTCAAATTAAAACGAACAACAAACGCTAAGAAACAAAAAGAAAAGCCGTAAAACAGGAAGCTGAGAAAAGCCGCACCCCCAATAACCAATTGGCAAGGCACCCAACGCAAGACCAAAACCACCAGAGAAGTCACAGAAACCAAATAACCGAGAGGAAGATGGTGATGGATACGCCATCACAGCTACAGAGAGCGCTACCATAATCCGAGAGGTAAGTGTCAAAAGCACTTTAAAAGCATCCTCAACAGCAATAGTATTACTGAGGAGAGACGCACTAGAACGTAACACGGTGGAGAAGATCCAACAACGAGACAAAGCCGCAAGGGATCGGAGGAGAACATTCACAGTAGGAAACAAAGACAAACGCACAAAAGCATAGCTGCCGACACCTCCAAAAAGAAGACAGAGGCATAGAGTAGAGGGGCTGATAGAGCATAAAAGCATCTTTCTGTGAGGAATTGTCAGGAAAATGCCCCAACCATGACAATTCCAAAATTGTAGATTCATGGACCTCTTGTGGCTGTCAAAGGCCAGCCACCACCGCCGTCAATAAGACCATTCTTAACCCTCAGTTCAAGGATTTCCAACTCTTTGGATGGACTCACCACTACCTCACACAGCGATGAGTCATTGATTGCAGACTTAGCCACACCAGTGGAGCCGTGTGCCCGTTTGCGCCCCCCTTTAGCACCAGCTCTAACCCCCACAGTTCCTCTAGTGAGTTTTAGAGAGCAGCCTGGGTTGAGCGACGGAAGAAATTTTTTCCTTTTTGACGGGGGGTTGCCACCTTCAAGGATAAATTTCTTCTTACTACGTTTCTGTTGTGTAGGCTGCTCCGTCTCTTTTGTGGGGTCAGATTCAGTAATCAAGGATGTCGTCTTGTGGAGTGCGACATCTTCCACAACCGCATGAATAATCTCAGACTCACCAATAAGGGTGGGGTCTTTACTGACACTAGCCAAGGAAAGTGCAGGGATACGAATATTGCTCGGGTCGTTGTGCACAATGCATATCTTAGGGAAATGAGAATTCGAACACAGGATTTCGGGCTCTTAACAACTTGAATTATAAGTTCATTATGTTTCAAATTGGCTTTTATTTTCATAGAATTATGTCCTAGATGTTGGTTTCAGTTTTTTAAAACGAATTTTGAAAAACAAAATAATAATAAAATAAAATATCCCTACAATGTAAAATTGATGCAACATTTGGAGGATGATTGAACACCAAATGAAGCAGTGTGTTTATTGTGTCAATCTGTCCAACACACACATACATACTCACTCACGCATAGCCACATACAGTTTACCATCCTAAATTATTGGCCACAGATGGAAAGCTACCCAATTTTGCTTCAAATTAGCACCGATGATCTATAGGAAGTCTTTAACATTTCCTTTGGGATTCTCTTGAAACCTTGCCATCCTAAAGTGCTTTAGCTCCACTCCTTGAGCCTCCCCACTAAGTGCAAGGTCAGCCAATATCCTCCCCACCACCGGAGACAGCTTGAACCCGTGACCCGAAAACCCGCCACCCACCACCACATCCTTCCCAAACTCCCCACCCAAGAAATCAATCACAAAGTCCTCATCCGGGGTCATGGAGTACATACACAGCTGAGTGGCCACTGGCCCACCGGAGTCAACTACACCGGAGAACCTCCCCTCAATCCACTCCTTCAACGGAGCCAGCGGGTTCCCGGGTCCCCATGGCCTCTTATCCGGGTCACATGGGTACCCGCCATGCACGGCAACCTTGATCAAACCGGGGTACTCCAAAGAGGGTGTCCCATAAATGTAGTTGTCCCCATAGCTAGCAAAGGTTGGAAAGTCACCTCCAATGGCAAAACCACCTTCATGCCCCTCCTTAATCCTCCAATAACAAACAGTGGTCTCCAGTGGCTGTATAGGCAGCGCAATCCCACCAACCGTTTTAACTAACTTTGTAGTCCAAGCCCCAACGGTCACCACACACTTCTTCCCCCAAAACCTCTCTCCATTTTCTGTGCACACCCAAACCCCTCCTCTCACCCCATCTCTCTCCACACCCTTCACCTCCATATTGTCCCTCAAAACGGCACCGTTCTGCAGAGCAAGAGTTTGAAACATCGACACAGCCTTGGTGGGTTTAATAACCCCACCATGCTCCGTCGACACGGCCACCCAATCCTCCGGAATCCGAATCCGACCCGAGAACTCCCGATCCAGCTGGTCCCGGTTCATGACCCGAACGGGTACCGAATTCTTACGACAGCTCTCAACAACGGCATGCAGAACCTTGTCGTTTGCCGGGGCCATGTCCAATTGGTGAGCTTTGAAGTAGACATTGTAGCCGATCTCGGACTCGGCTTGCTGCCAGAGCTTGTAGGACTGGAGAACCAATGGCGTGTAGTAGTCTTCCGGGTAGGTGGCTCGGATCGTCCGGGACTCGCCATGGGAGGAGCCGCGGTGATGGAGGAAGTCGAATTGCTCGAGGAGGAGGGTCTTCTGGCCACGCTTGGCGGTCTGGTAGGCGGTGGAGCTGCCCATGATGCCGGCTCCGACCACGATGACGTCGAATTCATCGCCGGAATATTCCATCTCTGCGAAATTTTTCAGGCGATTGTTGGAGGAAGAAGAAGAAGACAAGAGGAAGACGGTTGAGAGGTGATTTGGATTTTTGCTGGCTGCTTGCAGACTTTTGAGTGAGTGTGGGATAGTCATTGAGGGTGTGTTTTTAACGTGGGATTTTTTGAAACCCGCCAAATTGTTTCTCTGAATTACGATATTGCCACTGTTTCATTGGTATGCTTTGTACTTTGAACAAAAGAAGAACTAACAAATCACAGTCCTATCTTGGGCCCTTCCTAACCCACGTCTTAGTTCGTGTGTTTTTAAGCACAAATTTTCTATTGACAAATAGTCGTGTCGTGATTTATGTTGTCAAATTGTGAATTAGTATCATTAATTAGGTTAATTCTTACATAAATGTATTATTCATATTAGATTCACGTAATATATTTTACGCTATGAGTTGATAAGACAAATGTTATTTGCGTTTCGGAATCAATTATTATCATTTTAGTTTTCTTAAATGCACTCTTGCTTATGGGGTTAATTGGTGCAACACTTTTTTTTTTTTTGGTTAGAAATTGGTGCAACACTTTATTTCCACACACTTTGAGCATTTTCTGAAAACTTGTATTAATTGTTGTGATTTGTTAGTTTGGTTGAAGTTGACACACGACCAATCTGAAGATACTTGACTGGCAAGAAACAAACACACATTGGACAATATGATCATGCGAATCGCGCCACTTCACTTTGTTTTTGTTTTTTTTTCAATTTATAAATAAAAACATCATGCTTTAGGATTTTTGGAAATTTAAAAAGGTAAAAACATCTATTCTATAAAATAAAAAAATAAAAACAATAAAAAAAGAGATCCAATCAGAATTAGTTATGCACCAAAAGGTTTATGTCCTAGTCCACTTAGGGAGAAAAAAGCTAACGATCACTATGGGATTTGATATTAGAAAAGGGAAGATTGAATGTGGTGAAATGAGGTCATCCAGAGTGAACATCAGCCCTTCATTTTTGATTCCATGTGCAGTGCAGAAAGTTGTGCAGAAGCAAACACCTTGAAAAGTGACTTGAGCCATTCACAGCCTCTGAAGAAGTCAGCTAGCTTTTGTCACATTACATAATCATAATGTATTATTATGTATGGTTGGTATTGGTAATTGGCATATTTTGCTCTCTTCTTCTGTCACCATCCAATATCTCATCTCATGCTTCAACACCACAACAGAACAAGGTGCTTATATATAAAGAAGCCAATATGGATTATTTTATTAACCATAGAATGCATATGCCACTCACACATTTTGAAAGATTATGTAAAGCCAACCACTTGTCAATTGGAAAGTGGATGTCAATATGTCATGTTTCATGTGTTCATAGAAATTGTATTTGAAAATTGACTCACTCATGATCCATGTTTTCTTTTCCTTTTTTCTTTTTTTTTTGTTGGGATTATTAGTCTTTTTATATAATCGAAATAAAGATTTATTCACACACGCAAGTGTTTATTCCTTCATAAGAGTGTATACACCCATTTTATGTAAGTTTTACAGCACGTTGTTCTGGAATTCCACAAGTTTTAAAATGAGCCACAGTTGAAAATGAAATGACAATCAAATTGTACTAAAAGAAAGTACACATTAAAGTAAATTCCTAACCCTTTTATGAGTTGCAATCCTAATTAAAGGTGTATATTAAGTCAAACTATAAAAGGAAGAAAGGAGTGGGCGGTAATATTTTATACCCCATCCACTCAAAGAAAACCAAAGTGGTGTCAAATTGGGATGTTCTTCAATGAAGATGTGACCAGGCTTGTTTGCTCTCAGACTCCAAAGCAAGTTTGGGTTTCTCATCCTTAAAGTATCATTCTCAAAATCTTGCTTTTGCGTCTCTGATGAATAACATCCGTCTGTTTTTGACATTGAAGTAAATGGACAAAACAATATGAATATGAGAGAGAAAGAAAAAAGAAAACAATGAAATTAAAAGTAAAAATTTGATTCTGCAGCTTAAAAGGTGTAGATACAACCATGACTCTCAAGCCTTCTTGTTGGGCTTAAAGACATATTTTATGATTGAATCTTTGATTGACAACAATTCAGGAAACTCCGTCTTCAGCTTTGAAGCATCCAATTCATTGTTACTCCTTGGTGCTACAATCACCTTGGCCTGTTCTTCTAGGCCAAAATTTTGCCACTTGAATGTTGGGTCAATATAATCCCTGTACATCTCTAGGATCTCATTGTGGCTTATGACTCCTGGGTTGGTGAAGTTCCATATTCCTCTGCAGTCCCTCCTAGCCATGTCAATGGAGATTGGTAGGAGCTCATCTAACACTGTCATGCTGTTGGGTATGTTCACAACCTTGTCATAACGCGCAATTTTTGTAATGAAATTTCTTGGGTTGCTGAGGTCTGCTGATATTGGCATTCTTACTCTGAGGGTGCACACATTGTCGTATTCCTTTAAGAGCTCCTCCACCTGCAAATTCAACCATTTTCGTTGTGATATTAAGTATATCCTTAACAAAAAATTGTACATGATTTTAGAACAAATCTTGGACATTGGTGGTGACATGACAGAATTACACCCTCTCTCCATGCTTGAATGCAGCATATATAGACTATGGTTTTGAAATATAAAAACAAATTGTAAACAAGTTTGAAATTTGTTACCATGGCTTTGGTCTTCGAATAGAAGGAGCCGGTGAAATTAGGCTTGTCCTCCTCCTTGAATCCAATACCTGATCCTAGAGGATGCTCCTTGTCATACTCAAATATGCAGCCAGTTGCAAAATTCATCATCAACAGACCTTGATCCTTGCAAACATCAGCCAAATTTAGCGTACCGACTACATTCGCCCTGATTGTTTGAGTCTTGTGAGATTCACACCAATCAACGTTAGGGCGGCCTGTAATTCCAGCTGCATTGAACACATGGGTTGGTTGTGCTCTTGTTATGTCCTCCAGCAGAGACTTCCTATCCTCAAGTCTTCCTTTCCCATACTCAAATTCAATTCCTTCATCTTTACAAAGCTTCCCCAGCAACCCTCCTATCCAACCAGTCCTCCCATATATCAAAAATTTCAATGCAGAGCTGTTGCTGTTCTCACTGCAAGTTCTTGACAGCCTTGTGTACCCGTATTCGAAGAACCACGCATCATCGTTGGATCGACTAATCACGGAGAAACTTGGGTGTGGGTGAAGTGCAGCAGACACATCACCCCACCAAGTAGGGTTCTTGGTGTACCACTGTGTTGTCAGCTTTAGCCCTTCCTCCCAACTAGTCTTCACCTCCCACCCGAGCTTCTTAAGCTTTTGATCATCCAAGAAGTACCTATGGTCATTGAAAGGCCTGTCATGAACAAAGCTAATAGCTTCCTTTGGGTTCAAACCAAACATCTTGCAAACATCCTCTGCCACATTTATAACAGACCTCTCTTTTTTGGTACCAATATTGTACACATGCCCAATCACCCCCTTATGAAGTATAACATCAAATGCCTCAGCAACATCATCACAATACAGATAGCTTCTAACATTTGATCCATTTCCATGGATAGGCAATTTCTCACCTTTCATTGCAAGAAGACTGAATTTTGGGATAAGCTTTTCTGGATACTGGTGGGGCCCATAAACATTGTTGCTTCTGGTTGTGATTGTTGGCAGACCATAAGATCTGTTGTAAGCCATGACCAACATTTCAGCCCCTGCTTTTGTGGCAGAGTAAGGGTTTGTGGGCAGAAGCTGAGAGGCCTCAGGGTTTCCAATATCAGTTTCCATATCAGTTTCTCCATAAACCTCATCTGTGCTCACATGGATGAACCTTTTGATCTGCTGTGTGACCTTGCAGGCTTCAAGAAGAACATGGGTTCCATAGACATTGTTGTTTGTGAATTCAAATGAGTTTCCAAATGAATTGTCTACATGGGTTTGTGCAGCAAAGTGCATTATGGTGTCAATTTCATCAGCAATCAGGAGATGGTTGACCAGGTCAGCGCAGGCAATGTCACCTTTGACAAACTTGAAATTGGGAGAGGCTCTAGAGGGCCTGAGGTTCTTGAAGCTGGAGCAATAGTCTAGCTTATCAAGGGCTACGATTTTGTAGCTGGGATAGTTTTTGATCAGCCGATTGGTCACATGGCTGCCTATGAACCCTGCTGCACCTGTTATGAGGATGTTCTTTGGCGCATATGGTGTGCCTTCAGATACCATGTTTATACTTTATACCCCCTCTCTTTTAGTTCTTTCTCTGCTACCTAAACACAATATAAGAAACCTAGGACATCATAAAATCATTCATATCGTACAAATACAATCATACAAATTAACAAAACTTAAGAGTTCGTTTGGGATTGCTTTCAAATGAAGCACTTTTTCTCACAAACGTTTCATCTCGATGCGCATGAATTGTTTCATTAGGGTTTTATTTAAGCACTACTAGACGTTTTTATGACCTAGAAATAGTTAAAAGCGATAAGGGTTTTTGGTTATCTGAAAGCTACGAAAGCCCTAATATTCTAGAATCGTAATTGACTATCCAATGTGAAGGCACATAGAATTATCTGAAAGTTATAAACTTTACCTAGAGCATTAGAGATACTTACAAAAGATCATCAATGGCACATAGAATTATCCATGGAGACTCCACCAAGCAAAGAATAGATAGCAAATAAGTAAATTTGTTAATGAGGAAGAACTAGTTTGATTTGGGAAGGAGAAACAAAAGCATGGCAGCAGATGAGAGATGCGTAATGGCCGCTATGCAGTTCATTGTTGGACTTTGACTCTCTCTTCTTACTAGGCTATTGTTCATGTCACGTGGTGCTTAATGCGCACGGTTGCACTAAAATCTTAACATCCTAATCCAGCTTAATTAGGTGGATTTTGATTTAATAGCAGCTGAAATTCCCAAAAAGTAGTTATAAATTAGTTAAAATTCTAATGAACTTCTAGGATAATTGAACCAATCGAAATTTAAAACCAAATCCTCAACTCTCTCAGAAAAATATAGACATTGGGTGCGTTGATCAAATTATACTGGATGCACTAAACACTGAGTTCCACCGATAATGGGCTGAAACCACGGCCCATGGTCCAAGACCCATCTCTAGTCGGGAGCTTCTATAATGAGGAGCTAATTTGAGGAGGTTATGTGAGGAGGCCCATCTCACCATCAAAAGGGATGTGGACCCCCCAATGGCACCCCCCCCTAATGTACTTTGTTTTTGGTTATTGATGGTGAGATTTCACCTCCTCAAATAACCTCCTCAAATTAGCTCCTCATTCTAGCCTTTCCGTCTCTAGTCCAATAACTATCTCACAAATCAAACCCAAGTTCTTTTGTCTCACGACCCAATAGTGTAACCACTAGGCTCAGTCAATTTGACCCAATCTCCACTTGACCACATAAAAGTAAGAGTCGTGTTTGGAGTCGCCCCACAATGCATCAACGGCTGAGAGTTGTCTACTCACTCGTTGATATACCGACTGTTCTTGACCATTTCTCTAATAGTAATATTCATTTTGGTTGGAGATAAACTGGGAGGGACAGGGGGAATTTGCACGTTAGTCGGCATTATTTGATAGATGATGTGATGAATCAATTGGCTTTGATAGTGGACTTTGTCGGTATAGGGCTTGAGTTAGCTAACTGCTTCATTAAATATACGGTCCTCACTTTTCCATTATTATTTTTTGAGTATAAGTGATAGTCTACACTATAAAGGAAGATAATTTCTCACACACACTAGAAAGATATGAGACAAATATGGCAGACACAATTTACGAAAATAAAATGTTTGTGAAATTGAGCAGCAACGTGAATCTTTTTCCTAATTTTACTTGGATATAAAAGTCATTAGTAAGTCTTGTATTTTGAGTGATTATGAACATTTACTCTTTTACTTTAAAGGCATGTTTACTAATCCATAACCGAATTATGAGGAATTGAATTGAGGAGGAGTTGGATTGAGGAGAATTATATTTTGGATTCCTATTAAAGTTGTTTACTAAATCATATGGATTGAGGAGAGTTAGATTCTGGATTCTTATTGAACTTGTTTACTAAACCATATGGAATTGGGGTAGGAGTAGTACTAATTACTAAAATGTCATCGTTGTTGGGTTAAATTAGATGGTAAATTTTAAAATTTTAAAATTGTATGGGGATATAATGGGTAAAAAATATGAATTCCTAATAGGCTAGTTCTACATGAATTAGAATACCACATCCCACCCAAGAATTAAATTCCTCCAAAACCGGGAATTCAATTCCTAATTTTGTGTGGGCCCCACTTACTTTTGAAGTCATGTTTGGTATTCAACTTTTTAAACTCAAAAACAGAATTTGAGTCCAAAACAAAGAAAACCTGTTTGGTAGCCCTATTTTTAAAAACTCAAACTCAAGAACAACTAAAAAACCACCCCAATTATTAAAAACAAAAAATATATGTTTTTTCAGTTTTTTTCTAACAACCCACAAGTTCTCAAATTTTTAAGATTTGAAAACAGTTTTCAAGTTGCATACCAAACAAGTTTTTGAATCTTAAAAATATATTTAAGAAATCCTTGTTTTTAAGAAAAATCAAAGTTTTTGAGTTCCCTATTTGAATAGGATACCAAACGCCTTCTTAATTTTTTAATGTGAAGTAAACGCAGGAATCCTCCATAGCCGGAATTCAATTTCTGATTCAAATTTGAAACTCCTAATTAGTAAACACACTATAAGTTTTTAAATCAAATTCTCCATCTCTTAATATCGTTTGATAAGAAAAATGTGAGGTGACATGTTGTAAATTAACCTCAAACTCTTTGGGGTTATATATATATATAAATTTTCATTGAGAAATTGATTGATAGGTTTTGCTTGCATGATTGTAGCAAATTTGTGTCTATATTCGCAGACTGTGACTATATGAAGGCATATGATATATTCATGTGAAAGCGTGCATTTCTGAAATTTTGGGCTCATTAAAAATAAAAATAAAAGCATAAAATCAAATACGACCAAGTCACACGTGACCTCCTCAAATTGTTCTTGGCATCATGTGACCATGTTACGACAATTTTTTGTCCAAGTGTTTCAGCTTCAGCTAAACGACAAGAGTGTTGATTATCTTTCATAAATAATTATCATCTATGTTTTTTTTAATCTTAGAATTTTTCAAACAAGGATATGTTTCTCAAATCAGATATTAACCCATTTTCAACATAATTTGTATTATCTACATATTATATATCTTTTTTTTTTGTCAGCTAATATGCGTTTACTCGTTATAATAAATAAATAAATATATATATATATAAATAAATAATTCTTTCAATGTGTGGTGTTTGCACGCAGTTAGGCGGCGCACGGTTCTAATAAAATAACCATGAACTCTATCACACAATAGTAAAGTTGAATTTTTTTCATCCTTCGTGCATTCATACATGGATGAATTTCAAGTAGTTTATGAATCATTAATAAGGTGGTTTTTTTTTATTGGGGGGGGGGGGGGGGGGGGGGCCTTGTGGGCTTTGATGGGCTAGCTAACGTGGTGCCAGTGGTTCCAGTCAGTACGTAGTGTTTTGGACTATATTCACATAGCATGGGGAAGGCAGACAGGGAGGCAATAAAACAATAATAATTGAATTGTTGACTTGGTGTAAACAGTGAAAATAGACAGGGAGGCAAGCATCTAGAGTTTATTTTTGCTCAACACTTGACACGTGTCTCTTGGCATAACCATAATTAACTATTTACTTTGTATTTATGCAACTATGATTATGTTAATAGACACATGTTAAATATTGAGAAAGGTAATTAGGGTACACTTTGAGTTAAAGTGGTGAGCAAAAATACTCCCCAAGCATCTATGATGTACTTGCATTTTAAGGGCCGGCTTGCGTTTCTAGAAGAAGAAATTATCTATGGTTAAGTTCGAAAAATGTTATCTTATGCCAGTTAGCTAAATAGAATTGTAATTCTTTTAATAGTCTTTCATTTTTCTTAAATTATCTGGCATGCCCCCTACAAGCTACAGAAACAAAGTATATAGGGATACTAATTTCTCCATTAATCGTGTCTTTCTTGTAACTATATGCTCAATAATCTTTTAATCTGATTACATGCTTCTTGTTGATCACCACACAGTGAATAGATTAAATAATTAATTGATTGATTAATTTGCATTTTCATGAATTATTATTTGGGAGATTCACTATTATACCCAATATAGGATCCCAAATTATAAAAACACCCTATATGAAATGGACTTTAGAAACACACCCAAAATCCATTTACAACATAACAAAAAGACTTTTAACTTATTTTAAATTACAAAATTGTCATTGATTTCTTAAAACAAACCCAACCCCAAAACCTCATAAAAAAGCCCAAAACACTCAATAGGGCATCAAAGTAATTTAATAATCAAAATTAAATTTAATAAGGCTAGCTATCATTTTTATAGTGTAGGATTTATTTATAGTTTTAGTGCTAAGAATGGGTATATAACTAAATATCTCTTATTATTTTTTATAAGAGATCGGTACAATTTTATTAGATCAATATGAATAACAATACAAAATATACAAAGACTATAAAGAGAGCCATTTTAACAATAATATGGCAGACATAAATAAAACTTCCTAAGTAACATGAATCAACTAAAAAGTTGAACTGATATGAAGAGAATCACTCTAAAAATAAATTTTGTATGATCCCTCTCAACTGTTATAATTTCTCTGAATCTAATTCAATGACATTAAGGGGGGGTTTCCTTGTAGGCTTTCAGTCAGTACGTAATGTTTTGGACTATATTCACATGGCATGGGGAAGGCAGCTATATAGATATATATAGCTTGTTCAAAAACAATAATAATTCAATAGTTGACTTGGTGTAAACTGTGAAAATAGACAGGGAGGCGCATCTATGATCTACTTGCATTTTAAGGGCCGGCTTGCGTTTCTAGAAGAAGAAGACATTATATATGGTTAAGTACGAAAAATGTTATCTTATGTTGTCATATTGTGAATTTCAACTATAATTATATTGAGTATTACTTGAATACTATAATTATATTGAGTATTACTTGAATGAGAAGTATATATATTCTCGATTGAACTTAACTTGAACTTCTAGTGAAAATAAACTTGATTAGTGATCTAAATACACAGTTGGACAACGTAAATCAGACAGTTGTTGTAGCTATTCGTTTACTATTTTATGTTGACTTGGAAATCTGCCCATTTTGTCTTGTCAATTCCATCGATCGAGGGCATCCGACAATGTTCATGAGGACTGAATCCAACTTTCCATGCAGATCTGGATTGAGAAGTTTTTATTTATGATCTAAATTCATATGTTATATATAATATTATTAATGAGTGATAAAATTAAATGGTGTTAAACAAATTTTAAAATTAACTAAGTACATCATCCCTTCAAGGCTCTTCTCTAATTTAGTGCCTCATGAAGTATCATTTCAATAAAAAATAAAAAATAAAAAATAGTGCCTCATGTACATCCTAGTTGAAAAACAGGAATTTGACAATGTTCACTAAGGCGCGATGAAGATAGGTAGATTCTTAGTGAGCCTCTTTTTTTTGATAAAATGGGGGGGGAAAAACCCCAAAGAACAACTAAACTTTATCAATGGGAATCTGACGGGCCCGAGGGGCCCCTATCAAGTCATCAACGAGTACATCATTAGCCCACACAGGGGTATTTTCAAAAAAGCAAATGCCCAAGTCAAGATTGTAGCTCCATCTTGCAAGACAGTCAGCAAGATAATTCTTCTCTCTGTAGACATGTTGAATCTGATAGTTCTCAAGCTGCCTTAGGAGAGTACCGCAACTATGCAGCAGGCCAGCCAGAGGATGAAAGCGGTATGCCACAGTTTGCTGGATGAGCTGGACACAAAGTGCAGAGTCCATTTCAATGATGAGCATGTTGACACCTTTATCCAAAGCCATTTTGAGACCAAAAAATAGACCCCATAATTCAGCTTCAAGAACTTGACCAATTCCCAAATTCACAGCAAAACCCGTAATCCAATTTCCAGATGAGTCGCGGAGGACACCTCCAGCTCCAATATTACCAGATGCAGGTTTACAAGAACCATCCACGTTCAATTTGAAGATTCCAGTATTAGGAGGTTCCCACTTCAAAAAAATCTGCACTTTTTCTCCGGCTGTAGTATGACCGCAGGATGCCTTATCCCAGTCAGAGAGAGCTAATAAGATAACATGCCTTGGGTTGAGGGGCGTCACCTCCTCAGCAGTAAAAATAGATTGGTTTCTCCATTTCCATAGATACCAACATATGAAAACAAATATAGAGCACCAAGAGGTACTGCTAGACCAACTAGCCTTGGAGAGAATATTATTCTTTAACCAAGGATGGAAGTCAGTATAGAAGAAATTAGCTTGCTGGCGGGGGGGTAAAAAATAACTCCAGACCTCCCTGGCTTTAGGACAGTCTCTAAGAATGTGGAGAGTAGTTTCATGGGACCAATCACAAATAGAGCAGGAAGGATCACTAGATAAATTCCTTCTAACTCTCTGATCATTGGTTAAGATTTTATCGTAGAAGACAAGCCAGAGGAAAATAATCAACTTGGGGGGGAGATTCTTCTGCCACAGAACCTTCCAAAATGGATCATTCCAAGAAGAATCGCCAAAGAGTAGTTGATAGGCAGATTTTACAGTGTACACTCCATTAGCAGTATGTTTCCAAATCTGTGAGTCTTAGTGAGCCTCTTCAGAGACTAGAATATAGAGGTTAATAGAGAACTAAAGGAATGCTTTTGTGCCTTCCTCTATAAAATATTACTAATCTTACTCTAAATGGATTGATGACATTACGTAACGGTATAATTTTGTTGAATTATATAATTGGTGAATTATTGTACTTATAACATTATTTTAGTCGGTGATCCCTAGCATATATATATTGTTTCCATGTGTATATACATATGTGCATGCATAGTCTTAAACTCAATTGATGATACATATACATGTGCATGTATATAAGCAGAGATATTATATATACAAGCAACTCCACACACAAAGATCAAACAATGGCATCCCCACAAGCTCCCCATGTTGTTATCTTCCCTTTCATGTCTCAAGGCCATACTCTTCCATTACTAGACCTCTCCAAAGCTCTTTCCCACCGCAAGATCAAAGTCACCATCATCACAACTCCATCCAACGCAAAATCAATTCGCAAAGACACAGAAAACCACCCGAACATCGGCCTCGTTGAGATCCCATTTCCCATCATTGATGGCTTGCCTCAAGGCACAGAAAACACCTCCCAACTTCCATCCATGGAGTTCTTCTTCCCTTTCCTAATGGCCACCAAACAGCTCCAAAAACCTTTTGAACAAGTCCTCCAAGGCATGAGGGTGTCCAAATCACTTCCCATCTGTGTCATTTCAGATTTCTTCTTGGGCTGGACTCTCTCTTCATGCCAAACTTTTGGGGTGCCTAGATTGGTTTTTCATGGCATGTGTGTCTTGTCAATGGCCATAAGCAAATCTGTGTGTGCGCACATGCCACACACAAAAGCAAAGTCAGTTTTGGACCCAATAGACTTGCCAGGCCTCAAGCTTCCCTTTGATCTGAGTGTCTCTGAATTACCAGCTCAGCTCATTCAAGCAACTGATCAAAACGACCCGTTTTTCCAGTTCATTTCTGATGTGGGGCAAGCTGACTGTAACAGCTGGGGGGTTGTGGTGAACAGCTTTGAGGAGCTTGAAAGCGGCACCGTTTCATCATTTGAAACTTTCTATGAAAATGGAGCTCGGGCTTGGTGCTTGGGGCCTCTCTTCTTGTATGACAAAGTTGAAGGGATCAACAAACCCATCAGCCAGAACCAACCCAACAAGTTGATCCAATTTCTCAATGATCAAGTCACTCTGGGCTCTGTGCTCTACGTCTCATTTGGAACACAAGCAGACTTGTCAGATGCTCAACTTGATCAAGTGGGTTTGGGCTTGGAGGAGGCTGGGGTTCCATTTCTATTGGTGGTGCGGTCAACCACTTGGTCTCCACCCAATGGACTAGAAGAGAGGTTAAAAGGTAAGCTAATTGCTTTTATAATTTATCTCAGTATCAATATTTTGTCGATATTTTTATTAGATACTCTCAAATTAACGTTGATATTGAATACTTTGAAGGTAAGGGAATGATAGTAAAGGAATGGGTGGACCAACGACGAATACTGTCACACCGAGCGATCGGAGGGTTTTTTAGTCATTGCGGGTGGAACTCGGTGATTGAAAGTATATCTGCCGGTGTGCCCATTTTGGCCTGGCCTATGATTGCCGAACAGTCTTTGAATGCTAAGCTAGTTGCTGAAGGGCTTGGGGCTGGACTTGGGATTAGAAAGTCCCATGATGATTTGGGTTCAGGGATTGAGGTATCAAGGCAGGCAATTTGTGAAGGTGTGAGAGAGTTGATGGAAGGAGAGAAAGGAAGGGATGCAAGGGAGAGAGCACAAGCCTTGGGAAGAGTTGCTTGGCGTGCAGTTCAAGAAGGTGGCTCATCCCATCAAGTCCTAAACAAGCTTATTGACCAACTTTGTGCATTTTCTGGTCAATAGGTGACCAAATACCCAAATACGAGTATTACTTGAATTTGAAGTACAGATTCTTGATCAAACAAATTATATTTTACTTTTGGAACCCCAAGTTCTAGTAAAAAGGACCTTGATCAATGGTCTAATGGCATGTTTACTAGTCTTTTCTCCATAGATCCAGTTTACTGCTTTTTATCTCACCCTCGATCTACCATTCGACATCACTGCCATACTTTCTCTCCATCGAGCCAAGGCAAAATATTTTGTAATAAATTTTGATTTTTATAATTATTTTGTATAAATTTTTATTTCAAAATTTTGTTGTTTTAACGTGTTTTGTTCATGTTTTTCTTCAGCCCTTTCACTTCACACCATTGGAGCTAACCCTAGATCCAAAAGAAAAACACGCCAAAACCACCTAAGAATCCAATGAAGCTATTTATTTTTTTTTGTTTCATCTATTGTTGAACATAATATATATATATAAGTAAAAGCATGCCGTATCCTAAAATCCTATGTGCCGTATCAAATACAAAATGCAATATATATATAAGTAAAAGCATGCCATGTCCTAAAATCCTTTGTGCCGTATCAAATACAAATTGCTTCTATACCCGTCTTTAATATATGAATGCATCCCTCTATGTATAAAATACTATTATAATAAAATCGTATAGCCGTGCAACTATACTGAAGTTTTTAATTTGTTTTTTAATAAACAGTATAGCCATGCGGTTATACTTCAGTTTTTTCCAAATTTTTTCTAATAAATAGTATAGCCGCTCGGCTATACTTGGTTTTTAAAACTTTTTTTTAATAAACAGTATAGCCTTTCATTTATCTATAAGAGTAGTTTAGAAAATACACATTTTTTAAAAAGCAAACATACAATACATGTACCTAAGTATATTTCATGTCTAATACACGTGTTTTTTTTATAGAGAATTTTCAATTTCAAAGAAAGATTTATGGGTAGAGTAGTAAGAGAGGAGATAGTATTCTTCATGTAAAGTGTTGTTTGAAAGTGAAGCATAATACCATGTTCTAAAATCCTATGTGCTGTATCAAATACAAAATGCTTCTCTACATGTCTTTAATAGATGAATGCATCATTTTAAGTATAAAATACTATTATAAATAGTTTAGCCGCGCGGCTATACTGAAGTTTTTTAAAAATTGTTTTTAATAACTAGTATATCGCACGGCTATACTATTTAAATATATTATATTTAAAGAACCCAGTATAGTCACGCAGAATTTTTTTTAATAAATAGTATAGTTGCGCAGAAATTTTTTTTATTTAAAAAAGAACCCAGTATAATGGTGAGCTGTAGTATTTATTTTTTAAAAAAATAATAAAAAACTTAAGTTTTACCGTGCACCTATACTATTTAATTATATTATATTCAAAGAGTATAGTCGCACGGCTATTCAGTTTTTTTAATTTGTTTAAATAAATAGTATAGACACACGGCTATACTGGGTTCTTTTTAAAAAAATCCCTTGAATTTCGTTTATTGATAAGAGTAGTTTAGAAAATACACATTTTTGAAAAAGCATGTACGTATGTTTCATGTTTACTACACGTGTTTTTTTTACAAAATTTTCAATTTCAAACAAAGATTTATGGGTATAGTAGCAAAAGAGAAGGTAGTATTGTTCATGTAAAGCGTTGTTTGACAGAAAATTTAACTAAGTTGACGGAGAGACCAATGATGCAACATGAGATCTAATTAAAGTACCACTGTAACAATTTAACAATATAAGGGACGAAAAGTAAAGTTTGGTCTTAATCCAGGGACCATTGCTATAATTTTGCTCAAAAGAAAGATTTTTTTTATAATAAATTTTTTTTATTAACTTTTAAAATTTTAATTTTTTATAATAAAATGGGAGGAGAAACTCGAACTTGGAAGCTCTTTTAATTATATAATTGTTAATGATACACCACACAATCGTTAAATTACCCTAACAAGACACAATGGAAAAATCTGAAACATATCTCTTATATTTAATCTCCTAGTACGTGAGATCACATGATAAGTATAGGAATTAAAATGAGGAGAAGATTTAAACTTTCGAGTAAGAAAGTGCAAGCAAATTTTCGTATGTAGAAGCATTGATTTTCATAAGGGGGCTCGTATTTACTTTACATCATAATTAAAAACACATCATCATAAAAGTATGAGGGGCTATGTAGCAAAACCAAATTCTGAGGGGTTAATTCGAGATTTTAAAATTTAGAGGGGTACGGCAATGAATTACCCTTTTATATAAAATCCAAAACCTCAGCGACTTTCTCCCAGACAAAGTTGAACCGAGTAAAGGAGCTGCTAGGGTTTCTCTATCTACTCGGCATTAGGTTCAGATCTCACTCTTCCTCTCTACCCTCGTATGCCATCTGATTATCGGTGCTCCAAATTTCTATATTTCATTCTTAATTGTTGTTAATTTTTTATTAAAAAGATGATGAGTGTGATTTTGCTCTTTTTCTCTACCTGTTTTGAATGCTTTGTGGCTTTGATTTGCAGCTTAGATCAAAGAATGTCTCGTGTGTACGTCGGAAATTTGAGCCCTCGAGTTTCCGAGGCAGATCTCGAAGATGAGTTTCGCGTTTTCGGAGTTATAAGAAGGTACTTAGCGATTAAGTTGCTAACAATTTCTTATTTTTGTATGATTTTTGTTTTAATTTTACAGTAATTTACAAACTTTTAAGTATTGTTCTTATTATTTGGGATCGTTGTTAATTTTTTTTTCATGTTTACTTTTGGGCAGTGTATGGGTGGCTCGGAGACCACCAGGCTATGCTTTTGTTGACTTTGATGACAGTAGAGATGCAGAGGATGCAATCCGTGAAATAGATGGTATGTTTAAAATTGGTCTGTTTATTGTTTTCAAATGGGGTTTCTCAGCTAGCTTATTTCATTGATTTCCACTGGAAAGGAGGATAATTAGTCACTCCACAGCTTTTTGTTTGTGAAGCTGTATAATTGAGCTGAACAATGCATGATTGGTTTATCTTGCGGGGTGCATCTAGCCAAATCTACCATCAGTTTATTGATGGGAAGGTCTTTACTTCAGTTTTTGGTGAACTGTGTAATGAAAGGACATGGTCTCATGCCCTTCATGAAATTATGTTTTCAACTCATCTATCGTGGTTGCATAAATGGTTTTATTTTAACTTGTAGGTAGTTTATATTATATTGCTCACCCCCCCTTCTCTCTCTGCACTGTTTTTCAGTGTTGTGAAATTATGAAAGCTCCATAATGTGTTAATTTTTTGTTTCTTCTTTTCGTTTGGTTTTGCAACAGGTAAGAATGGATGGAGAGTTGAGCTTTCACACAACTCTAGAGGTGGTGGTGGTGGTGGTCGTGGAGGGGGTCGTGGCCGTTCTGGCGGTTCTGATTTGAAGTGCTATGAGTGTGGTGAGCCTGGTCATTTTGCTCGTGAATGTCGTCTGCGGGGTGGTTCTGGAAGACGTCGTAGCCGCAGTCCCCCTCGATACCGTAGAAGCCCTAGTTATGGTCGCAGGTGATGTCCTATTTTCAGATATTCTTTTTTTACATCCCATTTTGTTTTCCTCTAACCAGTGTTCTATGTAGTTAGTTATCAAACAAGTAGTGTTCGAATGTATTTGGTATCGAAAGTTCGCCTTGCTGGATGCAAGTTCACAAACATATCTTATAGTATTTTTATCTGGGTTGAGCTGGCACTCTCCTATCTAATGCCTTTTGACTCTTTTTACTGTTAAGCAGGAGCTACAGTCCTCGTGGGCGGTCCCCTAGACGTCGCAGTTTGACACCACGTGGGAACAGCCGTAGCAGGTCCCCACCATACCGTGGACGAGAGGAGTTGCCGTATGCCAATGGGTGAGGTTCCTTTCACTACGTTTTAGCAAATACTGCTGCGAAACCCTTGTTCTACAGCATGGAAATTATTGTGTTGGAAAGATGACTTTCCGTTTGATAATGTCATGATGGTATATATCCTATGCATTTACTCTGTTCAGATCTGTTAATAGTAGAACATGTGAGTAGTTGTGTAATGTATAATTAATGTTGCTGATTTGTTTTACTGACATATGCTGCTGTGTTTTTGCAGTAATGGTCTGAAGGATCGTCGCCGAAGCAGGAGTTGAGGAGTGCTTAAATGGCTGTCTGGCTTTGTTTAGAGGATGTACTGGCATTAAGTCTTGTTATGTGTGCTTGGACTTCAGCACAACTGTGTTTAAATTGGGGGACGCCCTCAGCCTCTACTCTCTCTGATTTGGTTAAGTTCCTTCCTTTCTTAACTTTAGCTGGTTTTATTTTCTATGCAAAATAGGTGTAGGCTTGAGGATATTATTATTAAAGGTAAAAGTGATAAACATCATATCTTTGTTTAAGAGTGTTTCTGAGAATGGTGCTAAAGATCTATGCTTTTTCTTTCTTTTGTGTTGAGGTGTCGTCTGGTTCTGCTTCATTGGTTTTGTTCTTCTGCACTCCCTTGGCCCCTGGGATTTGTGCTCCTCTTCTGGGATCTTCAATTTTGAATGGTTGTGGGTCCCAGCCGGCTATCTGTATAGAGCTTCAATTTTGTGCTTCTGTACTCGTCCCTGGGATTTCTTCACTGCCCTGCTATGGGGTCTGCAATTTTGAATGGTTGTGGGTCCCAGCCTGCTATCTGCAGAGCTGCTTCTAATTTCATTGAACTTCGTCAGTAGCGATGCGCCTCCCTCAAACGACTATAGTGGCATTTGTTTAATTTTAACTTAGAAGAATTGAGGAGGAGCTTCGTGTGCGTCAAATATTTCTGCAGGTACTCACATCTGTTCTACAGAAGTTGGGTTGTAGAGTTTATTTAGATTTGGCTTATAATGGAACTCTAATATATACAGGAGGCCACTTTTAATAGATTTTGCCAGTGGGAATCGTTTCTTAGCCCCATTATCCCATACCCTTTGCCTTGGTCGTCAACAATGAAATTTTAACCCCTTCTTTTCTGAGGGAATTGCCTGTGAAATATATGCCTGCAAATCCGGATATTCAGAAAATAATTGAAAATAAACGTTTTCAGCCTCGCTTTTGATTCGGGTTGACATGGCTGTTTTGTTCCGACCCAAGTTAGAATTTCACTAAAAATTTGTTGTTTTTAATGCTGGTTTGAGTATCCCTATTAATTTTCCAGCTTCTTAAAGCATGAGAAATCGCATTTTGAAATGATATTTTTTAAAGATTTGTTCATCGTTTTACATAAAAACATAAACTTGGCTTTACCAGAAGAGTCGGACAACAATTTAGCGACCTATTTTCCCATCAGGATTTTTTTTTCAAAAATAATTCAAGTGAACTGCCGAAAATAACCTAGTTTACCCATTGAATTCAAGGCAACCAGCATTAAAAAAAAAAAACCAAAATTACAAAGAGATTTGCGTCTTAAAAAGTGTTTAGGGTTCAAAAGCATAAATAGAGTATTAATATCTTATGGATACCGTTGATTTACTAAGAATTATGAGAAGATATGCCAGAATAATAATGCTATTTGAGAGCCTTTTCCAAGGGCAAGGTCTGCACGTTATTATTTTAATTATTATCATTATTTATTTCTAGATCTGCAAAGAGATAATGACCTTTCTAATTGAATTCGATCCAAGGAAGGACAATCATGAAAAAGGCAAACTGATTTGTTATTATGCAAATTGGTCCCATCCCATCCCCACAGGTTTATGTTCGTCCGTCGGTCTTTGTCAAAACCAAATTTCTTCAGCTAATTAACTTAATTGCGATCACTTTCAGTCTCTTTCAGCTATGCCCAATTTCTAACCATACGTTCTAACTTCCAAGCAAATTTTTTATTTATTTTTGTTTACAATCTAAGAGGTGAATTTTTTTTACTTTTCGATCATAAAACAATTCATGATTCTGGCACTATTCTTAATAGGAAGGAAAATTATGATCGGGATAGCGGATCCAAAGCTAACGTCGATTATAACCCTTAACTTTTCATGAGCTGGGTAAGAAGAAACTCTCAAAGACTACAACTTGTAATAGGAGTGGCCTAATTTTAACCTAAATTACAGTCCAATATTCCACATCTGAAAAATAGAAGATGCTGAGATAGTAAGGTCAAGTTTGAAGTTTCTACCTATAAACTCGTATCAATTGGTATCACAGCCACATTCAACGCCGGTGGATGAAACTCTCATGCCCACATTGATACGGCGATTGAACATCACCACAATGTAGAGGCCCCACATTGGTAGGACATGGAGATTATAATAAAATGTGAATTATATATATACTTGTGTGAAGTTGACATCAACAGAACAAATATAATTTTCTGTCATATAAGCTGCACAAAAATTTATAAATTTTCCAGGTTTTATCTCACAATCTCTTGATTTGAGGGATATTAATTGGATCGTGCCTCCCTCCCTCCCTCCTCAACCAATTTCTTCCAGTGTATAAAAAAAATAAAAAAATAAAAAAGGTCAAAACCAAAGTGTGTGAAGCAAATTATAGCTAGATAGACTTGTAGCTTTTTTTTAACTGCTAGTGTAGAATTTTATATCTCTCTCTCTTGTCTTTAATGGGCACACTTCACTTCTTGTTTAATATAAACATTCATGTTCTTCACGTTCTCTCCCTATCTGTGTCCGAGATTCACTAGCTTTCTTAATCCTTCCTTCAACATTACATAAAATAAGATCACCCGCATCTTTTTCTTCCCAAAGTTTCAGCCTTGGATCAAGCCTCCTCTTCCCTTCTCTCTCTCTCTCTTTGAAACTTGTCATTTTAATATTTGTTTTGGTTTTGGAAGATTGGAAAACTTCCCAACAAATGTGGTGCACTTGACCTGTTGCTGTTCATTTGTGTTGCAACTCATGTAATGCATCTTTGTATGTATTTGGTCTCTGCGGATGAATAAATGTTACCAAAAGTGCAAGCATGGAGTTGAAGAAAGATAAGCTAGTGAGGTAATTGTCTCTCTCTACTATACAACTCCATCTAATATTTCTTGGTTTCTTCCCACTTTTGCTTAGTTTTCTAATTTGGCTTAAATTTTGTGTTTTTCATGTTCATAGATTTTATGATAATGAGAAACAAGATGTTCAATTTTCATGGGAAAAAAGTGACACCCAAAAACACTCAAAAGAGTACAAAGTCTCAGCAGCAGCAGCCCCTCTGTTAATTCCTGAAGGCAGCACTGCTGCTGGTGTTAGAGCTAAACCTCACAGATTCGGGAGTTTTAAGGTTTTCCCAGAGAGCCATGAGCCATACAAGAAGAAAATTCTTGATCCAGGAAGTGACATATTCTTGCAATGGAACAGGATTTTCCTCTTTTCTTGCTTGGTGGCGCTGTTCGTTGATCCGCTCTTTTTCTACCTTCCTTCTGTGCTGAATGATGGTAGCTCATCTTGTGTGACAACTGACTTGAACTTGGGAATTGTTGTGACTTGTTTTCGCACTCTTGCCGATATGTTCTACCTGTTGCACATGTTCATTAAGTTAAGGACAGCTTATGTATCGCCAAGTTCAAGAGTTTTCGGGAGGGGTGAACTTGTTATGGATCCCAAGAAGATAGCAAGAAGGTATTTGAGAACGGATTTCTTCTTAGATCTCATAGCTACACTGCCTCTCCCTCAGGTGCATCATCCTTATTTTTTTTATGCATATTTTTATCCCGGTCTAGATTGATTCTTCTGCAAATGATTCTCTGATTTCGTAGCGGATTGAAAAATATTGAGAAGGGCATTGTACCTACATTTGAAGAAAATCCAATGTAGTTTTTTGTATTTTGTCCCCATCTATATTAGTTTTCTGTAACAATTGTGGAAATAACAGTGCGTTTATATTCTGTTTTGCAGATTGTGATATGGTTTATTATACCTGCAGTTAGAAGCTCCCATAGTACCAATAATGCCCTTGTACTGATTGTTCTGCTCCAATATGTTCCAAGATTATATCTTATTTTTCCATTAAGTTCTCAGATTATCAAAGCCACTGGTGTAGTCACAAAGACAGCTTGGGCTGGGGCTGCATATAATCTCATCCTCTACATGTTAGCCAGTCATGTATGCAGCTTCTTTTATTTTTTATTTTAAATTTACCAATTCAATTTAACTGTTATTCAAGACTCAGTAACACATGCTAGCACAATGTTTGTTCTTTTAGGTCTTGGGGGCATCATGGTATTTGTTGTCCATCGAAAGGTACATGACATGCTGGAAGTCAGAATGCAGAAAGGAATTCAGCCCCATGAAATGTTTCCTCGGCTACTTGGATTGTGGTAATTTGAACAACGATGATCGCCGCAGATGGATGAACAGCACTCAAGTGTTTAGCAACTGCAACCCAGAAAACACCATCGATTTCAATTATGGCATTTTTGAGAATGCAGTGACTAAAAATGTGGTCTCCACAGAGTTTCTTCAGAAGTACTTCTATTGTCTTTGGTGGGGCTTACAGAACTTGAGGTATGATCATGAGTGAATGGTTCTGATATAATCTGCAATTTGATCATTATTGGTTGGTTCCTGATATAATCTGTTTTGATATATCTCAGCTCCTATGGGCAGACTTTGACTACAAGCACATTTATTGGGGAAACTTCTTTTGCCATACTCATTGCTATCTTGGGTCTGGTTCTGTTTGCCCACTTAATTGGAAATATGCAGGTAATTATCAAAACATATTATGTAATTCTTGTAATTGTTTGCCTTCAGCAACAAGAAAACCTTTTTCTTCATTTTCATTGTTAATAAATTCATGTCCATCTTTAATTTAAACATGTTCTACTTTAAGTGCAGACCTATTTGCAATCCATCACTGTGAGACTTGAGGAGTGGAGGCTCAAACGGAGGGACACAGAGGAGTGGATGAAACATCGCCAGCTCCCCCGAGATCTGCAAGAGCGCGTAAGGCGATTCGTGCAGTACAAGTGGGTTGCCACTCGAGGAGTTGATGAAGAATCAATCTTACATGCCTTGCCTACTGATCTTCGTCGTGATATCCAACGCCACCTATGTTTAGATCTTGTTCGACGCGTAAGTGTGTGTCTTCTCTGATCAACAGATTTTTGCTGGCATTGAGATTCTGATACAGAAAAGATCATGGCAAACAAATACTAATGAGTAATGCTTCACGTTGTGTCATTTGCAGGTCCCCTTTTTCTCACAGATGGATGGTCAGCTTCTTGACGCCATATGCGAGCGTTTAGTATCCTCCTTAAGTACTCAGGGCACCTACATTGTTCGTGAAGGCGATCCCGTTACAGAAATGCTTTTCATCATACGAGGGAAGCTAGAGAGCTCAACAACAAATGGAGGCAGGATAGGTTTCTTCAACTCCATTACTTTGAGACCTGGTGACTTTTGTGGTGAAGAATTGCTGGCTTGGGCATTGCTTCCCAAATCAACCCTCAACTTGCCTTCTTCGACAAGAACAGTTCAATCCCTTGATGAAGTGGAAGCTTTTGCACTGAGAGCAGAGGACCTCAAATTTGTTGCCAACCAATTTAGACGGCTTCATAGCAAGAAGCTGCAGCACACATTCCGTTTCTACTCTTACCATTGGAGAACTTGGGCTGCTTGCTTCATTCAGGTTGCGTGGCGCAGGTTCAAGAAGCGACTGCTGGCAAAGAACCTCAGCATGGTAGAGTCATTTTCATATAATCATGACAAGCATGAAGAGGCTGATGAGGCAGAAGAAGAAAAGGAAGATTACCCTAATACCACTAATGCAACTTCAAATACTTTCCAAGTAAGACAGAATCTTGGTGTCACAATTCTGGCTTCAAGGTTTGCTGCAAACACTAGGAGAGGAGCTCAGAAAATCAAGGATGTTCAATTGCCTAAGTTGTTGAAGCCTGAAGAGCCAGACTTCTCAATAGAGCCGGAAGATGACTAGTTTATTAACATTGCTACATAAGAAAAGCCACATTAATAATAATAATAATCAAAGCCAATAGTCAATATTATGCAGAGTTTTTAAAAATTAAAAAAAAATTATCTTCAAAAGGTCTATTTGGAAATTAAAATAGCATGGTATCCAATTATAATTGGATGGATTGTGTGGTCATGGGAACTGCAAGTCTCCAACCTCCCAAGATGTTGGGTCAACATTAAAACCTATGTTGTGTTTTCACTTAATTTCTGGCATCTGAATTATTGAAGAAATGTATCCTACACTATGACCCCATTGTAAATTCTAGTTCCTCTACCTATAGCCAGCTGTAATCTACAACTAAAATAATTTGTATACTATCTATTGCATTTGTTAATGTTGATTTTCATTACTCATTTATCATATAATTCTTTTTCTTCCTACTAGTTTTGGTTTTTTACTGAAAATTTTCTTCCTTGCAGTTTTCATTGCTCATTGAGGATTGAGAACCCTTCTGATCCAACAGCAAAAAGGCCATGTTATTTCAGTATGGTGGTGAACAAAACTGTAATTGATCATAAATGCTAATCAGTAAAACATGCATTGAATTTGAAGTTCAATATTAGTTGAGGAGAAAAAGTAAATTGGGTTCCTAGGGTTTCAGAGTGATGTTTGCTGTGTTGTATATAAAATGCAGTTGCAAGTTGCAACTGATTTTTTGGAATATGATTATGGAATTCAAATGACCAATTTGTTCTCTGATCAACAAGAAAAGGAAAACCTAAGTGCAGTCTAACCCTTTGTGCTTGTGGGGACTTCCCAAATTGGGTTTATAATCAGTACCCAAGCCCCAACTTGATTTTAGTCAAGGCTATCAAAATGGATTTTTTTTTTTTTTAAAAAAAAAAAAAGGATTTCAATGGGTATGTGTCCTCCTCATCTGTAACTCTAAGTGAGTTGAGATTCAAATTGTATATTTGTTCTCACTGACTTGTAATGTTTGTTTCTCTTTGTTTATGTTTTTTAGAGTTTCTGCATTGCAAGAGCCTCCATTTGGGACTGTGTTCTTCCTGTATGTATTATGAGTTTTTGCCCATCTTTCAATGAATCCTACTGTTTCGAAGAAAAAAAACAAGAAACACCTATAAAAATAAGTTGGGTATGGGCCAGACAGACGGTGATGGACATGAAATTTCACTCTTTTGTTTTCTTCTCAATAATAAAAATGAATGATAAGAAGAAAAAATAAGTAGAAGAAAATTACTTTTATTGCAAATGTGTGGTACATAATAGTGAGGCAGGCATATCCCAGTTAATAATACATGGGGACATTAACAGGTGGCTTGTTAAATCAAAGATTTTCTGAGAAATTTATAAGGTAGTGATTATTCCATTGCAACCCAACCAAGGGCACTATCCACAACAGCAAAGATCAGATGCATGCCCACCAAAGATCTCTGGCCCCCCAACTCTTGGCCATAAACTGGAGGCTGGAAAGCTTGAAACTTTATGAACCAAAAACCTCAGCCGCCCCAAAATACCATAAAATGCAAACTTTGTTTCACCTATTTCGCCTGCCGACACTTCAAATTTGTCTAGAAACACGTGTGCATGGACACACACATACGCACTCCATTATTTGCAGATTGTAGGGAGAGAGAGAGTGTATTAGATAAAAGCTGAATATACATAAAGGAATTATTATTTTCAGATAATTTAATTACAAATGATTCTTGCTTTGCATGTCTCACTAGCTACCAAGAAGGAATCTACAAACCAAAAGCATCAGGCAAACTCATCATCCTTAGACTCCAATCCACCTTCTTGGATTCTAAAACACAATAATCAATGACAACCCAATATTCTGTACGGTGAACAAGAACAATTCAATACCTGTGGTAAATAAAAATAAAAAATAAAAAATTGAGGAAAGAACATTTGGAAATGTGGTATGGGGAGTGCTTGACAAACAAAGTTCCTATCTTGTACTTCATTCTCACTGTATGTAAATGATTCATGCTATTGAACCAAAGGGTAACTCTGTGCTGCACATTCCCAAGGCAAAGGGGTTGAAATTCCTCAATGTGTATATAGGTGTTTGCTTTTTCTCCTTTTTTTTCTTGCACCCATGAATTATCAGCTCATTTGCTCCCCAATGAGATCAAGTCCTACAAGAAGGAAGGTCACACCTTGGAAGAGCAGGAAGTAGAAGTGTACTCCTTGAGCAGATAACAGACTCCTGAGAGAAGCTGTGAGCAGGAGGAATGCTAGAGCAAGCTCTTTCCTATATATCTTGTTAGCTTTCTTAATCGGCTTAGGAGCTACTTCTTTCTGCTCCATAATTCGGTTCAACTCAGTAAGCTCACTCTCAGAAGCTCCTCTGTGGACCTGCAATTGGTTTACCATCTTTGATTCCCTTTCAGCAGCTGCCAGTAAGTCAGATTCTGATGACCTGCCAGTCTTCTTGGTGATAACCCACTCATAAGAGCTACCCAACTGGAACAATCCAGAGACCATTGCGTTGAATTTTGTTACCGACATAGTGTTCTCAAAAAGCAGGTAAGGAACAATGAAAGGGAATGATTTGGGGGATGGAAGAATGTTGAGAAATGACATGAAAACAGGCACGTAACAGATGACCCACGCAGGAAGCTCTGCCTCTGGGACAAACATGGTCAGTGGAAGAATTATGCAGAACAAGGTGAAGGAATAGAATGGAAGGATGAGTTTCCTCAATAGAAAGAATAATAGTATCAAGTTTGCTTTCTTCCAAGCTGTTATCTGCAGTATTTGTACAATTCAAGACATTATGGTTATAAATAATGAGCAATTGGGAATAGCAGAATAACAGACTGTTATAAATAAGATTCAAGGCACCTTAGAAGTTATAATAGCTGGAAGGCACAATCTAAATAGCTGCATAGGACCAGAATGCCAACGATGCTGCTGCTTCCTATAAGCTTCATAGGACTCGGGCACTTCACATAGTACCTGAAAATTTACATAGCTTTAGGGCTTAAAACAAAATTTACATGCAGTTGGAGGCTATAAATATCAAGGTTATGCACTCCAACTTTGTCGTCCGCAGAGACACTAAACCAGAAGTACACTAAAAATATCACAAATGACAATTCCCTGACATGTTAGGTCTAGATAAATAGATATGGAACAACTATAATTTAAGATTACCTTAACATCGTTAAGGTAGATGAATTTCCAACCATTGAGATGGGCCCGGACAGCTATGTCCATATCCTCTACAGTAGTCCTTTCTAGCCATCCTCCAGACTCCTCAAGGGCTTTAATTCTCCAGACACCAGCAGTTCCATTGAAACCAAAGAAATTAAGAAACACCCCATTAACCTGTTGTTCCACCTCAAAGTGGAAGCACAAATTAACATTTTGGAGACGAGTCAACAAGTTCTCATCCTTGTTCACAAAGGCCCATCTAGCCTGAACTAAACCTAGTTCGGGGTTGTCCTGCAACACAGAGTGAGATATATTAAATTCCTGAAGGGTTCATCAACCAAAAAATCACACTGACAAATGTAATATGTTGCTATTCACCTTGAAATGTGGCACTGTTTGCTTAAGAAAATCTGGATTAGGTTGGAAATCTGCATCAAAGATTGCAACAAATTCATAGTCCTTCACATAATCACAGCTCATTGCAGACTTGAGATTTCCGGCTTTGTAACCAGTTCTAACAACGCGATGCCGATAGATTATGTTGATACCCCTTTGGCTCCAATTAGCAACCTCTGTCTTTATTAACCACTGGATGCTCTCATCATCAGAATCATCAAGAACTTGAATCAAAAGACGTTCCTTTGGCCAATCAATCTGGCAGACTGCAGAGATAGACTGCTCATATACCTGCAAAACGCCAGGACAAGAAACCTTATGAACATCATGAAGAATCTATAGCACTTTATGTGGTCGCCATTAATTTCTTATGCTTCAATTTTTTGGCCTCACCATCATGTATTACACCTAAACTGGCCACAGTCTACTATCGACCTTAAATAACAGATCTGAACAATGTGACAATTCTTCACATTCTTTCTAAAGTTCACAATTATAACTCTAATTTGCAATTTTTAGTAAGAGGATACTTTATTCAAATGATGATTTTATTTTTTATTTTTGCTCACAACCATTAAATGCTCACAATAATTCTTCAACTGCTCACCAAATTTTACATGATGCTATGTTGCTATCGACCCTAACTGGCCACAGTCTACTATCGACCTTAAAAAACAGATCTGAACAATGTGACAATTCTTCACATTGTTTCTAAAGTTCACAATTATAACTCTAATTTGCAATTTTTAGTAAGAGGATACTTTATTCAAATGATGATTTTTTATTTTTGCTCACAACCATTAAATATTCACAATAATTCTTCAATTGCTCACCAAATTTTACATGATGCTATCTGAATCTAAGAAGACACGTTTTATTAAACAAAGTTTTGCAAGTTTGGTGGTGCAACTGGATTACTAAGCATAACTATCTACTCCAGAAATAGTAACTTATGACTAGTGAATCAAATGGCCACCAGCTAAAAGCAACACGAGAAACTGAAAGAAATTAATGAAGAACATAGAAAGGGAAGAGATAAAGTTCAATTCATTACCTCTTTCTCATTGCACATTGGAATTTGAATAAGAACCATGGGGTACTCATATCCAAATTTCTCAACGTCGTCTGACTTCAAAGAATCCCAATCTATCCTGGGCTTAATTTTCTTGAACTTTATCCACAAGCAACCAAAGCTAAGTATCATACGGTCTATGGATTGGATAAGGAAAAGGACGACACAAAATTTAGAAAGTGCTTGAATTGCAGGTGCAATGTAATCAGCCCGAAACGTTAACCAGGCAACATAAACCATGTGGAGCAAGCTTTGTATATCAGAAGTTCCAGGGATGTGCAAACTTGGGTTCCTAAAATAATGCCAACCTTTGAAATATGCAACAACCTCAAAAGCCAGAATTGCAAGGGAAGTCACTAAGAAGACTCTTATGACTGTAAACAGTAACTTCTGCTTTCCCAACTTCCCACTCTCCATAGCTACACCTTCCCTATAGATTAACCTCTTCTTAATGGTACCAAGCAATGCCCAGAAGATTGTGGCAAGCCAAGAAATGCAACTGACAGCACGATGAGCCTTAAGAAGCAGGACCCATGTGACTTGCTTGGCATTTTTACCCCTGCTCTTATCAACAGGCCTGAATGCAGCATCAGGACCATCAATCTCCACAACAGAGAAATTGGGGTTCTCCATTGTCACAACCACTGGTGTTCCCTTAGTGGTGTCTTTTGCCCAGAAATTGGAAAATTCCAATCTTGGAGCCATTTTCTCACACACAATAACACACAAATTTTTTGTTGTTGAAAAACTATGAAGAATATAAGAACCCAAAGTCCCAAATTTTACAAAAACCAAGAAAAACTCTAAAACCTAGATCTGAAGACAGAGAAATGAGCAAAACCCATTTCAGGACCAACCATAAAAAACTCAACTTTACCAATGAAAACTCAAGGAAGTGAAGAACCCTTTTCAAGGCTCTCCATTCTACACAGAATGCAGCCAAGAAAAGCCAAAAAAGAGAAGTGTGGGAGGTTGGTTCTTTGTAGTATCTCAAAGGCACTCAAGAAAACACAGAGCACGGGAAAGCCACATTATGAGGGAAGGTATCTGCCTATCTGCAGCTGTAATAGCCGAAACACCATGTGGGGTACTTGTCAAGTAAGCCCATCAAGCTCAACCCTTGCTTTAAACTCACACAAATATATTACCATTCGGTGAAATATTTTTGATTTTCAGAATCTGCTTAAAAGCTCACAGGTTCTTTCTAAAAAAGTTTCAAAAATGCACAGCGGAGTTCACTGGTAAAACATTGGAGAATGATTTGACTATAAATAAGCATCCCATTGTTTACTGAATCCAGGTGTTGACTCTCAGTTGTTATTGTAATTGAATATCATAGACAAATCAGGAGCTGAACATGGTCACAAATCACTCTTAAGAGTTAATACAATTACAATTTTGTTAAAAACAGAAAAAGGAACCAAAAAAAGAAAGAAGGAAAATTCAGTTACACAGAAGACCCAGAAAATCAACTGTCAAAACAGGCAATAATCTTAAATATACTCCAACTCTGCACTACAATGGCGGAAATGCCTCACTGTCATTACTTCAACCAGCTAACTCTCTCCCTCTCAAACCCAAAAAAAACAAACACCAGCTAACTCTCACTTTCTATATCAGAGTTTCAGAATAAGATAGTTTTAGTAAAATAATGAGTGTATTATTCTTTTTACTATGAATTAGAAGCTTATATATAAGAATATTCTTTTGTTCTTTTATTCTGTATGACCATTTTCTTTTTCTTTTTTAAATTTAAATATGAACATTAATACAAAAAGACAGTGGTTTTAGGCCCACTGCAAAAAGCCAATAGCTAGCCACCCATGTGAT
Organism: Prunus avium; assembly: GCF_965620075.1. Classification (NCBI taxonomy): domain Eukaryota; kingdom Viridiplantae; phylum Streptophyta; class Magnoliopsida; order Rosales; family Rosaceae; genus Prunus; species Prunus avium. Next base: position 52,420,055 of record NC_142284.1, on the reverse strand, counting down.
GTGATTGTAAAAAGATTTTCATTTAGGGTGTAACATTGTAAAGCTTATTCACATTTCATTTTGTATAAATTTAAGAAAAATATTTTTTTTTATTGCTATTATTATTCTAAATCTCATTTTTATTAGTTAACTAGTGTTTATTAGGGAATTTTTTTATATTAGCCAACTAATCAAAATGACTTAATACAATAAAAGAATGATTACTAGTTGTCTAATTTTAAATAAAAAATTTCCTGAAATAAGTATGATTACTGTGCTAATAAAATGGAATTTTTTTCATTCCAGATTTGCCACATTTTCTCTCAGGGAAAGTATAAAGTTGTAAACTTTTTTAAATTTGGTTTTCTATAAGAAGAAAAAGAAAAGGATTTCACATGTTGTGCTGCCCACAATTTATTAATCTTAACCACTGAGACTTATTTAGCATTAATATTACATAAATCACTTGATACTTTCATTATATGGACAGTGCGTAATTTGCTGTGAATTGATGCTACATTATAGAGATTCACTGAAATAAAAATATAAAATAAAAATAAAAATCCAGAAATTTAATTATTATTTGTTTCTTGTAATAATATTTAGAAGATATACCTCTCCTTCTACTTAAGATAGACATATTTGCCTGGGATTTAGCCCAATAAAAAAATGTCTTAACTTGCAGACTAGTTGTCATAGGTTTGAATCCACATGACATCAGAATAGTGTGTGTAAGAAATTCCACTCCTCTTAGTTTAGATTATTGTTTGTAATAAAAACAAAAACAAAATAGACTCATATTTTTGTTGTTTCATGCATAAAAACTGTGTATTGTCTCTCAATTATTGCTTATAGATCTGTGTCCATGCGTGCATGTGATTTCAAACCGTCTCATCAGATATCAACAAGAAGGCCTTATGAATTTCAGCTACCATGAGCTGGAGAAGTAAGGTCATGCCAATTATAATACAACTCATACCCTGTGATTCATCACAAATACTATTTTGCATATGATTATTAATTTGTTTTTTCAATTTTGAATTATACAAATTTGTACAAATTTTTAGCTCAAAAAAAAAAGACGATACTTTATAACTCAAATGAGTAAAAGCATTTACCTTGCACTCGAATTCATACATTTAGGGGGAAATTAATAAATTAATAAAAGATGGCCTTTCTTATGAAACATATGAGTGGGATAATAATAGGGTAAATGGCGGAAAACCCCCCTGGACTATTCGGCTTGTGGAAATGTCCATCATGAAATTTTTTTTCAGCCAATTTAGCCTTCGTATTAAATTTAATTGCCAATTTCACCCCTGCCGTTAGGTTTTCCCAATTCCATCCAAATGCCTGTCAAATATAAGGGTAAATTTGACATTTTACAAAGTAATGCATTAAGAAAATAAGGAAAATGTAATATAATATATTTAAAAGGTATAGCCGCCCGGCTATACTGGCAATTTCATTGTACAGAGGAAACCTTCACAGAGTCTAGACGTACCTCGTCGATGGCTTAAAATTTAATCTCCACCCTCCCTGCCACCTCCTCTAACCCTAACCCTAACCCTTCTTTTGTTCCATAACAGCTCAATGAAGCACCAAAGGTGAACACTTTGACACACCCCAAGATTAAATTCGAAGCACCGGAGAATTCTCCCAACTCCGCACGGAAGGAGAGCTTGGACTTTCTCTCAGAAGAGCTGAGAAGCTTTTGGAAGGCGGAAATTTGTAGGGCCCTGCACGAAAGGGTTTCTGAAATTGATCCGCAGGGCAATATAGGGAAGATTCGCGAAGGCGAAATCGTGGAGACTTTGAAGCTCGATTCCACCCTTCAGACAAAGCAAGATTTAGAAGAAATTTTGCAAAGTATTTGGTAAAGGCCATGGCCAAGTTTCGAAGAAGCCGACAGAACCTCCATCCATTCCTGCATATGGGCCTTCTCGAGTTTGGTCTGGGTGAGGATTGGAACTGGGACTGGAGTTGAGAGAGTTTTTAGTTTTTAGGTCAACAGTTGAGGAGGAATAGGCTGGGGAAGACGATGATTGCCTTCCCCTTTTTTTTTATTCATTTTTTTTTTTTTGGTTGCAGTTTTGTAGTTTTAACAATTTAATTATTTTAAACTTTAAAAAATTAAATTTAATTCAACAGTGAATCGCGTGCCTAACATGTGACATTTAGACAGAAAATTGGATGAAATTACATGAAAACTAACGGCAGGGGTGAAATCGGCGATTAAATTTAATACGAAGGCTAAATTGGCTGAAAAAAATTTCCATAATGGACATTTCAACTAGCGTGATAGTTCAGGGGGGGTATTAGACCATTTACCCATAATAACAATATCATGCAAATCTTAGGTCTACCTAAGATTTTCCTAAAAGAAAAAGAAATTCATATATTGGCCCCGTGAACCAACCCACCAAATTTAATTCGTGATTCACTTGAGCAATGCATATCAAGGAGAAAAAGAAAGAAAATAAAAGATGCAGGCCCATAAAATTACATAAATAAAAAGAGTAAATAAAACCCACACACAAAAAGGAAAATAGTAGAGCAAAAGAAACGAGTATTTTGGGCAGCTCCCTTTAGTATTTGGGTTTAGAATCAGACAAGACAACAACGCAAGCAAAGCACATTTTGCATTAAAATTCAAAGTGCCCCCAGAAGGCCACCCAACAGCCCAATTCAATTGTTTTGTCGGCTATGGAGCTAACAAAGCTTGAGGTGGAAAATTAATGAAAGTGAATTATATATATATATTGAGGGATTCTTAAATAATTTTATTGCCCTTTAGTGTACTCTATGATTTTTTTTTCAACGATCCAAATGATCTATTTTTTAGGTCTTTATTCATAGATCATCTTTGCAAAAAATTAGACAAATCAGAAACCATTTAGATATCTAATTGTGTCCTACAAAATCAATGAATACGGTATTTCAAAAAAGTACTAAAATGTCAATAATTTAATTGAGTGATCAAATGATATCGAATTCAAGTGATTTTTTTTTATAGAGATGATCTTTGAATGCATATCTACAAAATAGATGGTTTGGATTAGTGAAATGCAATCCGGAGTAAGCCCTATTAGGGTGTCTCTTGAGAGATCCCTCAATGGAAGCTATCTGTATATATATATATATATATATTACAGATTTCTCCTATGTGGACGTCCGAATGTTATTACCTTGCGGACGCCATGTATTTTCTATTATCCCTCCCTTCTTTTCTCGTTGTTTACAATGACGTCCTCACACTAATAACATAAGGATGTCCAAATATATATATTTGTGTGCGGTGAGAAGATGGTAAGCCTTAAATTCGAATCTGTTAAATGGAAAAAGAAATTATTGTATTTATTTTCCCTGCAATATTTTGATGCAGTTGTTGGAAAACCCTAGTTCAATTGAAGAAATGGTTTTGGTCGTGCATCAAGTGCTGAAGGGTTTTAGGGATTCAGTAAATTTGAAGAATTAAAGGGTGATTATAATCGGATTTCAGAGTCAATTAAACTTGTAAATAGCTGGATGGGTTTTGGATTTGGAAGGCTGGAAGCATCTAGTCTCATTTTCTCAAGGTCATCAGTTTAGATCAACTTGAAACTCTTGATGCTTTAAAATCTTTGTTTTTTGATTCACAATGCAATATTCTAGACTACTCTAATTTACGTGGAGGAGGATTCAAACTCGGTATCTAATCTAACTGTACGAATGAACAGTGTAATTAAGCCGAATGGTAATCTATCAACATCTTACTCAGCCACAAGCAATAATTGCAGTATGGGAGAACAACAAAGGATATTATTATTGCAGTGAAGGATGTCCTAGCACAACAGGAAAACAAGCGCATGTGCATGGAGGAGCCTGGGAGACCCATTCTGATATAGCCTGGACCCTGGAAGATTTTTCTTCTCAAGGGCTAATCTATCCGAAAACATGAACCGGGGTATTTGCTTTCTGTAATACCTAAATTTCAAGATTCAAGAGAGTCAACATGAACCATGTATCATTGTTCTTCGAAGAACTAATAGCCATGTTTGATGAAAATAGAAGCAAATAATAAAAACAGAAAGCAGCCGTTAGTGATCGTATGCGATCTTTCGATATCAATTTCATTTACGATGAGCCTCCACGTCTGAAACCCGCTTCGGGGGCTTGCTCTTCCTTTGCTGATATTTGGCAAATGAATACCAAATTCCGCCAGCCGTGTTGATAACTAGTCCAGTCACATTCAGAAAATGCACTTGCACACCACCCAGTAAGACAAAACCAAGGGTCTGAGAACCAAAGAAACATGAATAAGTAATTTTGCTTTAAAATAAGATGAAAGAAAATTTAATGCCCACAATCATCAACAAAGAGGGAGTTCAGTCATACCGTAGAGCCAACCCCTTTTAGGACTCCAACGATAGTTGTTGTTAGAGCGGAGTTGACAATGGTACATAAGAACATGGTGTAGTTGAGAACAATGGCCATAACAAATGAAAGAATAAGGATCACCAAAAAATAAAACGAATTACTCTGCAAACAAAGAAAAACTCCGTGTCAGATATATTGTAGGATCTTTTTAGGAAGAAGAAAAATTCAGTGGCACGGTACCCCAGGCCCCCAAGAGCAATCTTTACATGGTTACTAATTACATGGCCAGGCAGCCACGCAACTGTATATCCACTCATCAAGAATCCCAAAATATATGCAAAGAACACAAAATCCGCATAATGAGTGGAATAATGCTTTAATAAAACCCCCAGCTCCCACCACATTTGCTGAAATTGATTTCACCCGCTGATCTAGGAGTCTGTAATGGGGATGCAGGCCAAAAGGAAACTAGGACTTCTCAATGGCTAAATTGCTCAAAGCAACATGTTTAGTCAACTATGTTGTCAATTGGAACTTGTAATTTGAAATCCATTATCAGAGTATGGTTTTTATACTGTTTAACATGTATTAACTCTTTTCTATCATAACTTCAGAAAGAAAGATTAGATGTCAAAGCGTCCTTTTCTCAATACAAAACCAACTTTTACTATTTCAGACTCCAATATATTTAAGAAAATGAGATAGGTTGGCGTCCAAAACAGTTTAAGCAGTCAAGCATTTCTTGCTCAAGCATCTACTGTTCCCATAATTATCAAGAATGAATTCAATTACATATATAAAGAAAAGGTTACGGTTCTGACCTTTGCAATTAGTAATAATAAAGAATTTGGAAATTCTCCTGTAGCTACAATGAGAAACATCAAAACTGGAAGAGACAGAAAGCTGTTGTAGTACATGATCTCAACTGATGATAGCCCATCCTCTGCCCCAGATTTCTCCACCAACACAAGGTACATGGTCTGATAATTAAGCGCTAGTATGAGTTTAGCTACCATAACATACAATTTGAAGCCAGTATATAAACCAATGGATAAACAAAAACATCATAACCAACCTGGAAAAAAACAGAAGTGAGAGCCATGCTATATCCAAAAAAGTCAAATGAAAAATCTCCCAGTGCAGCTATCACAACCCCTCCTGCAGTCAATATTACTGAAAGAGACACCTGAAACATGAAAGAGAGGAAAGGGGCAAATAGAACTCAGTATTGTCAAATTAGTAGTAATAAAAATGCTTCTTGCCAGGACTTTAGCATTATATTTATCGTCTAGAAAATTCCATGAATAACTTTTGCACTTCTAACAATAACTCCTGATGTGTGCTAATTTGAAATCAAGCATCCTTTATCTACATTTATAAGATCAACTTATTTATGAAGGCAAACATAATTCTGTCACAAGACAATTTGTTCCATATATGATGCTAGATGTCATCATAGAGACTCTTCAACAGCAACAGTAATTATATTTTGTAAAAGCTGAGTGTACTTACAAATCTAAATGACAAAGTTTAAAGTCTAGTGTTTTACACCTTATACTAAACCTCAAGAATGGAGAAGGGTTGTGGTAAGCACTGAGGAAATGACCTGGCCATAATAATATGAATCAGACACAAAATGCAACTTAGTCTCATCAAACATATCTTAACTTGCGAATTGCAGACAACTGCTCCCGCACTAACACAAAGTATGTAAAAGAAAAAATATAATGTAGCTTCCATTTTGAATTTGTAGAGTTAGTCAATTTGTATCTTATGGAATTTTCACATCACATGTTTCCAAGACTAAATAGTATCTTGCCCGTGTTCTAATTGGGGATAAAGCAAGTTTAGGGTCAATAGTACTAAACAAAAGAAGAAAGAAATCATAACTAATCCTTTCAAAATATATACACAATCATTAAGTTTAATAACACAGTAAAACAATCCATTTAAATAAACACAGGCAGGAGTCAAACATCGCACAAGCTGATCCAAACAAGGACAAGAGGGAACCTGTATTGTGGGTTTCCCCTTTCCTGAGACGAACCCAGCTATAAGCACAGCGAGAGGTGTGAGTCTTTTGATTGCAATATACATGGGAATATTAACTCCCTTCAAACTGGCCAATGCAAACGCCACATTAGCATTATAGAACAGCGACACCGGGAGAAGTTTTTTCGCAGTGCTCATTTCTAATCCTCTCGACCTTGTGTATCCCAATCTTCGACCAAAGTGTATAAGCAAAGCAGTTGCCAATTGCTAAGACAATAAAGAAATGAAAGGAGGCTCATTATGAACAACCAAGCAGGAAGCAGCTGCAAATTACTAAGACAATAAAGAAATAAAAAAGGGGGGACATCATGAACAATCAAGGTAGGTCATTGATAGAAATTAAAAGACCAATAGTCCAATGGTAAGTAATACCTGGGCAGTGAGAAGAGTCATTGAATGTGAGTACTCCATAAGAACTGCTTTATTGATAAAAACCATTGCCATGGAAGCAGCCCCATACGACAAAGCCGCAGACAAACTACATTCAAAGACAACAGGGCCGGGGAAATCAACGATTCTTCAATTCAAGGCATAGCATGCAAGCATAGCAAACATTTTCTTCTTTGCTTACATTTCTCATCAGCAAACGAAAAGTTTTTTTGGTAAAATCAATATAAACCCAAAAGAAAGCAAAAGGGGATATAGAAAGAGAACCTCAAAATTGAGCTAACTTCTGCATCAGGAATTTTCTCCATGGCCAAATCTAAGCTTCAAAACACAAATTCTCTATGTTGGTCACTGTGAATATGATCTCAGTGGCAGTACTTCCCAACTCCAGAGTCCCAATTACATGATAATCCGATGAAATAAACACTTGGGTCCTTTTTTGTTTGACCAAAACCTGCAAATCAATGAAACCCAAATCTTAAAAAGTTCGAAAAAAAAGGGTAGGATGAGACCCAATAGTGAAGATGAAGCGATCCAATTATAAGATTTACAAAATAGCAAACCTGGTGTGCAGTTACACAGTCATAACATAAACATTGAGTTGGGTTTTTGGATCAGGGAGAGAGAGAAGGGAAAGCCCGAGAAGTAAAGTGAGGAAAGTGTGAGTACGGAGTGTGCGTGAAATGTCAAGGGAGAGAGAGAGACACAGAGAGAGAATAAAAAAATGGAACAGAGGAAGAGAGAGAGAGAGAGAGAGAGAGTAACGGAACGAAAGGGGAAAGGAAATGTGGAAAATGGGAAAGTGGGGAAATGGGGAAATGTAAACCCAGTGAAGGTGAGAAATAGATGGCGAATGAGGCTCCGGCAATCTGCCATGGAAAGCGCGACAGCCATCGACATCAGACGTGGACATGGATATGGATTTAGGGTTAAAGATTATTGGATGCTTTCGTTCCTTCCTTCGATAGTTGGCTGGTGGTGGTCTTGTCTTGTGACTTTGGGACGCTGCGCGCCTTTTTAAATTTTACCCTTTTATATATATTTTTAAATTGCGATCTCAACGTTCTCGCTTTTACTGTGCTACATGAAAAATATAATCAATTATATAAATTTAAATAAATAAATAAAGGTGCCCTTGGATTGTTGTTTTTTCCATGCTATTAATCAAAGCAAAGTTTATTGACCAAAAGAAAAAAATTCAAAGCAAAGTTTTTAATTTTTTTTTTTTTTTGTCCTTTTCATTTTGGTCATGTGAGTTAATTATGATGTCTTCTTTTCTCCCCACATCATATTCCCTACATCAAAGTCCCATACTAATTTTTTGGGTCTTAAATAGTAAGTTTACCCTAACTTACATACTTTTAATCGGAAGTACTTTGTAAGGAACCACTTTTACTTACAAGCGCGTTAACATAACAACTATTTTATCACGTTTTTATAGTTCAAAAAGCGCTTTCAATTAAATATGCCAAACACTGGTCGTATAAAGACTAAAAGCAATCTCAAACGAATCCCAAGATTTCGAAAAAGTGCACCTTCTCCCTAGAAATAGAAGTGTTTGACCACAAATTTACAGATAAAACGTTGATTAAGACTTTAGGACTTTAGGGAGGCCTAGAAGGATATGGACACCAATCTTGCATTGAGTAGGACTATAGAATATCTTGAGTTGACTCAAGATAGTGCATGAGCTCTAGGACACATTTACAATCTACTTGGCCAGGCCAAGACAAAGTTCCGTCCAGAAAGACAAAGCCCTTATCAGAGGCACTTATTATGAGGAAGGCTCAAAATGGGCAAAATTAGAAAAGTTGGGAGGGAGCAGAAATTTGGATTTTGAGTCTCCATACAAAGGAAAATTAGTCTCGTTCGACTCTTAACAACCAGGCCTCAGACCAATTGGCTCTGGAATACGAGGTTGAACGTTCCACACCAAACCCAAATCTGTCTTTCCAAAAACTTCACCAACCAGGCCTTGGTCCAAGATTTTCATTATTTCCAATATAATTATTAAAAAAACTGTATAAAAAAAATCAAGTTTGTCGTGAATTTTCTCCAATTGTGAAGATCTATCATCTCTGTCTCGAAAATGTTCAACAGATGAAGGAAACTTCGCATAAATTAAAAATTATCTGTTTTAGTCAGGTAAAAATAAAATGATTGCAGTGCTATTTCTTACATGCATTAACAATCAGAGAATCAAAATTTTGACTAGTACAAGATACTCCACCCACCAAGTCCGACACTCCTAGAAATTCATGCTGCCTGTTAGAATACATTATCGGGAAGAAAGGAAAAGAAAAAACCCGAAAATGAAAAGGAATAAGCTGATCTGGTACCCTCCATTTTCCAACTCCCATCAGGACTGGTATTTCACCTTGTTGCAGCTCTTGCACTCATGGACGAGTGATAGTTGGTGCTCCTTTGTTTCCTGTAGGAAGAATAAACATCATCGTACTGGCTTGCCTCATTTGGATCAGCTGTGGCCCCAAGTCCCAACCTCCCCGAGCCACTCTTTCGATCAACACTGCCATCCGCATAAGTTCCTGTCTCAGGGTCTATCTGCAGGTTTGGAGGTGGAGGGATGCAAGCTCCACCCTTGCGCACCGAAGGCTCTCTTTCATACTCATCCTCGTCCCTCCCATCGGCATTATGAAGGGGCCCTTCAGAAGGATTAACTTCCCCAATCTCTTTGAAGAATTTTGACACTCTCTCAAGAATTTCTGATTGAGGTACATTGGATGGAGGTATAACAGTTGGAATGTCCAAAGGACTCATTGGAGAATACGGCACACCACTTCCAATCTGCATCTTTCTGACCATTTCAGGAATAAGACCAGGTGGGAACAGAGGATACGGTGGCAACTTCTCACCACTATTAGCAGGTTGACCTGGCAGTATATGTGGTGCAGGTTGTTGGTTTATTACTGGTTGAACAGAAGATGGTATGGGCATTGACCCTGGAAAAGCAGCAGGAGGGATTGAATTTGGAAGAAATTGCTGGGATGGCATGGACAGCGGCATGGCTTGGCCAGTACCTGCATGTTTATCAAGATGATCTTGGTCGTGTGAACTGGAAACAGAACTTTGCCTATCAGGCTGCCATTGCAGCATATTATGGTTAGTTGTCTGAGGTGCCAATCCTGCATTCAAATAAAAAAGATAATTACTATATCAGCCACATCATCAAACCCAGTTGCTGGCAATTTAACAGCACTACTGGCCCACAAGTGCAAGCACCCTTGACAAGTGAGAGTGGTTCCACAAAAGGGCATGTGCTTAACACGCACAGAAGTCAGAACACATCAGCCTACCTGCAGCTGAATCTGTTGAAGCAGAAGATGAGTCTTTTGGAGGCCCTGTAAAAGAATTGCTTGAGGGTACACCCATCATCTCATTCCTAAGTGCATCAATAGTATCCTGATCGTAAATGTTATTAGAAGCCCATAACTGTAAAATTTGCTGCAACCTCAATTGATTGTCCTCCGTGATTTGAGGGTTGTGATAAATCCTTGCAAGCATGGAACCTAAGATAGGTTTAAGTGCAAGGGATTCATTATCAAGGCCTTCACCAGTTCGCCGATGCGAGCTGTAAATTTGAGGCAAAAGAGGAAGATCAAAGAATTATTCACATCGATCAAGTGCCTCTGTAATAAACAAATGCAAAAGGCAAACAAGAGAAGACATCTCTAAGTTCTTTGTTCACATTGTCGTCATAAGTATACACTCCAGGCTAGATACTAGAAGCATTGTAAAGCACATAAACAAAGATAGAGCTTTTTCTTAGTATGACAGATTGAGTTTTTTCAGTACAAGTTCTTTACTACTGTAAAGGGACAAAAGCTATGACAAACTTATAAATTATCTGCGAACCCCTGTGGCAAGAAAGAAGAGTTAATTCATATCTCAAGAAAGGTTCATCCACCATCCCCTGTTACAATTTTATAAATTTAACATTTTTTCAAGTTTTCCACACCTTCCAACACAGGTCACATTCACAACCCCTTCCCTCTCCCTGCATAATAGTGCAAAAACCCATTGAAGGCATCATCCGTCTCATTTCTTCACACAAAAACATCATCCGATCCCCTACCCATCAATTAAATGTTTTTTTTTGAGAAATAAGAACTATAACAAGTAACAGGATTGAAGCCTTCAATGATTTAATGAAAATATGATACATCCGCGACATGGATTGTAGAGCATAGCACACGCTCAAAAACTACAACCACAAATAATGACTCTACTTTTTCTTCCATCCATTACTCCTTCCAAATTCCCAGTGAGTGTTGCTGCTGCACGCACAGGTCCAGCTCAACAAACAAAATTCTTATCTTTTCAGAGCTACATTGGCCCAACAAAATCGACCCAAAAGCATAAAAAGCACAAGCAACAAAGCACACATATGCAGGAAAATGCAAAACAAGAACTCTGTAAAACCTTGAATAAGCAATGCACCATTTGAATTACCTGTCAAACAAAATGTCATTGGCAAGGTAAATCACATGCAGTTGCCTCTCACAATCATCCAAGCCAAACACTCTCTCTCTAAGAGCTTCAGCCAGAGCAGGCGCAAATATCGACCTCTGCATAAACCAAAATTTCGCTCCTTTAATGGACTCTTTGGTCCCATTCAGCGATTTCAGCACACTATTCAGCTCTATCGCAACCTCAGGCGGAAGCGGCCCAGAAAGCCCTTTGAAGGGCTTGTTCGACGACTGGTCGTACTCTGGACGCCCATAAACTCCAAACGGCTGACCGTGCCGCTGCTGCTCGTAGAAATAAGACGGCAGCGGCCCACCCATCATCGCCCCGGCAGACGGCGGCCCGTTCATCATGGGGTTCGGCGGGGGTCGCAGCATGTGCATGGATGCAGGGGGGAACCCGGGCTGGTTGAATGACCCGCCGGGGCCCCACTTCGATATCCAGAGCTTGTAGCGGTAGTAGCTGTGGCCATCGCCGCCGAACAAGAAGGCGTACTCGGGATTGTCCTGCTGTTTCTCCCGGACCGTCGCTTCGAAATCCGGCCCCACCTTGGCAGCGTACTCGGCGACCTTGTCGATCAGCTTGTGGAGCTCCGGGTCGGATGGAGGGGCAGCCGGCGGCGGCGGAGGCGGAGAGTCGTAAGTGGGGCCGGCGTGGAAGGGGGAGGGGACTAAAGGAGGGGGGAGGTGAGGGGGAAAGGAGGGAGGCGGAGGGAGGTGGTGGGGGTGTTGCGGCGCGTGAGGGAGGACCTGCGGCTGCTGCAAGTGAGGGTGGTAGGGGAATTGTTGCTGGAGAGAGGGGTGTGGGCCCACATAAGGCGGGCCGTGGAACTGTTGGGTTTGTGGGGGAGGGTACCCGAATTGCTGCTGCTGGGGCGGTTGCTGCTGTTGCTGTTGGATGTTGGTGGCTGCTTGGCGCTGCTGTTGGGCGTAGGCCATGGCGGAGGCGGAGGCGTAATCGTGCGGCTGCCGATCCATTGCGCGCCGTTGTCTGCCAGAAAAAAGAAAAACAGTAGAAGCTGTTTTGTGTTCTGGGTGATAATTCGTCTTCTTCGTTGAGGAAAATTTTGATTTGGGGATTTTTGGGGAAGTTCAGTCCCCTGGTTCGGGCGGGGGTGTTAGGGCTTGTCACGCTTGTATTGTATATATGAAATTAAAAATTAAAAATAATAAAAAGGAATCCAAATCTTCTTGGAAATTCCCATTTTACCTCCAAATTTTACTTCCCTCCGGTTTTCTTTTTCTTCCTTTCGAAATCTCGGCTTTAATTTATTTTACAACAAATTTAAGTAGGGGTGGGCACGGTCCGGATTGATTCGGTTTTACGCTCAAACCACAACTGAACCAATAAGAAAATAATGGTTCGGTTTGGTTCGGATTAGCCTAAAACCATAATGAAAACCGAACCAATCCAAACCACTTGTAATCGGTTTGGTTCGGATTGGTTCGGCCGGTTTGTGCCTAACACAAAACCATGCATTTTCCAACCTGCTCTTACATTATAATGCTAACATTTTGCCATTATATCATTCCATTCCATTCCATCAAAGGCTAACACAACAATATTCCATTAATCAAAAGCTGTCCAATTTCTAGCATGCATCAAAGTTCACAATTTCCATCAAAACAAACGTTCTAAAGTTCATAAGAAATGAATACAAGATGATAAAACTAAGAAATGAAAGGATGCCCAAAATACAAGTTCATAATTTCCATCTAATCAAAACCTTTCCAGTTTCCAGTATGCCTCTAAGTTCACAATATCCATCAAAACAAACATTCTAAAGTTCATAAGAAATGAATACATGATAAAACTAAGAAATGAAAAGCTGCCCAAAATTAGTTCATAATGAAAGGCTGCCCAATTTCCAGTTTCCAGCGTCAATTTCCAGTTTCCAGCACCAATTTCCAGTTTCCAGCATCAATTTCCAGTTTCCAGCATCAATTTCCACTTTCCAGCATGTCCCCCATACTGCACATACAAGAGTTTCAATCAACACAAATTCTAGAATACAAGATTATCAAAATAAGAAATGAATAAGAAAATTACCATAACTGCAAGGTTGTGCATCAATAGAGAATCAATCAGTAAAAATGTGCATAAAAGTTTAGGAGGGAAAGTGATCTGGAGAATCCATTTCCTTCTGGTGAAAAGTGGGTGAAGGCATTTATTTATGTTTCCCAAATTTACTAAGAAAATTTATGTTTCCAACCACCTTGGTTATACGTTATAAGTGCATTCGACACACATGGCAGAAGCAAGCAAACAGGTAAAAGTCAGAAGAACAGCACAACAAGACCAAAGTCTTGAAGTATCTCAACTTATGGCAGCAGAAGAGTCAAAATAAGGTATTAGCATGGGAAAAGAAACTTTATGACGAAGTGAAGGTGCATTGCATTAGTTTATTTCATCTTATTTGTTTGTTGCCTTTCATCTTGATTTACTATTCTCATTCCGCATTCATGAACATTGTTAGTATCAACTCTCTACTCAGTATGATTGGGAGAATATATTGTGAAAAGTTCCCAGCACAAGAATGTGCAGCTTACTATATGCTTATTCTCATACCCTGCACCTTATTTAAGTCTCTTCACTTAAACAAATAAATAACCAGTAAAAATTGTTCTGATGAACTCTTTGGCAGACCTAGTTGGTACTCTTGACAAAGATTCAAATGGCTAGGCATATGAAGCGTTCACCAAAGAAACCATCATTTTTCAAGATCAAAAAATTTCATTCAAAGCAACACCCTATTATCATATATATATATACCCACTACTGAAAACCCTAAATCAAGAATTTTAAATCACAATATCCATCAAAAGAAAAATGTGTAGATAAGCAGAAGTAAAATATCAGAACATACGATGGTTTTGCGACGACGACGAAGGCTGTGCGGCGACGACGATGGAGGTTGTGCGACGAGGGTTCAGGCGACGACGACTCTGGCTATGCGGCGACGACGATGGAGGTTGTGGTGGTTCAAAGCAATGGTGGCTTCTCTAGGGTTGAAGTGGGTTGAGTGAGTGAGGCTGCGTGCGTGTTAGGAAGAGGAGAATCTGAGATGAGGTTTGAGTCTGAAAATAATTGGTTTGGAGTCCAATTCAGTGTGGCTGGGTGTACACTAACACTTCTAATTAGCCACTCAACCATTGACACATGTAAATTAATATATACATAAATATATATATATAATTAATTATTATTTAAACGGTTCGGTTCGGATTAACACAGTTTTTCAAAGCTAAAAACTGCAGCTGAACCAAACCACTCCGGTTTGGTTCGGATTTTAAAACTGTTGACTTTTTTAAAGTCAAAACCAAACCAAACCGGAAAAAACGGATTGGTTCGGCCGATTTGGTCGGATCGGCCGGATTGATGCCCACCCCTAAATTTAAGTGCCGAGCTATGGTCTTATTAAGTTTTGGTTTGGTCCAAGTGCTGAGCCACGGTGAAGTAATGAGTTATGATTAAAATAAGTCATTCTATTCTTCCTCATAGTAAAAATAAAATAAAATAGGTTAAAAGAAGAGATTGAGAGTTACTTCACAATTCTTAAACCCCCGGGGGTTTGTTGGAATGGGATTGAAAATCCCATTTCATGCTTGCCCAAATAGTTGAGGGTTTGACTAAAATTTCAAAATTTATAACATGAGATTTAAGGTTTGAGTTTAGGGTTGGATATGAACTTTAGAATTGTTTGTACCATATCTGACCCTCCACTCGTACGACGACACGTGGATCTTATAAATTCGCCCAAGCACCCAAGGCCTCGGACAATCGGCATCGGCCACCGATGGCATTGTCTCAAGGCCATGCTTAAACTCGTCTACAATCGGCATCCCCTACCGATTGTAAAGAATCAACCTCGAAGTGCCCGCCCAAAATATCTAAAGACTCGTGTCGACCTCAGAAGGCCCTCCCACGAGTCCCACATCGAAAATGAGCTCTAAGAGCATACTAAATGCCCTCTATAAATAGGCTCTTCCACTACAATACAGGGGTAAGACTTTTCAGCTTGACTTTTATACTTCTATATGGTCAACAACAAGAGCTCTTAAAACAACAAACTTACTTCGGCATCGGAGGGTCTTAGGCTGGTTCCACACCGGTTCCATAAACCTTACGAGTCTCGACTTCTTTCTATTCAGGATCAGCATCCAAGGACAGGAAGAATCAGCATCCAATATTCAATCGATCTCTCGATCGTCCATCTCATTTGTAAGTTGCACTCATCTCCATATGTCCAGTTTTTAGTGCCAACAGATTGGCGCCGTCTGTGGGAATCGCTTATCGATCAACCCATATCTCAAACAAAAGAACTCTGAGACCAAAAAATGAATCCATCTTCGGCCCTCCCTACCGATGGCCCCATCCTCGGCCTCGGTGGCGAGCCAAGTATAGCTCCATTGCTTCAGACACCTGCTCGACCGACCACCCTGGAGGCTCGCATGGAGACCCTACAGCAGGATATGGCAAGAATGCAGGAGCACAACAATGTTCTCGCCTCTAAACTGGATGACACCCAGAGGCAGCTGCATCAACAACAAACACTCTCCGCCCAGTTGCAGAACGATCGGGAACCAACCACACAGCTTCGGCAGGAGAAATCGTTTAAAAGCGTACGGAAGCCCACTTTCCAAGATAGAGGGAAGCAGCAGGCCGCGAACGGACCGACTGTCTCCCGAAGACTGTTCGTGCCCACTCCAAAGGAGCGCCATCCCGAATATCGCGTTTATTCTGATTGCCGTGAGAGGATCAACGATCGGCGGAGGGAACAGCAGTCCTCGCCCATCCAGGTCCGGGCGAAGCTCGACGATCCACGCCTGGAGGTACTTGGACCAAAATCCCCCCTACGCCAAAGGTACAGTGCGATCGGCCTGGAAGAGACGGACGAATCAGATTATGTTCCAACATCTCCAGGAACCACAATCTCATCAGCAGGGCCCTCTGCACAACGCCACAGCCACCGATCGAACCAGGACAACGATCGGCGCAAAGGAAATTACGAGAAAAGCCCCAGCCGAACGGCAGACCAAGGAAGGCGAGGTCACAATGCTGACAACGCACAGGGAACCGAGCGGTCGAGCCCTTTGGTGACGATCTTCCATCTACCGATCCGACTATTCATCTCCTCATACAGAAGATGAATCGCATCGAGAAGGAACAAGACCAGGCTCGGACGCCAACTTGGGGAACGGTACAGCCAGGGCCATTCACCAATCGAATCCGGACATTCAGACACGAGAAAGAGGTCCAAGCACTTCGCATATCGTTCTATTCGGGGGTGGAAGATCCCTTTACCCACATTCATACCTTCCAATCAGCTTTGGGTTGCAAAGGACTGACGGACAAAGGCCAATGTTTGCTATTCCCCTCCACCCTGACCGGAGCCGCTCTGAATTGGTTCTATCGGATGGAGCCAGATACGGTTGACAATTTTAATCAGTTGAAGCAAACCTTCCTCAACCATTTTATGATTCAGACTGATCGCCTATATTCTGCCGATGACCTTTACACCGTTCGGCAGCAGGACGATGAGCCGTTGAGGGAATATGCGGCTCGGTTCAGCCATGAGTACTCCAGATGTCCGGAAACTGACGACAGGGCGGCCTTCGGTGCTTTCAAAAGCGGCCTTCGGTCGTCTCAGTTTCGTTATTTGGTCCACAGCAGCAACTGGACCACCTACTCCGAATTAATGAAACAGACGGCTATCCACGCCAAGGCTGAGCACTTCAACTCCAAGGGAACGGCTACGACCCTAATAAACAAAACGACGTCGACCGATCAGCCTCCAACGCAAAACTACGACCGATTCCCGGTCGATCGATCGGCAAACCAGGCCCCCTACCGAACGGCACCCCATGTCCCTGCTTTTTCCACTCAGCGAAATAAGCGGAAGGACAACTTCCGGGATCGGCAGGACAACAACAAGAAGGGCAACCACAAGGGGAATCGGCCAGACGAAATCTTCACTTTGCTCAACACCACCTATGAGCATGTTCTCCTGACCGAAGGGGATATGATACCGAAGCCGAACAACCGAAAACTCCCTCGCCATAGCGAAAAAGACACCGGTGTCTTCTGTCGGTACCACCAATACAACGGCCACGATACGGAATCATGCATCGCGCTGCGCAAAATTGTTGAACGCCTCATCAATGACGGAAAGCTGGATCAGTATTTAAACACCAAGCCAGCAACGGATAAATCATTGAATCGGCAGATCAATATGATCAGTGGAGGAGCGCCCATTGCCGAAGCCAGCAACCGATCCGTAAAAAACTACGTTCGTGCCGTGCGGCATCCACAGATCCTCAACGTGGCGGGAGGACGCAATGACAAAATTCAACGAAACGGTTGGGAACCTATCACCTTTTCTGAAGAAGAAGAGCGAGGCATCATCTTCCCCCACTCCGATCCCATGATCATACGGGCCGATATCTCGGATTTCGACGTAGGCCGAATCCTCATCGACACCGGCAGTTCGGTCAATGTGCTATTCGCCGACGCTTTCAACGCCCTCGGCGTGGACCCTCGGCATCTGAACAAGGATATCACCCCTCTCCTGAGCTTCTCTAGCGACGTGGTTGAACCAATCGGCAGTGTCTAGCTCCCATTCGCCGTCGGTACCATCCCCAGACAAACGGTCCTCTACACTCATTTTCTAGTGGTCGACTGCCCAACGGCATACAACGCTATCATCGGCAGGACGACGCTCACAAAAATGAAGGCCATGCTGTCACCACACATGCTCCTCCTCAAGTTCCCCACACACGCTGGCGTCGGCCAAGTGCGAGGGGACCAATTGAGTGCACGGACGTGTTACGTTTCGGCAACCAAGGAATCGGCAAGGGCTGCGCTTCGCGAAACATACTCGGTCGCCACCAGCTTAGGCGTACCGAACGGCAGGGGTACGGACAAACCAGATGACCCCCGAGATGAGGCTGTAACCCCACAAGCACAACCCGCCGAAGATTTAGAATCAGTCACCCTCTCCGACGCACAACCGGACAGACAAGTTCGAATCGGTACAACCTTGAGTCCGGCACTGAGGGCCGATTTTATCACCTTCCTGCAAACCAATGCAGAAGTCTTCGCCTGGTCATACGACGATATGCCCGGCATCGCCCCGAGCGTCATCAGCCACAAGCTCAGCATCTACTCCACTTTCAAACCCATCAAGCAGAAACGGCGGGCCTACGATGCCGAACGGTATGAGGCAATGAGGCTCGAAGTAGACAAACTGAAGACCATCGGCTTCATCCAGGAAGTAACCTACCCAATTTGGCTGGAAAATTCGGTTTTAGTCAAAAAATCAAACGGCGCCTGGAGAATGTGTCAAGACTATACCGATTTAAACAAGGCTTGCCCAAAGGACAGCTTTCCTCTGCCACGGATCGATCAGATGGTGGATGCCACGGCAGGCCATGAACTTCTCAGCTTCATGGATGCATACTCAGGCTACAACCAGATATCCATGAGCCCTATCGATCGCGAACACACGGCATTCATCACCGACAAGGGACTTTACTGCTACAAAGTCATGCCGTTCGGCCTGAAGAACGCTGGGGCGACATACCAGCGATTGGTCAACAAAATTTTTTCCGACCTCATTGGCACCTCGATGGAAGTCTATGTGGACGATATGCTGGTCAAAAGCAGAACGGCCGATTCTCATCTCCACAACCTTTCGCTCATGTTCGGCGTCTTAAAAAAGTACAACATGCGCCTCAACCCGAGCAAGTGTGCCTTCGGCGTTTCCTCGGGCAAATTTCTCGGCTTCATGATCAGCCAACGAGGAATCGAGGCCAACCCTGAAAAAATCAAGGCATTACTCGACATGCAGGTCCCGAAGACACAGAAGGATATTCAGAGTCTAACTGGGCGTGTCGCCGCTCTGGCCCGGTGCGCTCCATTCTTCAAAGCCCTCAAAGGAAGCAAACGGTAGATTTTCTGGACTGCCGAATGCGATCGCGCCTTCCAAGATCTTAAGGCCTACATGAGCAGAGCACCCCTATTATCCACTCCTCTCCCCGGTGAAGAACTCATCCTCTACCTCTCGGTTTCGGCAACGGCACTTAGCTCTGTGCTCATTCGCAAGCCGAACGGCATCGAACTCCCCATTTTCTACATTAGCCATGCCTTGCAAGACGCTGAGATTCGGTACCCCGAGCTCGAAAAACTCGCCTACGCTCTCGTCCTTTCAGCACGCAAGCTTCGGCCATACTTTCAGGCTCACAGTGTTACCGTCCTCACCAATCAGCCTCTGCGCCAGATACTCCAGAGACCGGAGACATCCGGTCGGCTAGTCAAATGGGCCATCGAGCTCGGCGAATTCGACATCCGCTACCACCCTCGTCCTGCCGAGAAGGGACAGGTTGTAGCCGATTTCATCTCTGAGTTAACCGCGTCCGAGGGGCCAGTTCCGAAGGACGCCGCCTCCGATTCATCTTCAACGGTACCGGTCGCCCACCCGACCGAAGGAATCTTTAATCCGTCGATTCCACTTTGGACTCTCTACGTGGACGGTTCGTCCAACCGACAGGTCAGCGGAGCTGGCTTGGTACTCAAGGCCCCTGACCAGACAACCATCGAATATGCCATCCGATTCCAATTCCGGACTTCCAACAACGAAGCCGAATATGAAGCTCTGTTGGCAGGCCTTCGGCTCGCTAAAGAAATGGGCGCTCAGCAACTCAGGATCTGTAGCGACTCACAACTTGTCGTCAACCAGATACTGATTGAATTTGAAGCCAAGGACACTTCGATGGTTGCCTACTTGACACACGCTCGCCGATTGCTACACCACTTCACTGCGTACCAAGTTCAATAGATCCCCAGATCCGAGAACAGCCACGCCGATGCTCTATCACGCCTTGCATCGGCGATCGACGACAACATAGGGCGCCATGTGCCGAGGTCCTCACTCGGCGCAGTACCACCGACCTCGAAGTACATGCCGTTCGGCAGGATCCAAGTTGGATGGATCCTATCCACGCCTACCTCGCCAACGGCACGTTGCTTGACAACAAATCTGAAGCAACGACTATCCGCCGCCGATCGGCACGATACCTCCTTCTGAATCAGATTCTCTATCGGCGTGGTCACTCCTTACCATTGCTTCGGTGTATGACCCCGCAGCAGGGAAACTACGTCCTACGAGAGATTCACGAGGGAGCCTGTGGGAACCATTCTGGGGCCCGATCATTGGCTTTCAAGACCATTCGGCAAGGGTACTACTGGCCGACTCTCCATGCCGATGCCACCACCCTGGTCCAGAAGTGCGATCAATGCCAGCGTTTCGGCTCCGTTCCAAAGCTGCATGCCGAACCACTCTCTCCGATTGTTAGCCCATGGCCCTTTGCCCAATGGGGTTTAGATCTCATCGGCCCTATGCCCCAGGGAAAGGGACAGGTCAAATTCGCCATCGTCGCCGTCGACTATTTTACCAAATGGACCGAAGCCGAAGCTTTGGCCACAATCACTGCAGCCATGGTTGAACATTTCGTATGGAAAAATATCATTCGTCGATTCGGCCTCCCGAACGCAATAATCACCGACAACGGAAAACAATTCGACTCCTCTCAGTTCCGGCACCTATGCCACCGATTTGGCATCAACCTGTTCTTCGCCTCCCCAGCACATCCACAGTCGAACGGCCAAGTCGAAGCCATCAACAAGATCATCAAGAAGACGCTGAAGAAAAAGCTTGGGACAGCTAAAGGAGCATGGCCCGATCTCCTTCCGGAAGCGCTATGGGCCATCAATACCTCCTACCGACGGTCGACTGGCGAGACGCCATTTTCCCTTGCCTTCGGTTCCGAAGCCGTTGTTCCAGTCGAGATCAACGCACCCTCGTGCCGAACGGCATCTTACGAGCCAGAGCAAAACGAAGCCCAGCTCACTCTCAACCTGGACCTCATTGAGGAACACCGTTCCCAGGCTCAGCTTCGGAATGCCGCCTACAAACAACGGACTTCCCGCTACTACGACTCGCGCGTCAGACGCCGATCGTTTAAAGTAGGGGACTGGGTCCTACGTAAAATCTCCCTCGCCACCAAGGACTCCAACGACGGCACCCTTGGTCCAACTTGGGAAGGTCCTTACGAAGTTGTCACCATCTGCCGCCCAGGAACTTACCGTTTGCGCGGTACCGATGGTCAAACCCTCGGCCACCCTTGGAATGTAGAACATCTCAAATATTACTACAAGTGAACGCCCCTTCGGTCACCACCTTTGTACACCAAGGTCGTACCTTCGGTCGTCACCTTCGGCCATCCACTTTTGTAATCAGTTTATTTTAGAACTCCCTATTCTATACATACGGCATTACCATCCAGCAATATTATATCGAAAATATTCTACATACGGCATGCACACATACAGAATTAAGGGACATAGCACATTAACCCGAAACGAACTTAACATTGATAAATAAAAGACCACAGAAGGGCCATTTGTCTTTACACGCCGCCTTTCGGCATGTTCAAAATAATTACAAACAACTGAGAAGTCTAAGGGGCTTGGGGTTCGGCATCAGCGGCTGCACCTTCACATCCAGGACCGGCATTTGCATCCTCGGCATTGGTCGAGGCTTCGGCATTCGGCGCACTACTTGCGTTTGGCGCAAGGAGGTTCCCTTCCTCCTCACTACTGGATTCGGTGTCGTCGGTTTCCTCGGCCTCGGCATCCTCGCCCTTGTAGGCCTCTACCATCTCTTCGGTCACCCCTTCCGGCAGCGGTGGTGGATCCCGGAGGAAGTTCAGGTTCAGCTTCTTGTCAGCATTGTACCGTTTGACTTGATAGAGAAAGTCGTCACATTGCTCCATGACCTCTTTATCCACCAAACGCGTAAACTCCTCCGACGATCGGTAGTCAGCAACGGCCTTCGCTTTCTCCTCTACCAGCTCCCTGGCATGCGACCGCTCGGCCGCATCCATCGCCACCTCTACCGCTGCCTTCGCCTCATGGGCAGCCACCACGTCCAGCTCGGTCGCCGCCAGCTTCGACGTCAGCTCAGCAATTTTGGCCGCATTCTCCTCGGCACGTTGGTCCGCCTCCTGCAGCATCTTTCCGGCATCAGCGATCTTCGAACGGCCCTCTTCAAATCTCTTTTGGTACCGTTCGGCAGCATTCACAGCTCGCTTCGCGCAGAGCCACATGTCCATATTAGCCTGCCACACCAACGGACACATTAATACATGCTGAATCAAAGTATCCTTGAGAAGCTACAAATCCTACACTTACCGCTGCTTGGAGACGGAAGGCCCGACCGGTTTGTTCACGCAACGTCTTCGTTGACAGTTGCTCCAGCTCAGCCAGCTCCATCTGGGCACCGTCAATCATACAGTTGATGAACGGCACAGCCTTCCGAGGACACGCGATGTTAACCGGTCCCTCCTCCCCCTCCACCTCATCATCAGGGATCAGCACCGATGTCCCCTCGTTCGGGCCCCTTGGCCGTTTCGGCAACGGCGTCACATCGATGGGACCCTCGATCTGCCGTTTGCCGTCATTTGGAGGTGGGCCTCCCGAACGACCTCTGCCTCCGCCGCCCTCTTCTCACTGCGGAGATCAGCCACCGTCTGCTCATCAGCCGACGTCCCTCCCGCTGGCCCTGCCGTCCTCCTCTTCTTCGGCCCGGAGGACTGAACCTTCTTCGTCTTTGGCGCCCCTTGCCCCTCTAGACGCCTCCTCGTCGCCTCGCTCATAGGCCTCCCTCCTGCCACTGCAAAACAAAAAAAAACACACGAAGTCAGAGAGGAAACGGCAACATAGACAAATCGAAACAACAGACCCTGCCGAACGGCATCTCTTACTTTGCCTTTTTTCTTCTTCCTCTTCCTCCTTCACCCTCCGATCGTGTTCGGCCCTACCGATCAGGCCTGCCTTGAACAGATTCCGGAAGTAGAGCAGCTCCTTACAAAACCGATCTTCTTCGGCAATCTTCGCTCTCACCCTCTCGATTGCTTCAATCTCTCTGATCGGTGCGGCCGGCCGTTTCAAGGACACTGAAACAAAAATACAAACGGTCAGTACCAAAAAAAAAAAAAAAAAAAACTATTAACCCTGCCGAACGGCAGGTTCTACCCTACCGACTGTCTGGAAGGACGTAGGAATCCTCCTCTCAACGATAACTCCGGGTGCCGATTCCCAATCACCGGAGACAATCACTCGACGCTTACGCCACGTCTTTTGAGAGCTCGGCACCCCCACCACAAAGTGCCCACGCTGCCATGCCGAGAGACAGTTGGACTGAACCCACCCTCCATGATCGGCACTCTTCGCCCTCGTCACACTATACAGCTGGGCGAACTGTTCGTAGCTTGGCTCCCCCTCACCGGCCAAGTTGAACGCCGCGATCGTCCCGAGCAGCGTAATCCAAAAATTTGGGTTATACTGCCCTGGCGCATAACCGATCGCCGCCAGGATCTTCTGCACCGAATGCTTTAACGGCAGCCGAAGGCCATGCTTAAACACGTCCGTGAAGAAGACCACTCCCTTGTCATTGTCACTAAGCGACTCTAAGGGCTCCGGAATTCGCATCCCTACCGATTCCGGAATATTGTACTCCGACCGAATCTTCGCCAACTCGGATTCGGTCAGTGTGTTCGGCTCTAAGTCATCTACTCCGAACACAGGTTCCGTGGGCTTCGCCATCGGGATCCGTTGCCTACCCCTGACGACCCTCAGCACCCCTTCCCCTGGAACGGCAACAGAGACGCCACCGCCATCGGCCTCACGACCCGAAGTCGAAGGCTCATCACCCCCAGGCACCCTCGTTGAAGTGCCCCCAGCCTCGGCACGCTCTCCTGCCCCCTCCACTATCTCACAGCTCGAAGAGCTAGCAGATTCAGAACTCCCACTCTCTTCGGCAGAACTCCCCGATGACGATTCATCCTCGTATGCCCTCGGACTACGCCTACGCTCGGATTCGGTATCTGACATCTACAAACAACACACGAACGTACACTAAGGGCTATGCTAGAATCCAAATCCTATTCTACCTCCTAAAAACACTATGTTCATACGTGTTCATGCGTGTTCATGCTCGTTCATACATTGTTCAAACATAAATTCTTGAAATTCAACACTTTGATCCATGGGAATATGAAAACACGGCAACATACCTTGTTTGCACGGTGGCTCAAGCTCGCCGGAAATCGCCTCCGCCTTGTTCAAACTTGTCGGAAATCGCCTGCTCAGCCTTCGCACGGTTGCCGGAAATCGCCTCTCACAAGCTCTCTTTGCTCTCAAAATTTCCAAGTATTTGCACTCTCGTCTCCTCCTCACATTTATAAGGCCGATTTAGCATCGGGAAGCGAAGCGACGCATCGGGATACGAAACGACGCGGCTCTTCACAGCCATGCCGACACGTGTCACGCATGCATGGGAGAGACCAAACGTCAGTTGCAACGCTTCCAATCCTCAGAGACGCTTCAACTTCCCGAACGTGGCAGATCTAGCCACCTTCGAGCACAACTCCACTAACCAACGGCAGGCGCACATTGACGAGTTCTCGCTCACCTCTCGTGCCGAACGGCAGGCGCACATTGATGAGTTCTCACTCACCTCTCGTGCCGAACGGCAGCCGCATATTCATGAGTTTTCACTCACCCCTTGCAACAACCGGCACATCATGCCGTCTCTTATCCAAGCTCACTCCCTTGGGCACTTGGGGGACTACATACCACCATCGGCAATTATGGGACCATTGTGTCCGGGTCAGAATGCCGAATACACATTCAAGTCCCCAACCGAGAAGCTTCTCAATCGGCAACTTGGGGGACTACTGTTTGTACCATATCTGACCCTCCACTCGTACGACGACACGTGGATCTTATAAATTCGCCCAAGCACCCAAGGCCTCGGACAATCGGCATCGGCCACCGATGGCATTGTCTCAAGGCCATGCTTAAACTCGTCTACAATCGGCATCCCCTACCGATTGTAAAGAATCAACCTCGAAGTGCCCGCCCAAAATATCTAAAGACTCGTGTCGACCTCAGAAGGCCCTCCCACGAGTCTCACATCGAAAATGAGCACTAAGAGCATACTAAATGCCCTCTATAAATAGGCCCTTCTACTACAATACAGGGGTAAGACTTTTCAGCTTGACTTTTATACTTCTATATGGTCAACAGCAAGAGCTCTTAAAACAACAAACTTACTTCGGCATCGGAGGGTCTTAGGCTGGTTCCACACCGGTTCCATAGACCTTACGAGTCTCGACTTCTTTCTATTCAGGATCAGCATCCAGGGACAGGAAGAATCAGCATCCAATATTCAATCGATCTCTCGATCGTCCATCTCATTTGTAAGTTGCACTCATCTCCATCTGTCCAGTTTTTAGTGCCAACAAGAATCAAGAATTTGGCATGAAATTTTCGATCCATATTCAAATTGGGTTTAATTTTGGATTTAGATTTGTGTATGAAAATATGTATGATGGTTGAGTTTGAGGACAACATTGAGTGCAAGGGTGAGCAGGCCCGGTCCTAACCAGGGCCAGTCAGTGCTACTGCCCCGGGCCTATTTTTTATTTTTGTATATATATATATGGGCCTTGAAAAATCCAGGACTGACCCTAAGGGTGAGAGTTCAAGTTCAAAGGTTAAAGGTTGAAGTTCAAGATTCAATTGTTTTCAAAATTTGTGACTTGGAGGGTCATAATTTTGGATTTGGGTTTGAGTTCCAAGTTTCAATAGGATTGAGATGAGAGCTATAAAATCTAGTGTTATTTGGAAAGATAATCCAATCTTGCATGTCAAATGATATCATAATTAAATACAAGACTCACCTTGCATATTGGAGTTTCTCTAACTTGATTTGAAGAACCCCCATATTTTATTTCTAATGTCTTGTTTGAGAATTGTAACCGTTAACTTGTACGGGTAGCTTATTAGGGTGAGGGGTTTTCTCTACTCCGTTTCCTTATGCGTAGAGTAACTCATCTAACCTTTGAGGTATTGCTGGACCATTCTGTAATCTTGGTTCTCTTCCTATCAATAAATCACTATCGTTTCTCCTCACAAAAAAAAATTTTACAAAATAATAAAATACAAGACAACAAGTCCAAGAAAAAAAGTGAGTACTTAAAATTTACAATTTCCATTACCAATGGTATATGACGTTTTCAAAAGTCATCATTTTGGTCCCCAATGTTTAAAATCGATTAATGTTGTCCTCTACATTTTAATCCGCACATCAATGTCACCTATGCCGTCCAATTCGTCAAATTTTCGGTTATATGTGTTGTTCATGACTTTTTTTAAGAGTATTTTTTTGGGTCGGGTTTCAGGGTCATTTTTGTCAATACAACACCACCCCATCTAAAGTTTATAATGGGCCATTAACTACCGGATCAAATTTGGAGGCCCGTACCCGGACCATTACCAAGTGTCTGAAACATGCCCTAAAACCCTCCCTCAAAAACCCTCTTCGTTTTATAGCCTCACCCTTCGAAAACTCTCTTATCTTTGCGTCAAGCAAATGAAACTGGTATGGCGATGATTCATTTTCAAAGGACCTTATCATTGACCGCCCCCACTTCCTCTGCTTCTTCATTCGTTTGCTCAAACACGTTAGCTTCTTCAGCTCTGCGACTCCGCCGCTCCATGTCTAAGGTTCCCACTTTGCGTTTCTTTTGTTGTTTGATTAGTAAAACATCAATCATTTTCTTTTATTTTCATCTTTGATTTTCCTTCAATTTCTTGCATTTCCCAGAGGACAACTTCCTTAAAAGCCCGAAATGATGATACTATTTCTAGCTGTAATTAAAGCCATGGTCTGTTTTGGGTTGCTGGGACATTCAAGTCTGTAGCTTTTTCACATTGGCTGGGCTAACTTAGCGACTAATACAAATATTAAGCGTAGATTTTCATTGGGTTTTCTTAAATGTGCTACATTCAAGCTAGTGCAACATGGGATATTTGTCAAATTTTGTGTGTGAATGTGTGTGCTTGTGCCAATTGCGTGTTCACAATTTGTTTACGTATGCTGTTTCTCTGAAAATCTTATTCTAATGTGTGCAATTGGTGTTCACAGTTGCAGTGCAGGGCATTTGAGACTTACCCATGCGCTTGCTTGCCATCTTCCCCGATTTTGACCGCAAGTAAAAACAGAAATTATTCTCAGCTTAAGTTAAAAAAATCTGGAGTTTCTTGCATGATCATGATAAACCCTGCAAAGGTTGGACCTAGTTTTCATTCTTTCAGAAGAAGTGGTGATGGGTCTGAACGTGCTTTTTCTCATTTAAAACCTGGTTCCCTGAGTTCTTTGGGCCCTGGTAATATTATCAGTCGCGGGTCTTTCGGAAGTAGTTGCAGATTAAGTGTAGCTAATTATAGCATTGGAGGTTTTGCCAAGAGGTTTTTTTCTCAAGTTCCACATGTGACAAGCAAATTAGAGAGTGTTGGTGCCCAAAATGGCAAGTACTCTGTACGTACATCTTTTTTCAAACAGCTCAGTAAACGGAGGAAAAGGGAAAAGGCATTAGCGGCTCAAAGCAAAAATGAAGCTACCGTTTCTAGCATCTCCAAAGATGTTGATGTAGAAGCTTCAACTGAACAGCAGATTATAAGTGAGAAGGGAGATGGAAAACTGGGGTCTTTCCTTTCAAAATCGCCTATAATCAATGATAACCAGGTCCCTAAAGTCAAAGTAAAAAAGAGGTCGAAAGGCAAGAAGACTAAAGAACAAATTTCTGCTGCTAATGCCCCAGCAGAAGCCGCTGCGACACAAAGTTCTAAAGGTACTTCTCAAACAAAGAAATCTGGTAGTACCAAAAGTGGCAAAAAATCTGCACAGGATTCAGAGGTCAGCAACTATAAATTTTCAAGTAGAATTAGGATTGAATCTTATTTTTACATTGCACTATTGTAACTAACACTGCAGTCTTTCAGTTGAATTTCACGGGAAAAGCTCCTGTAGAAATTAGTGATGGTTCTTCAACAAAACCCCAGCCAAAGAAGAAAAGTGGGAACTCTAGTAGAAAGGGAAAGTCTATAACTTCAGATTCCAAGTCACCCCAGAAACATATACCACAAAAAATGGGCAACGTGAAACCTCAAGGAAAAATGACACTGAAGCAGCTGTACCCCGCGACTGGGAGAACTGTTGTGGTTGTGGAGTCTGCTACAAAGGCAAAGGTTATTCAGGGTTATCTTGGTGATATGTTTGAAGTGCTGCCTAGCTATGGTCATGTAAGGGACTTGGCTGCTAGGTCAGGATCTGTAAGGCCTGATGATGATTTTAGCATGGTGTGGGAAGTTCCATCTGCTGCCTGGACTCATCTTAAGAGCATAAAGGTTGCACTAACTGGGTATGGTTCTTTATCATTTTCATTCACGTCCAATTGGCCTTAAGCAACTGTGATTATGAGGCTATTAAGGTTCCCTATATGGTTGGATACTAATGTGATGCGTTTTTTGCGGGCATTCATTCTAATCTAGGATGCTGGTGTATAGTACTGATATTGAATTCAGTAACTTAAGCATTTCTATTTTTTATTTTCAATTTTTGGGGTATGTTTTTTGAATTTTCTTATTTGTTTACCTTGTTCATCAGTGCAGAAAATCTTATTCTTGCATCAGATCCCGATCGTGAAGGAGAGGCTATTGCTTGGCACATTATTGAGATGCTGCAACAGCAGGATGCTTTACGTGAAGATATTAATGTAGCAAGGGTTGTCTTTCATGAAATCACTGAGACCTCTATCAAAAGTGCTCTGCAAGCTCCAAGGGAAATCGATGAAAACTTGGTCCATGCTTACCTTGCACGACGTGCTCTTGATTACTTGATTGGATTTAACATTTCACCACTGTTATGGAGGAAACTACCAGGTTGCCAGTCTGCAGGGCGAGTCCAATCCGCTGCACTGGCTCTTCTATGTGACAGAGAAATGGAAATTGATGAATTTAAACAGCAGGAATATTGGACTGCTGAGATTGAATTGAACCAAAAAGAACCGGGTTCATCAGTAAATGCCCCGGACTTCTCAGCGCACTTGACCCATTTTGATTCCAAAAAGTTAAATCAATTTTCTATTGGCTCTCATACCGAGGCAAAAGAAATTGAACAGCAGATTAATTCACAAAATTTTAAAGTGGTCAGCTCTAAGAAAAACAAAATGCGGAAGAATCCTCCCACACCGTATATAACATCAACACTTCAACAGGATGCGGCAAACAAATTACATTTCAGTGCAGCATATACAATGAAGGTTTGGGTTTGGGGGCCTTTATCTTCTGATTTCCATTTAAGCTAAAATTGAATTTTACATTTAATTAAATTATTATCATTGCTTCGGAATAGTTATGTATTTTATTAGCTTTTGGTTCGTTTCGTATGCTGTTGAGGATATTTTTGCCTATTATTGTTGATCAACTTTGATCTTCATATGTGTAATGGCTGTTTGACTGATCCAGTTCATATGGAATGTTGTATGACTATAAGGGTACACTTCGGACATTGTTGTTTGTCTTTCTGCTTTAGTTTATCTTCACATAAAGTCATAAACTTCTTAAGAGTGTTATCTACCATAACCAGTTATTTGGGCAGTATTGCTCATTCAAACCACCCCCCCCACCCTCTCCTGCAGAAAGACCTCTGTTCAAAACAAAACCAGCCTAATGGTGAATTCTCTGTTCTGATTTTTTTTCTTAATCGGAAGTGCAAGACCACATGTAGTCCTGGTGCAACATATTTCATAACCAGGAAGAGTTGTTATTTATTTTCAACGTTCCTCTACTGTTCTAGTCAGTAGTTTGTCCTTTAATTCAGTTGGCCTTTTGATTTCATGCTTTGAATTGGTAGGTGTAGATTTTTTGTTTTTTTGCTTTTCGAATATGTATGTGGCTCATGGAAGTTACATTATGCATGCAGCTTGCACAGAAACTTTATGAGGGGGTTCAATTATCTGATGGTAAGGCAGCGGGTTTGATCACATACATGAGAACAGATGGACTACACGTAGGTATCACTTTGGCTGCATGAATATTAGTGCGTATTAGTTCATTAAGTTTCTTGTTGTCTGTCAGATGATTTTGGTGGCTGGGTTCCTTCTGCACATTTGTATTGCCTTCTCTTTGGGTGATTAGTTTTTAATGACCTCTGAATATACTGAATTTCTAACTTTTCGTTAGATTCTAACTCACTTTGGTTTTCAAGTAACTGTAACTGCATACTTCTATAAATTTTTTAATCAACTGATTTTTAAATTCATCTCATCCCCTTCAAGGCTTGTACTGTATATGGTTGCTTTAATTTACTTAATATTTTTTTATATCGTTTAAAATTCCTTTGTGTGCTGCATTAAGAACAATTATTTTATTGGTCTTACGTAAAAGAGAAATCCACTTGGTGCTTTCAACTAATTTGTAAGAGTGCTTTTGACCTACTAAGCATCTTTTTGAGTTACATGTTGTGTTTTTAAATGTCTAATGTGAAAGGACAACTTTGAAATAAATTTTTTACTTGATTATAACATTGTTCTTTCTAATTAATTATTTTCAGAACTTAATTGAAATGCTCATGCAGAATGGGTATCCTTGTCTTGTGTTTTCAATTGCTCAATTGCACATTGGTATCTTTTATACTGCATAATGTAAAAGCATGAGCTTCCTTGGGCGAGTATAAGTGTTTTGAAGCTGCTAATTTTCATTTGTTGAGTTTGCTTCAATATATAATTGTACTTGCATTTCTTTTTTATGGTAGCTCATACTTTATTATATGCTGATTGTCTTCTTATGTGCACATGATTTACACTGCCTCAAAGATCCATGGTTTTGAGCCTATATTATTCATGTCTAAATGAGGTTGAGATTCGTTAGTTATTTCTAATACCTATTGTTTTTAATTTCTACAGATTTCTGATGAAGCCTGTAAGGATGTGCGCTCCTTGGTAATTCAAAGGTGCTGGAGATAAATGTCATTTCTACTTCTATTTATTTGTAATTTGAATTTAATTGAACTTGTATTTATAAATAGGTTTTTATGAATTAATAAATACAAGTTCATTTTCCCAGGGTCCTGAACAAGTTGCCCATGTTTCAAATGTTTGTTCAATCCACTACTATTCTAATATATTTTATGTTTTTGTCACCCTACAACTTAAAACTTAGACCTTTTTTGCTTGCATGGAAATCTGATTTGTCATATTCTAATATATTTTTTCAGATCTCTATGTTTGTTTGTGTCCTTTACAAACAATATTCCTTTGATGCAGGTATGGACAGAATTTTGCATCAGAAAGTCCACGCAAATTTTTTAAAAAGGTGAAGAATGCTCAAGAGGCCCATGAAGCGATTAGACCAACTGATGTTCGAAGATTGCCATGTAAACATTCTGCATGCTATATGATAATTTCTACATTTTTCTAATGCAAGTTTTGTAGATGTTCATTTCATCTCTTGATAGTCTCTTTCAAGTGAATTGACCATAAAATTTTCTCCTTGGCATTTAGCCTTGTTCCGTGGGATGCTTGATGAAGATTCATTGAAGTTATACACTCTTATTTGGTGTCGGACAGTGGCATGTCAAATGGAGCCCGCTACAATTGAGCAGGTTAGAATGTAAACTTGTTGACTTTTTCTCAAATAGAAAATGCATTAACTTGTTGACTTTTTCTCATATCCTGGTTCTTATGTTCAGTCATATGTATGTAATGCAAATCCACCATCTCTTGCCTAATTATTTGCCCCATCAATCTTACCAGATACAACTTGATATTGGAAATGCGGGCGAGTCCATTGTTTTCCGATCTTCATGCTCAAGGGTTGAGTTCCTTGGATATCAGGCAGTCTTTGAGGTATAATCTATTTTCCATCTTAGTATGGTTGTAAACACCATAAAATGTGCATATACGTTTGGCTGGAGTGCCACAATTGTACCAGTTTGCAATTTCATAATTATGTGTGGTTGAAACTGATGGGAATCCTTAATTAATAAACTGAATCTGCTATTTTATTTTGGTAAACAACAAAATCTTCTTAATATTCCCAAGTTATAGAATGAATTTTGATATGTTTTTCTTTATAAAATGGGCTTTAATGCCCATGATATTTCAAAACATTGCTACTTTTACGAGTTTATATGTGAGTTGAACTTTGGATATCTTGAACTCATCATATCTATTAGTCATTGGATCTAAATTGGAAATTTTACAAATCCACATCTTTGTAATTTTATTCATCTTTTAAAAGGCAGTTTTTATGTCAGGGTTTGGAGAGTAAATTGCCTCTTGTTCATATAGTTTCACTTTCATGTGATTCATTTGATGCTATATAGCCTATTTTAAATTGGTTGCATGCTTTTATGTGAGATTGTCCAATATGTCTAATTTATAATTTTAGGACGTGGAAGCTCAAGCAGTCAAGTATAAAGAAAATGAAGGGAACAGTCGTAATGAAAGTTTTGGACTTCTTAATTCCTTGAAGGTAAATTTCGACTCCAAGTCTGTTCAATTTCATCAGAAATTAATTTTTATTGGTAAAATTTGCATTGGATGAACTATTAAAATCTGCAGCGTGGGGATCCATTATATGTTGGTAAAGTGGAACTCAAGGAGCACCACACTCAACCTCCTGCACGCTACTCTGAGGCATCATTGGTAAAGTTTTATAATTTTTCATTATACCAGAACATGGTTTGAACTCCTTTTTTATTTTTAGTGCTCACACTAAATTTTCGAGTTCAAATTGTGTACTTCTTTTCTGTTTAGCTTTGGTTCTCTGACCTTTGTGGTTTTGTGTGCTATAAGGTTAAGAAATTGGAGGAACTTGGGATTGGAAGACCTTCAACTTATGCAAGCACATTGAAAGTTTTACAGGTATGTGATGATGTTCACATAGCCAGGTTTTTCGTTGATTATATTTTTCTAATGTATTCTTCTGTTCGAAAGTAAGCGCAATTTCTTGAGTTATTTCTATCTCATATCCTGAGAACCCTTTTTTAGTAGTTTCAACATGTATTCTGGTAAGTTATCTCATATCATCACAATAAGCATGCTCTTGAGAATGATGTCTTAATTTTTAATAAATTTGTCTCTTAACAGCCATCTGTGCAAAAGTCTTAATTTACTTCGATTTATAACTTAACAATATTTTGATTTCTCATTTATTTGTGGTGCCAGGATAGAAACTATGTGACAGTGAAAAGCCGTGTGTTACATCCAGAATTTCGTGGTCGTATGGTATGTTCTTGCATTCCTTCTGGTTTTATGGACATTAGAGAAATAGAAAAGATCTTTACATGTTCCCTTGTGGCTACATGCAAGTCCATTGTTATGTGGAATTTTCTATTTCGAACAGACTGGTGCTTATTTATTTATTTATTTCCTGGTTTATTGGTTTACTTTTCATCCCAGTTTTTATTCTGTATTTCCTATCAAAACTTTTAGATGGTTGTATCTGTGGGGTTTTGTTATTTTTTTTTGTTCCCTTTATAATTAATTTTCTTCTTACACTTCTCTTACTGTTGTGTTTTGCATTAAATTATCAGTAATTCTTAGTTGAAGAGCATGTTTAACATTTTACTCTTGTGTCCATGAGATACTTCGACATCCCATTCAGCCACTCAATTTATTTTATTGTTCTGGTTACCTTTAGGTGTCAGCATTTCTCTGCCACCATTTTTCCGAGGTCACAGATTATAGTTTTACTGCTGATATGGAGACTGAGGTAAATCTATATTGAATATAATCTTTTTCAATAAAAATTTCTTTACTTTCAACACGAAAAAGAAAATATTTTGTATAATCTTTCTCCCATTGCCTAAAATAGTTTCTTCATTTGGTTGCTGTAGCCACATGATTTTGATATATGTTGGGCTCAATCAAGCAATACTGTTCATCTTCCATTGTTAACTATTTGATGTACTTGATTACCCGAACATTTTTTTTACTGGTGATTGACTTCTTTATGTCTCTCACCAGCTTGATAATGTCTCTGCTGGCTTAACTGAATGGAAGGGCCTCCTTAGAGATTATTGGACCCGATTCAGCGCTTATTGTGACCGTACCAGTACTGTTCATATTCATCAGGTAAGGTTTAGTCTTCGTTAAACATAACCTTCTTTTCGTAAAATATCCTTATAGGAACTTTTGTATTCATAGCCATATAATCTCTCAGGTGGAGAAGATGATGGAAAAAAAATTTGGAGACTTCTTGTTTGCTTCTCTTCCTGATCAAAGCAGGACATGCCCATGGTATGCATATAGTTTAATGAAATTCTTCTTGATATGGCTAGTTCTCATTAAGTTTTCTGCAGTTCAGATTTGATTCTGGGATGCTGTTTTGATGGCTTATCTACTCTTCTGCACACTGAAATTGTTTTCTTGAGCACCGTTTCTAATACATATTACAATCTTCACTTGTACATGTTTCAGTTGTATGGAAGGCAATTTGATTTTCAAAGTGAGTCGGTTCGGTGCAGGCTATTTTATTGGTTGTGATCAACACCCAAAGTGCAAGTGAGTATGAAAAGCTATGGTGTAATCTCATGCATGTGCGGCAATATGGTCATTTGATCCTAGTGTTGCCGGTAGCACTACAATTACGGTCCAATGCAAAGAATAGAACAAGTAACAAAATACAGAAGGAAACATCACAGTATCGGTCAAAGGTCAATTTCATTGTTTGGCCATTGCCCATGGGCCTACATATATATGAAAAGTTGGCAAGCCAATTCTAATGGAATGGCAAACAACATACACAACCACAATGGTTGTCCCTCTAGCAAGCCCTGGCCCTCAATAGACCCTGAAAGGGGATTTCACCTAAACTTTAGAACAGTGAACAGAACCCTATGTTATTTTCCAGGTCGCTTACAGTGAAAAGAAAGATTCAGTTATCAGACATGGCTCCTTTGTATAACATTAGGCAATGGAACTAGCGGAGCCTTCTTGTAATTTCAACTTGCATGTCTTTCAGTTATCTGACATGGCTCCTTACTATAACATTAGGCAATGGAAATAGCAGAGCTTTCTTATAATTTTAACTTGCGTTTTGTTGCTCTAAATTTGTCCTAGTTGTAGCGAAAGAAAAATCACCATCCATAAGTTATCAATGTTCATTTGGTTGCTGCAAATAGGTACATTGCTAAGACATTATATGGTGATGATGAAGAAGAAGAGAGTACTCCGAAGAACAGCAGTGTGGAGGAACCAAAAGTGCTAGGTCTTAGTCCAGGTTCCAATGAAAAGGTTTGCTTTGAATTCTGATATTTCTATAGTTGGTTTAGGGTCCACTTGAGCCTTAGCTTTGCTTGAGTTTATTTATTATTGTAAGTTATGTCTACATTAAAGAAAAATGTATGTCCTCTTTCAGGTTCTTTTGAAAAATGGTCCATATGGATCCTATGTACAACTTGGTGAAGACAGGAAGGGAAACTCACCTAAAAGAGCCTCTGTATCCCATGTATGTAAAAGTTACACTGTAACTAAACATTGGAACTTTTTATTCTGGTTTTATATGATACTTTTTTTTTTCCTTTTGTTTGGTTTGATGCGGATCTTTGAGATGTTTATCTACACATCTTCTTGCCATTATTGGAGTTGATTTTAATAATGCTGTTAAAACCATATTCATAATAGTTAAGTATGTATGTGCTTGTATGCTTGCATGTGATTTATACGAGTTCATTCATGTGCTAACAAAGATTTCCATGCCTACCCAAGAGAAAATCTTGGTTCAATTTTACCAACCCTTTTACTTTTTTTTCTTTGTGTGCTCACTGTGTATGGCAGATGCACCATGCTTTTATTTGAAATCTGTAATCTTTATGTTTACATGGAATCACTTTTCAGATAAAGGATGTGGGTTCAATTACCCTTGAAGATGCTCTGGAGTTAATGCGCTATCCTGTGACATTGGTTTGTTTTCTATTTTACTTTGCTGAGTTCTGTTTCCTCTTCATCATTGTTGAACTCATTCTCTTGCTCTCTGTATATGTGTTTTAATTTCATTTCAGGGTAACCATCCAGAGGATGGGCAACCGGTGATTATAAAGGTGGCAAGGGTTGGGTTTGCAGTTAGACATCGGCGCACAATTGCTTCTGTTCCTAAGGTCTACAAGGTAATGGAGTTAAAATACGAGCTTGGTTTATAGCAATAGTAATTAATAGTTTAAATGTTTTTCTCCGAGGAAAAACTTGGAGATCCAACTAGATTTTCCACATGTGATACATGTTCCTTCCATTTCTTTGAGGAAATCTCTTTGGATCACAATGCATATTGTATCGGTTTGATCCCATTATTATATAGATTTAAGACCACAACGGAACTATAATAAGATCATTTATTTAACTTTATACATTCAGAATTCTGTTGTCAAAGAGTTGAGATCGAATATTTCAGCAATTCTTATTCCTTACCAAATTTAATAAGTTGGGTATCTTCATTACACATGCAGAATAAGAAACCCAGTGAAATCACCCTGGAAGATGCTTTGGAGCTTTTGTCAAGCAGTAATGTAAGACGATCCGGTCGACCTAAGAGCAAACCAAAGGTTGAAGAAGAAGTCATGTTGGAAGCCGTGTAGCCTTGCTTCATTATACAGAAGTGCTACCCCTTCCTATGATGACAATGACCTTTTGCAATTGAATTTGTATGAACATTCACTTATTCTCCCCCTCGAAGTGATTCAACTCAAAATGGGTGCTGGCATTCTTCCGATAGCAAACTGAGAAGTGTGTATCCTTCGTACTGCAAAAGAAATGGCCTAAATCGGTGCACTGACCTGCATTTGTAGTCTCTACTATACGCCCAGAAGATTTCGGTGTCGTAAACATTAGTGTGAGGGATTAAACAGTATTAAGTTTAACTTGTAATTGGTAGCTAGGTCAAATGTTTGGCCAAAAGGTTTAGCCATGTTCCAAATTTGAGGTTATAAACTAGTTCATCATTGGCTTGATTTAAGTCGCCGGCATGAAATCGCATCTTTGTAAAGTGTGTAAGTTCAATTTTTGATATATTTTTATGAGTTATGACATTTGATTCAAATAAAAAAGATATGGTTCCATGGAAGTCAGAGAGCCCATTTGCAATTAGTGGATATTTGGTAATTTTAGGCGTGATGAAAACAGTCCAAAAAAGTATAATATTTATTTTGCTCTCACCAACCATGTTTGGCATGATCGGTCTTTTAAAGAGAGAAGCTTTTTATAGTGAATTAAAATAAAATAAATAATCAACATAGAAAGATAAAGATTCTTTGAGAATGGAGTACAAATAATTGTATTTAACTAATAAAATATAGACTTGATATGACATGTGTGACCATCGGAGGAGAATGTTGTTTTTCTGATCAAATGATACATTTTTTCCATAAAAATTGAATTTGATAAGAAAAGGGTTTGAAATTACACTAAAATAGACAAACAAAAAAGCAAATTAATAAAATAAGGGCAAAATCGTAAATATCTATCATTTTATAAAAAATAAAAAATAATGCATTTCAAAGAAGAAGAAAAAAAATCCTTCTTCTATAATTAATTTGAGAGGTCAAACAAATTTTGAAAATAGATTTTTTTTTTAAAGAAAAGAAAAAACAAAAAGGACAATTTTGGGAGTGAGAAAAACAAAATAATGATTAATGATGGAGGACAGTCTTATTCTACCCGAACCCGAGTCATGTGGTTTCAGCCTTTCACTGTGAGAAAGTTGCTCCGACAGAAGACAACAACAACAACAACAACAGAGCCACACCGAGTTTCGCTCCAATTCTACCCATCACCTCCTCAGGTTCCTATCTTCCCTGACTTTCAATTTTTTTTTTCTTTTTTTCTCTTTCTTCTGTTTTTTTTCTTTTTGGGTTTCTATTTTCTTGTTGAGATTTGTCTGAATTATCTTATCTGACACTCTGATTCTTACATTCGAGTGAAAAAGTTTAGTTTTTTAAGAACCCCCAAATGAATTTCAGAGGAAAGTTGCAGAATTTGGGAATTTGATGATTGAATTCGAACGTTTTTCTGTGTATTCTTGCACTGCTCGAGATTCAAACATTGGATTAATGGGTGATCTGCCTTTGTTCTGATTTATAAAAAATAAAAAATAAAAAATTGGGTAGGGAGTATAGTAATATGCAACAAAGATTGAAGCTTCAGCAACAGCAACAACAAGAAGCCATAATGCAGCAAGCTCTTCTTCAGCAACAACAACAACAGCACATGTACCATCCTGGTGTGCTCGCCGCTGCCATGTCTCAGGTCCCATCACTCTCTCTCTCTCTCTCTCTCTCTCTCTCTCTCTCTCTATATGGCTTGTATGCTTGCTTGCTTGCCTGCTTTGATCTCAAAAATAGATGATTTGAGTTATTGGGTATCACCTAATTCACTCAAAATTTATGTAATTCATCAGAATAGGAAATATCATTTGTTAAGACATTTGTTTTTGGTTGGGGGCTTAAGTTTGTACTTTTTGTTGCCAGACTTTTTCTCCGTACTTGGTGCTTTTACTTAGGATGTTTGGGGACGGTTTCATGTATGGTACCATCTTAGATTTGCTAGGATTATTTGTTTATCTTCTTTCTATTTTTACAATGTGCAGATGGAGCCTATCCCAAGTGGAAATCTGCCTCCCGGATTTGACCCATCTACATGCCACAGTGTGTAAGTGCTATATGGATTTTTTGTTTTTCTCTATTTCTGGAGTCTTTTGTCTTCCTTTGCATTCATCTATATGTTAGTCGGGGTGAAATTTTTTTAGCTTAAGTGGACTTCTTGACTTTGAGTAGTTCAAATTATTTAAATTTAAAGTGGACATTATTCATTTGAATTAACGCTGATAAATTCTGATGGCATGATGGTTTCAGGTATGTTGGAAACATTCACGTAAATGTCACCGATAAGCTTCTTGCTGAAGTTTTCCAGAGTGTTGGTCCTCTTGCAGGATGCAAGCTCATCCGAAAGGATAAGGTACATTGAGTACTCCATATTCAAAATTGACTTTCCCCTTAATGAATTTCCCTTCACGATGTGGCTGTGTATTTTTTATTACAGTCATCATATGGATTTGTTGACTACCATGATCGAAATTCGGCAGCCCTTGCAATAATGACATTGCATGGACGCCAACTGTAAGCATTCACTTACTTTAGATCAAGTGTGGTTACTCCCATGCCTTTCTTGACTTCAATATTAAACATCAACTCTCTCTCTCTCTCTCTCTGTATGTTTTTAAATTATTTTTTTTTGAAAAAAATGGTTATCATCATAAAGAAATGGTTTATATTTATTAGTCTTTCTAATTCTGATTTGCAGTTACGGTCAGGCACTTAAAGTGAATTGGGCATATGCCAATAGCCAGAGGGAGGATACTTCAGGTTACTTTGAGCTTCAGTTGTTCTACTGCTGCTGTCGGATAGTGTTGCTTGTTACAATTTTATAGGGTTCATTCCTTTAATGCAATTTTACAATTATCAGGGCACTTCAATATATTTGTTGGTGATCTTAGTCCAGAGGTTACAGATGCAACTTTATTTGCTTGCTTCTCGGTCTATCCTAGTTGTTCGTGAGTTCCTGTTTCTTTCGATTATCGTTTTTTTTTCCTTCAAAGTTTTAGCAGATATATCCCAGGCGCTAGGGTAGCATGCTATAGTTTTACCTCATTACTTTCATCAAATGTTCATGTTACTGACTGACTACTGTTTAAGGACTGAATTTATTTTGTGTTTCCACTTGGTGTGGGGTAACAGTTTGAACCACCTATTAAATTCTAAATGTCCTGATGTTAGGTTTACAAGACTTTTTCCTTTTGTCCTTTTTATTGTTTGCAGTGATGCAAGGGTCATGTGGGATCACAAAACTGGCCGCTCAAAGGGATATGGTTTTGTTTCTTTCCGTAACCAGCAGGTATCTGTTATGTTGTTGTGATTAGAAATTAGAGTGTTTTGGTGAGATTCTTCCCACCCGAAAATTGCCTCCCACATGTTGTTTACTCTGGAATATCTGTGAACTGATTAAGTGCCTCATGGAAATGCTTTATAGGATGCTCAGAGTGCTATCAATGATTTAACCGGTAACACATCTAAATGTTGCCTCATGTTGCATGGTTTTTTTTTATCAGTTTTGAAACATACCATTAGTGCATAATGGTTGATGTGTTCTGGACTCCATTTTGTAGGTAAATGGCTTGGAAATAGACAAATAAGATGCAACTGGGCAACTAAGAGTGCTGGCTCCAATGAAGAGAAGCAGAGTAGCGACACTCAAAATGCCGTTGTACTTACAAATGGATCTTCAGGTATATAGGTCTTAGGTTGATTGTTGACTGTAGCATACATTGACGTCCTTTATAATACCAGGGTTGAGTGGGAAGTTCGGACCAGACTTGATTTTGATGGCTTGTTCTGTTTCCTTTCTTTTGCAGATGGAGGTCAGGAGAACTCCAATGAAGAGGCCCCTGAAAATAAT
Organism: Prunus avium; assembly: GCF_965620075.1. NCBI lineage: Eukaryota > Viridiplantae > Streptophyta > Magnoliopsida > Rosales > Rosaceae > Prunus > Prunus avium. Next base: position 52,379,379 of record NC_142284.1, on the reverse strand, counting down.
CAAGCATACACTACTGTCTATGTTGGCAACCTCTCCCATGAGGTGATTAAACAGTGATTCTGGCTACGTTGATAGATTATGTTTCATATTTAAGTTTTAAATCTTAAGTTTGGTCTTATGACATAACTTTTCAACTGTTGGTACAACTATATGCTGTTAGCCATAAAATCTTCCTGAAAATCTGGTCTGCATTTTCAGGTTACTCAAGCTGAACTTCATAGTCAGTTTCATGCTCTTGGGGCTGGGGTTATTGAGGAAGTACGTGTGCAGAGGGATAAAGGTTTCGGATTTGTGAGATACAACACTCATGAAGAAGCAGCCTTGGCCATTCAAATGGCAAATGGCAGGATAATTCATGGAAAGTCCATGAAGGTAATAAAATCTCTACTGCAAGGTCTTTTCATGTTGATGGTCACACAGTTCTGTTGCCTTCTTAATATTGTTCTTCAATGCACATGCACATGCACAAGATCACCCTCCGGTGGGTTTTTGTGCATTTGATTAGTTTCCGCAAAGCCCCGTGTATATGTGTCTTGATAAAAACATCTATTGTTTTGTGTGATCATGTATGCAGTGTTCATGGGGTAGCAAGCCAACTCCTCCTGGGATAACATCGAATCCACTGCCTCCTCCTGCCCAACCCTATCAGATCCTTCCAGTTGCTGGTATGAACCAAGGCTATTCTCCAGCTGACTTGTTGGCTTATCGGCGCCAACTTGCCTTAAGTCAGGCTGCAGCCACGTCCATGGCCTTGAACTCTGGTGGATCCCAACCTATGTATGAGGGATATCCTAACAGTTCATCAGGTCAGCAGCTAATGTATTATCGTTAATGCCACGGCCAGCGCTGGTGTGGGTTTCTGGCGGAGTTGCCGTTGTGTTTGGTTGCATTGTGCCAATTCTTTCTGTTGGACCTGTCTTATATATCAAGATTTCTGCATCTTCGGTTACATGAATTTTTGATCTCCCATGTTGTATCATGTAATATGTGTGATTAGAGATGAAAATTTTCTTTGTTTTGTGGGCTTGTTATAAAATGGTTATTTATTTATTATTTGTTAATTTCGATAATAGAATAGTCTACGTTGATTTTGAATAAAACATTACTACTTTTCTTGACCCAAAAAAAAACATTACAACTTCTAGAGTTTTATTTTGCTAAAATTTCTACTAATTTTCATAAATTTCAAAATATAAAACTCCAATCTAAACCGGTTTCAATCAATTGCAAAGCCTTAAATTGTTTCCGTATTAAGGTTCTTTTTAAGTGGTGTTAGACGTGCAAAACCGACTCAAACAAGTTTAATCCAATTGGCAATGCAGTGTGTTTGCCATACCCAGCACATTAGCTGACGTGGCAGATGATGGTAACTAATTAATATTGCCACGTAGGTTCTATTTTATTTGTCAATAATGCCTAGAAATTTTGATAAAAACAAAACAAAAATCTTCCTTAAAATAAAATAAAATAAAACAAGTTAAATAACATTACTTAATAATTAAATCAATTAACTGATCTAGCCTAGTGAAAATGAGAGTTGACTTTTTATCAGATTAGTGGTCTCAAGTTCGGATGACTCTGCCTTTCCAATTGGAGATGGAGAGCAGCACTTCAACTTCGAAGTCCTCGGCACTTCACTTGGAGATGGAGCAGTTCAAAGGCCAGTCTCGGCTGCCGAAATTCGCCGTGCCGAAACGATACGATATAACGCTCAAACCGGACCTCACCGGCTGCAGTTTCGGCGGCTCCGTCGCCGTCCACCTCGACATCGTCTGCGATACCCGGTTCATCGTCCTCAACGCCGCTGACCTCTCCGTCGATGCCGCCTCCGTGTCTTTCGCTTCCTCCAAGGTACCACTGACTGATCCCTGCTGCCATGCATGATGCATTTGCTTGCTTGCTTTGGACAATTGTACAATTGTACTCGAGAAAGAAAAAGAAAAGCAATGTTCATTTGAAAGTGCTTCTAAGTTCATCTGATTTCTGAGAGCAGGTACTTTTCAAGCCTTGGAAAGTTGAGACATTTGAAGAAGATGGGATTTTGGTTCTGGAGTTTGGAGAGACGCTTCCGGTTGGTTCGGGAGTTTTGGGTATTGGGTTTGAAGGAATTTTGAATGACAAGATGAAGGGGTTCTACACAAGGTGTGTTCTTCGAATTCTGGATTATATTATATTTCGGATATGTTTAAACTTTGATTCATTCTGTACAGTACATATGAGCATAATGGTGAGAAGAAAAATATGGCCGTTACACAGTTTGAACCGGTTGATGCCAGACGGTGCTTTCCATGTTGGGATGAGCCTGCTTGGAAGGTTGCTCTATAATGATTTTGTTTAAAGCGATTCTGGATACTTAACATAGTTCTAATTTCATCTTTGAATCTACTAGGAAAGAAAGAGATTGAATTGACCCCGTTCATTCTTATCGGAACTTTGATTGACAGGCTACATTCAAGATTACATTGGATGCTGTTCCATCTGAATTAGTAGCTCTCTCCAACATGCCGGTTGTAGAAGAAAAAGTGCATGGACATCTGAAGACAGTTTCATTTCAAGAATCACCAATCATGTCTACATATTTGGTGGCCGTTGTTGTTGGGTTGTTTGATTATGTTGAAGATCATACATCTGATGGTAAACTCATACACAATGTCCCTTGTTTTGTGTATGTTAGTACAACCTTTTCTTGATGGTGTCACCTTTCATCTCGTCACAGGGGTCAAAGTGCGGGTCTATTGTCAAGTTGGTAAGGCGAACCAAGGGAAGTTTGCTTTGAACGTTGCTGCCAAGACTCTTGAATTTTACAGAGAGTATGTTTTTGGATCATAATACTACAAAAAATTACTAATCATTCATATTCAAATTTGAAATTACAGTTGATGCATGTTGTGGATTATAAGTAGTAGTTTCTCTAGTTTTTTTTTCCCTTCCCTGCTAATTCTGCATCATTATATTTGGCATTCAAAATGGAATCATTGACGAAATGTGACAGTTACTTTGCTGTGCCATACTCTCTGCCCAAATTGGATATGGTTGCAATCCCTGATTTTCCTGGCGCCATGGAGAATTATGGTTTAGTTACATACCAAGAAACCGCTTTGCTCTTTGACGAACAGCACTCTGCAGCTGCGAACAAGCAATGGGTAACATACACATCTTGAATATAACTCTAGCTTTCAGAATTTAGCTTGGTTCCTATGATATGTAGCTGTTGTTTTTGAACCATAAAGAATTGTTTTTCATTTGGCTTTTCTGAAAGGTTGCAACTGTCGTGGCACATGAATTGGCACACCAGTGGTTTGGCAATCTTGTAACGATGGAATGGTGGACACATTTATGGCTGAACGAGGGATTTGCGACATGGGTATCACTTCATTTCACTTGTTGTACTTGTTATTTTATATGCTTTTGGACTTAAAGTAAGTATTTTAACGCCATTAGGTGAGCTATTTAGCTGCTGATAGCTTGTTCCCAGAGTGGAAAATTTGGACTAAATATCTTTATGAAATTACTGGGGGTCTTAAGCTGGATGGGCTTGAAGGATCTCACCCCATTGAGGTACTTCTACGTGGACTAAGTCTTTTATGGGTTTTATTCTAACTCTGTTGTCCAAAATTTTGCTGTTTCGTGGCATCAACCCTGGATCACCACTACACTTTGCAGGGCATCATTTATTGAAGAGTTTAGAATATATGTGTGTCTGCTATTTTATGTTTTAATATTTCTTCTTTTTGGCCAGGTGGAAATCAATCATGCTTCTGAGGTTGATGAAATATTTGATGCAATAAGTTATAGAAAAGGAGCTTCTGTTATCCGGATGCTACAAAACTATCTTGGTGCTGAATGCTTCCAGGTTGGTCCTTTGGTATGTTAGCAAATATCCTTGAAGATGAAGCAACTATCTTATTTCTGAAATTTCTACATTTATGTCATGGAAATTTCCAAAAAATCAAGGCTTCTGGGCATAGAGGATTTTAGGAGGATAGAGATCTTGAGAAAATTGTTGGATTGTGATGTGGAATACTGAACTAGCTCAACATCTAGTTCTTTGGTCCAATGTGAAGCTTAATCATAGTATTTTAGCATGAATTTGAGGTTGGGCTGATCTTGACCATTAGATCTACTGTTAGTATGGTCCAGACTGAACATAATGGCTTTGGTCTTATTTGTGTATGCCATAAGTTATACAGTTAATGAAATAGGGTAACCATTTATGTAATATCTGCTGAAATAAAGCCTGCAAAATAAGAGGAAGATGATTCTGTTCCATTACGGATGATCAAATTACATAGGTGCTTGTAGAGAACACCAATACATGAATTCCTTTGGAATTATGTTCTAGAAATCAACCTTGAATCATCATAACAGACCAGAATTAAGGGAAAGACGGTCAGCCTGGCTTGATTGACTGTCCTACTTGGTGCGGATATATATGTTCTTCATAACAGCAGAGTTATTACTATGTACTGTAGCTAATTTTGTTCAAATCAGGCTATATTGCTCATATGATAAAGGTGTTTGAAGTGTGTCTCATATTCTTTTCCTCAACTTTTGAATTTTGGTTATTGTTTGTTAAATCCATTTCTCATGAAAGTTACAGAGTTAATTGCATGTTATTTTTTCATGCCTCTAGAGGTCACTTGCTTCATACATAAAAAAGCATGCTTCCTCAAATGCAAAGACAGAAGATTTATGGGCTGCACTTCAGGAGGGATCTGGTGAACCTGTGAACAAGCTAATGAATTCATGGACACAGCAAAAGGGTTACCCGGTTATTTCTGTCAAAGTCAAGGATCAGAAATTGGAGTTTGACCAGGTTTCCATATGTTTACCTCCTTCAAAATCTTGTTTGATTATCAAGTGAAATTCTGAAAGAAAGCTCTAATGCATATATAAGCTGTTAGATAATTTATTTAGATTTTATTCCAATAAATGGCAGACACAATTCTACTCGAGTGGTTCCCAAGGTGATGGGCAATGGATTGTGCCAATAACATTATGCTCTGGCTCATATGATGTACGCAAAAGTTTCCTACTACAAAAGAAGTTCGAAACTTTTGATGTAAAGGAATTTCTGGGTTGCTCCATAGCAGGGACTGGATGCAGAGGCTCATTATGTAGTTGGATAAAAGTCAATGTGGATCAGACTGGTTTTTACAGGGTGAAATATGACGAAGAACTTTCAGCGGCACTTAGAAGTGCGATAGAAAAGAAACACTTGTCTGCAACTGACAGATTTGGTAATCATTTTTTTATGCACACACTTGCTTATCTATTTGATAGTTAAATGGTAGTATTTAGTTTTCGTCATTTTTTTTTCCCTTTCACAGGAGTTTTGGATGATTCATTTGCCCTTTCTATGGCTTGCCAGCAGTCGTTTGCTTCACTGCTTACCTTGCTGGGTGCTTACAGAGAGGAACTTGACTGTACAGTGCTGTCAAATTTGATTCCCGTAATGATAACCTCTGCTTTGTGTTTATGTTACTGTATTTGTGTCCTTGGTCTGATTTTGGTCTTCACTTTTCACAGATAAGTTATAAGCTGGCAACAATTGCCGCTGATGCTGTGCCCGAGCTACTGGATCTCATTAATCAATTATTTATTGGCCTTTTCCAGTACTCTGCAGAGTAAGCTTGTTCTGTTTTAACTACTCAAGTACCTAGGTAGATAAGCTTGTCTGATGATAATGAAGTTGGGGTGGGAGCAAAATGTTTTAACACTCCCAAACTATCCACAAAATTTTCTCCTTTCTTTTTATTTATTTTTGTGTACAGTTTATTATTTATGTTGAATTTGTTTACAGGAAGCTTGGTTGGGAGCCTAAACCCGGTGAGAGCCATTTAGATGCAATGCTGAGAGGAGACATTTTGACTGCCCTTGCTGTGTTTGGGCATGACCAGACGATAGATGAAGCAAGTAGGCGTTTTCATGCCTTCTTAGATGACAGAAATACGCCACTCCTTCCTCCTGACATAAGAAAGGTTGTCTCCATGTAAACCGTACATTCAACCTTTTAAATTCCCTCTTGATGTTCATTATTAACTATTGTTGCAGGCGGTGTTTGTGGCTGTAATGCAAAGAGTAAGCATGTCTAAAAGATCGGGCTATGAATCTCTTCTCAGAGTTTACAGAGAGACTGATCTAAGGGAGGAGAAAACCCGCATTTTAAGTAATACTGATTAATTTAGTAAAAGCATGCCGAACATCTGAGTCTGTTATGCCAGGGAGTAATGCATCTCTTTGTGCCTGTAGGATCACTAGCATCTTGTCCAGATCACAACATAATACTGGAATTTCTCAACTTCTTATTGTCTTCTGAGGTACTTGCGATGTTTTTATATATATCTTAATTGCTGGTTGAAAATTTAAATTAAGAATATCTCAAAGCTTGATGGTACTTAGTTTGATGATCCCATCTATGTAGGTCCGCAGACAGGATGCTGCCCTCGGGCTTTCTGTTAGTAGTAAAGGGCGGGAAACAGCTTGGACGTGGCTGAAGGCATCTCTCGAGCACTAGTTTTTAATGACATTAATGAATTTATTTTCCCCACTATTGTTAACATGATTTATTTCACCCTTTGGATGATCCGAAATACAGGATAACTGGGAGCACATCTCAGAGACCTGGAGTTCTGGATATCTGCTTCGCTTTGTCAGTGCAATCATTCCACCGGTTCGTTCTCTCTCTTGAAACGTTTGTTCTTGTCTTTGAGGCCTTTTGATTTGTTCTGATGCCTTTCCATTTTGTTCAATGCTTGTACCTTCATTGTACTTTTGGTGGTTTTACCTTCCTCTACAGTTGGCTTCATTCGAGAAGGTTAAGGAAGTAGATGAGTTCTTCAAAGTCCATCCCAACCCCTCCATAACGAGAACTTTGAAGCAGAGCATTGAGTGGGTACAGATCAACGCCAAGTGGGTTCAGAGTGTTGGGAGTGAGAAAAATCTTGCCGATATTGTGAAGGAGTTGGCTCACAGGAAATACTAGGCTCCATATTTAAGCTTCTTCTGTTATGGAAGGAGAAATCTGGATTTCGAAAGTTATGTAACTTAAATTTCCCAGACGAAGAATAAATGTACTGAGTATTGAACACAATGTGACAAAGATAGCAAGATGATTTATAAGTGGCAATTTAATTTTCAACTACGCTACCTTTTATTGAATGAATACGATTTGCCCATATGGAAGACAAATGGGCCACACTACATTAAATCGTGCCAATTGTTAAGTACTACAAAGGCATACCAGGACAAAAAAAAAAGAAACCATGGGTTGGATTTCAAGTGTTCTTCATGAAAACTGTTCTGATTCACATAAAGAAATTTTTCGGCGTGACCGCACTTGAAATCTATGGATTTAGATGACATTATAAGGTAAAATTGTTTGTTTTATATTTCATTTATGCCAAGATTTGAACAAGAAAGAAAGGAAGAAAACAAATAGATTTCAAATGATTCAATGCATATATTCATTTCAAATGTACTACATCTAATTATTTCAAACACATTCAATCTTAATTTGTTTTTGTTTTCTTAATAACAAATTTAGCATTTGTGTCAAATCCATCCATCCAAATGTAACCTAAGATTAAATGGGGTGAGCAAGTGTGATCTAAGATTAAGTGGGGCGAGCAAGTGTGATGTCTAGAAAATGTGTATTTTATAATACGAAAACGAAAGTTACAAAGCAAAATCTTTAGGGCAAAGAAGCCCAAAAAGGTCAAATTAGAAGGGAAATACAATTGAGAGGGGCAAACCACGCTCCCAAACAACAGAAGCCAAGAGGCCATGGCCCACATAAAGCATACAAAAAAAATACTTGAAATGAAAGGCAGGTGGGGCAAAGCAGTCGTGGGTGGGCGAGGAGGTTGCAGAGAGAGTTAGGAGGCGACGGCTCAGAGGAGAGAGAGGCAGCGTGGTTTTCTTTAAAATCAGGAAAAAAATTTAGTATTTATATTTATAAAATAATAAAATAAAAAAAAGGACCAGCTTAGCGCCTTGCGCCTTTAAAAAAAAATTAATTTTAGGTATATATATATATACATATTTAAAGAGTATAGCCGTGCGGCTATACTTCTGACATATATTCAAAAATTTTAATAGTATACCGCACGGCTATACTATTTAAATATGTTCGAAATTTAAATAATATAGCCAGGTGGCTGTACGCTTTAAATATATATGAATATTAAAAAAATATATATTTAAAGAGTATAGTCGTTCGGCTATACGTCTAAAATATATTCGAATATTTTGATAGTATAGCCGCGCGGCTATACTCCTGAATATATTTGAATATTTAAATTGGTGTCACTCGCCTTGCACTCGAACCAATTGTGACCAACTGAGACTTACCATACATTTGACAAACATGGACAAGTCCTCCAAAGTCAACAATTTGTCGCCAATTTTCAACATGGAGAGCAGTTCAACTTCGAAGTCCTCGGCACTTGTTCACATGGTGGAGATGGAGCAGTTCAAAGGCCACCCCCGCCTGCCGAAATTCGCCGTGCCGAAACGGTACGACATAACGCTCAAACCGGACCTCACCGCCTGCAGTTTCGGCGGTTCCGTCGCTGTCCACCTCGACATCGTCTCCGATACCCGGTTCATCGTCCTCAACGCCGCCGACCTCTCCGTCGATGCCGCTTCCGTGTCTTTCGCTTCCTCCAAGGTACCACTGACTGATCCCTGCTGCCATGCCATGCATGATGCATTTGCTTGCTTGCTTTGAACAATTGGACAATTGTACTCAAGAAAGAAAAAGAAAAAGTAATGAAATGATTTCTGAGAGCAGGTACTTTTCAAGCCTTGGAAAGTTGAGACATTTGAAGAAGATGAGATTTTGGTTCTGGAGTTTGGGGAGACGCTGCCGATTGGTTCGGGAGTTTTGGGTATTGGGTTTGAAGGAATTTTGAATGACAAGATGAAGGGATTCTACAGAAGGTGTGTTCTTTGAATTCTGGGTTCCTTACAACTTACACAGTCAATATTAATTACACTTCAATGGCTAAACTTTGGTTCGTTCATTATGTGCAGTACATATGAGCATAACGGTGAGAAGAAAAATATGGCAGTTACGCAGTTTGCACCGGTTGATGCCAGGCGGTGCTTTCCCTGCTGGGATGAACCTGCTTGGAAGGTTGCTCTGTCTAACAAGCTCAGTTCAATTAAATATTGATTTGTATTTGTATCTTGTGATTTTGTTGAAAGCGATTCTGGATGCTTCACATTGTTCTATTTGCATCTTTGAGTCTCCTCGGAAGAAAGAGATACGTTGTTTATGATGTTAGTTTACTATGGATGAGAAATCAATCTTCCGGTTGTGGTTAAATTGTTGAACTTCTAGAGTTTGAATTGACCCCATTTATCCTTATCGGAACTTTGATTGATTGGCAGGCTACATTCAAGATTAGATTGGATGATGTTCCATCTGAATTAGTAGCTCTTTCCAACATGCCGATTGTAGAAGAAAAAGTGGATGGACATCTGAAGACAGTTTCATTTCAAGAATCACCAATCATGTCTACATATTTGGCGGCAGTTGTTGTTGGGTTGTTTGATTATGTTGAAGATCATACATCTGATGGTAAACTCATACACATTGTCCTTTGTTCTGTGTGTATGCTTGTACAACCTTTCTTCATGGTGTCACATTTCATCTCGCCACAGGGGTCAAAGTTCGGGTATATTGTCAAGTTGGTAAGGCAAACCAAGGGAAGTTTGCTTTGGACGTTGCTGTCAAGACTCTTGAATTTTACAAAGAGTATGTTTTTTGGATCGCAAAACTACAAAAAATTACTAATCATTCACATTCAAATTCTAAATTACACTTGATGCATGTTGTGGATTATTAGTTCCTCTAGTTTTTTTTTTCCCTTCCCTGCTAATTCTGCATTATTATATTTGGCATTCAAAATGGAATCATTGACGAAATGTGACAGTTACTTTGCTGTGCCATACTCTCTGCCCAAATTGGATATGGTTGCAATCCCTGATTTTCCTGGCGCCATGGAGAATTATGGTTTAGTTACATACCAAGAAACCGCTTTGCTCTTTGACGAACAGCACTCTGCAGCTGCGAACAAGCAATGGGTAACATACACATCTTGAATATAACTCTAGCTTTCAGAATTTAGCTTGGTTCATATGATATGTAGCTGTTGTTTTTGAACCATAAAGAATTGTTTTTCATTTGGCTTTTCTGAAAGGTTGCAACTGCCGTGGCACATGAATTGGCACACCAGTGGTTTGGCAATCTTGTAACGATGGAATGGTGGACGCATTTATGGCTGAACGAGGGATTTGCGACATGGGTATCACTTCATTTCACTTGTTGTACTTGTTATTTTATATGCTTTTGGACTTAAAGTAAGTATTTTAACGCCATTAGGTGAGCTATTTAGCTACTGATAGCTTGTTCCCAGAGTGGAAAATGTGGACTAAATTTCTTGATGGAATTACTCGGGGTCTTAAGCTGGATGGGCTTGAAGGATCTCACCCCATTGAGGTACTTCTACGCGGAATCAGTCTTTCATGGGTTTTATTTTAATTCTGTTGTCCAAACTTTTGCTGTTTTGCGGCATCGAACCTGGATCACTTGCATGACAGGCTTCACATAGTAATATTCACCACTGTACTTTTCAAGGCATCATTTATTGAAGGGCATTAGTTTATATGTGTTTATGGTATATTATGTTTTAATCTTTCTTCTTTTTGGCCAGGTGGAGATCAATCATGCTGCTGAGGTTGTTGAAATATTTGATGCAATAAGTTATAGAAAAGGAGCTTCTGTTATCCGGATGCTGCAAAACTATCTTGGTGCTGAATGCTTCCAGGTTAGTCCTTTGGTTTGTTAGCATGTATCCTTGAAGATTGAGGCAACTATCTTATTTTTAAAAAAAATTATATTTACATCATGGAAATTTCCAAAAAATCAAGGCTTCTGGGCATGCAGGATTTTTAGAGGATAGAGATCTTGAGGAGATTGTTGGATTGTGATGTGAAATACTGAACTAGCTCAATATCTAGTCTTTTGGTCCAATTGTGCGGAATTTAATCAGTTAATGAAATAGGGTAACCATGAATTTGAGGTTGGGCTGATCTTGACCCTTAAATGGTTAGCATAGTCCAGATTGAGCTATGGTCTTATTTGTGTATGCCTTAAGTTATACAGTTAATGAAATAGGGTAACCATTTATTATATTACATAGGTGATTGCAGAGAACACCAATACATGAATTCATTTAGTATTATGCTCTAGAAATCAACCTTGAATCATGATAACAGACCAGAATTAGGACCAAGACAGTCAGTTGCTTCATACATAAAAAAGTTAGAGTTAATTCCATTTCTCCTGAAAGTTAGAGAGTTAATTGCATTTGTTTTTTTTTTTTTTCATGCCTCCAGAGGTCACTTGCTGCATACATAAAAAAGCATGCTTCCTCAAATGCAAAGACAGAAGATTTATGGGCTGCCCTTCAGGAGGGATCTGGTGAACCTGTGAACAAGCTAATGAATTCATGGACACAGCAAAAGGGCTACCCGGTTATCTCTGTCAAAGTCAAAGATCAGAAATTGGAGTTTGAGCAGGTTTCCTCATGTTTGCCTCCTTCAATCTTGTTTGATTATCAAGTGAAATTCTGAAAGAAATCTCTAATGCATATATACACTGTTAGATCATTTATTTAGGTTTTAATCCATGGTATAAGGGAAGATCTAATAAGTAAATTAATAAATGGCAGACACAATTCTACTCGAGTGGTTCCCAAGGTGATGGGCAGTGGATTGTGCCGATAACATTATGCTGTGGCTCATATGACGTACGTAAGAGTTTCCTACTACAAAAGAAGTTTGAAAGTTTTGACGTAAAGGAATTTCTAGGTTGCTCCATAGCAGAGACTGCATGTAGAGGCTCATTATGCAGTTGGATAAAAATCAATGTGGATCAGATTGGTTTTTACAGGGTGAAATATGAGCAGGAACTTTCAGCTGCACTTAGAAATGCTATAGAAAAGAAACACTTGTCTGCAACTGACAGATTTGGTAATCATTTTTTTATGCACACTTGCTTATCTCTTTGTTAGTGAAAATGGTAGTATTTAGTTTTCATCTTTTTTTCCCCTTTGACAGGAATTTTGGATGATTCATTTGCTCTTTCTATGGCTCGCCAGCAGTCATTTGCTTCACTGCTTACCTTGCTGGGTGCTTACAGAGAGGAACTTGACTGTACAGTGCTGTCAAATTTGATTGCCGTAATGATCAACTCTGCTTTGTGTTTGTGTTACTGTATTTGTGGCCGTGGTCTGATTTTGGTCTTCACGTTTCACAGATAAGTTATAAGCTGGCAACAATTGCCGCTGATGCGGTGCCTGAGCTACTGGATCTCATTAATCAATTCTTTATTGGCCTTTTCCAGTGCTCTGCAGAGTAAGTTTTTTCTTTTTCAACTACCCAAGTACCTAGGTAGATAAGCTTTTCTGATGACAAAGCAGCTAGGACTGGAACAAAATGTTTAACACACCCTAACTATCCACAAGATTTGCTTCTTTCTTTTTATTTATTTTTGTTAACAGTTTATTATCTGTGTTTGAATTTGTTTACAGGAAGCTTGGTTGGGAGCCTAAACCTGGTGAGAGCCAATTAGATGCAATGTTGAGAGGAGACATTTTGACTGCCCTTGCTGTGTTTGGGCATGGCCTGACGATAGATGAAGCAAGTAGGCGTTTTCATGCCTTCTTACATGACAGAAATACACCACTCCTTCCTCCTGACATAAGAAAGGTTGTCTCCATGTAAACCATACATTCAACTTTTTAAATTCCCTCTTGATGTTCATTATTAACTATTGATGCAGGCAGTGTATGTGGCTGTAATGCAAAGAGTAAGCATGTCTAACAGATCGGGCTATGAATCTCTTCTTAGAGTTTACAGAGAGACTGATCTAAGGGAGGAGAAAACCCGCATTTTAAGTAAGACTGATTAATTTGTAGGACCATTAGCATCTTGTCGAACATCTGAGTTTGTTATGCTGTGGAATTAATATATCTCTTTTTGCCTGTAGGATCAGTAGCATCTTGTCCAGATCCCAACATAATACTGGAAGTTCTCAACTTTTTATTGTCTTCTGAGGTATTTTCGATGTTATTGTATATCTCTTAATTGGTGGTTGAAATTTTTAATTCAGTAAACCGTTAGAGTATCTCAAAGCTTGATGATACTGGGTTTAATCCTATCTATATAGGTCCGTAGTCAGGATGCTGTCGTTGGACTTTCTGTTAGCAGTAAAGGGCAGGAAACAGCTTGGACATGGCTGAAGGCACTTCTCTGAAGCACTAGTTTTTAATTAGCATACTATGAGCCGTACCCACATTCATGGATTTTTCACCCACTTTGTTAATATGATTCATTTTGCCTTTTGGATGATCCGAAATACAGGATAACTGGGAGCACATCTCAAAGACCTGGGGTTCAGGATATCTGATTCGCTCCTTTTTAAGTGCAATTGTTTCACCGGTTCTCTCTCTCTCTCTCTCTCTCTCTAAACTTTTGTTCCTGTCTTTGAGGCCTTTTGTTCTAATGCCTTTTCCATTTCCTTCTCTTCTTGTGCCCTCATTGTCCTTTCGTGGTTACCTTCCTCTGCAGTTGGCTTCATTTGAGAAGGTTAATGAAGTAGATGAGTTCTTCAAATCCCATCCCAACCCGTCGATAATGAGGACCTTGAAGCAGAGTATTGAACAGGTACAGATTAATGCCAAATGGGTTCAGAGTGTTCAGAGTGAGAAACATCTTGCTGATGTTGTGACGGAGTTGGCACACAGGAAATACTAGGCTCCATGTTTAGCTTGTTCTGTTATGAAAGGCCAAATGGGTTCAGAGTATTCATTTTCTCATCCATGCAATTTGATAAAAGGCCAACGTTGAACACAATGTGACAAAGATATCAGGATGATTTGTAAGTAGCAATCTAATTTCCAACTATGCTATCTTTTATAGAATGAATGCGATTTGTCGACGTGGACAGCAAATGGGCAACATTATATTAGATCATAGTACCAATTGTTCTACAAAGGCCCTCCATGAAAAAGGGAACCATTTTCAAATGTTTTTAACTGAAACTGTTCGTATTTATGAGAAATTTTTCAGTGTGCCCTAAATAGTAATATATGGGCTTAGATATTTAACCGGAAACATATAACCTAATTGTGGAATGAGTTGTTGAGTGAAACATTTGGAAATTAAGCCTAGCTAGTTAATCCTCAGCTGACAAGGTTTAAGGTTGTTAATGTTGACAATGGTGACAAGGTTTAGAGGAGATGGGGATTTTCGCAAGGTGCTGGTGGTGCCGGCTGGGAGTTTACTGGTGGTTGGCTTCTAGGAGTTCTTGGATCGAATGGATTTGGTGCGTTCTAGGTTCCTTGGTGTTGGGTTCGATTTCGACGGATAGGGTTGTTGGTTGCGATCTCTGTTCCCATCTCTCTGGGTTCTTTTGTGGTGGGGATCTAGGATCCGGGTGGTGATAGAGCCTTTACTGTTGTTGAGCAATATTTCGCCAAGTTTGTTAAAAAGGTGACGGAGGCCAACCTCGAGGGGTCTCCCAATTCTCCCTAATGCGTTTGCTGAAACGTTTGGGCTTGGCACCTGATAAACGTTCCTATTATGATGCTCTTATGTTGGAAGTTCGTTAGGCTAAGAGGCCAATCTTGATCCCCCATGCCCTGTCGGGTAGGGCCTAGGTTAAGATTCATGGAGTTGGTATTGGTACTTATGCTGGCTATGTTCTGACACTCACTACATGTTGTTCTATACATCGAACTATGCGTGCATAGGAGTTTTTCTTTGACAGTATTACGTTGTGGCGGGTTGTTCTTCGCAAGGCTTGGAGTTGTGCTTTGGTATTGGTACTTCTGCCAACTATGTTTTGACGCTCACAACACGTTCTATACATTGAATTATGCGTGCATAGGAGTTTTTCTTTGATAGTATTACGTTGTAGCGAGTTGTTCTTTGCGGGGCTTGGAGTTGTGCTTTGTTTCGTATGTATTATTTCGAGTTCTTTGTAGCGGTCCAAAGTGGCCTGTGTCGAACTCTCTTGTTAGTCCATGGCATATGTGGTACTCTTTCCTACCCCGGGGTTTGTCCCATGTGGTTTTCCTAGGAAGATTTTAACAAGGCCACTGTATTTGTGCTGGTCTTTGTATGCTTTCTTGGCTTATGAATGAAATCTTATTCTTAAAATAAATAAATAAAGGTTTAGAGGAGCCAAGATGGCATGTTTTGGTCAGAAAGGGAAAGAGTTTCGTTAAGGATCTTTGGTTGCTTCGACCAAGACATCGTACTTGTATTACTTTGCAAACAAAAGAGAGTAAGAAAGTGATAATTCTGAAGTGATTGACTAATCTAAAATACCAAAAAAGTGAGATACACATGCTGAGAAATTTCATGAGCTCATCAATTTATCTACAAAACTTGTACATTTTTTCTTTTTGGGTCTGCTTACTTACAAAGTTACATTCCCTTAAAAGTGTTCTCTTAAATAGTCTACATGTTTGTGATGTTAGAGAGTGGTTGATATGTGTTCCTTCTAACTCGCGGCAGAATGTGACTCTGGTTCACCCCCCTCCTGCAAAAAACAAACAAACAAACAAAGAACACCATTTTTAAGCTTTCAGGGTTGGTTTTGGGTTTGCTATAAATGAATATAAAAAAAATCGAATTTGTTGGCCATATAACTTACTAGCTGCACTGAAACTTGGCTGTGCTGAGATGAAGGGCTATCACCAGCCATTAGTGTATGGTGCATTGTGTTTTCAGCAATCCCTCTCAATCTGTTAAGTTCCGGCAGGATAACCTTGCCAAGGTCTGGTCTGTCTTTTCGCCTTAACTCCGAACACTGGAGAGCAAGTTTGGCAAACTTCAAAGCTTCTTCAACAGGCCAATCTGGCACAGATGGATCCAGCATGTCCTTGAAAGTCCCCTTCTCGATAGCCCTTTCGACATGATGAGTCAATCCCATTGCTGGCTTAGCTGTGATCATTTGTAGAAACATTATCCCAAGTGAGTAAACATCAGACTTCACACCAAGCATGCCTGTTTGCTGATACTCAGGATCTATGTAGCAGAACGTGCCGGCTGTGGATGTCATTCGATATTGTGTCACATTGTCAGCAATAGATGGGGGCACAAGCCTGGCCAACCCAACATCACTGATCTTGCTCACAAAGTTCCTGTCAATCAAGATGTTGCCAGGTTTTAAGTCACGGTGCACAAGTGGCTCTGGTTTAGCCTGGTGGAGGAAAAGCAAGCCTGTGCCAATTTCAGCTGCAATCCTAAACCTAAGTTGCCAAGAGAGAGGTGGAGAGTTTCCTCTACGAAGGAGACGATCTTCCAAGCTCCCGTTAGCCATGTACTCATAAACTAGGCATCCATACTCAGGACAGGCTCCCAGGAGGAGAACCATGTTCGGATGCCGTATAGAGCTCAGTACTTCAACCTGTTCATGGTCATTAGCAAGTCAACAAAAGAAACAACAATGTTCCACAGCTGAACAAGGTATAGAAATATGTATTTATCATTAAGTATTGGTGCATATATGTGGGGAAAATCTCTCTTGTTTAGACAGTCTGGCAAGCCAAGATCCTTTTGAACGAATAGTCCAAATTCATAGCCTGGTAACATAAGTACCTCTTGGTTAAACTGTGATCTTCCTTGAGCAGCATCAGGGCGTAGAACTTTAATTGCAACAGGTGTATGGTCTAGATAACACCTATATACAGGACCATAACCCCCTTCTCCAATCTTCCGAGATTCTGCAAAGAACTCTGTGGCAGCCTCAATCTCATCAATTGTGTACTTCCTATACCTGACATCCGAATGTTGCAGAGCATTAAGTGCCTTTCTCTTCTCTTCTGATTCTTTGAGCGCTTTCATTTCTGCATTGATTCTTTTTTGTGCTTCCAGTTCTGCAATCCTCTTAGCTGCTTCAGCAGCCTCAATGGCTGCTCTGGACTTGGCTCTCTCTTTTTCTACAATAGCCATTGCAGCTTCCTCAGCTAGATGCGCCTCTTCCAATCTTCTTTCTTCTTCTAATTTCCAGCGCTGGAGTTCTACTGCCTGTAGAATAGATATCTTATAAGAGCTTCCTGCGAAAATCATCAGAGGTGCAGTGCTGATAAGATTTATGGTACCTTTTGCTTTGCCGTGAGTGCCTCTTTACAGGCGGAGCTATACATTTCCATAGTTTGCTTTAGCTCCAGCTTTAGCCTCCTCATTTCAGCCTCCACATCTTCCTGTAATTTTGAGTTACACAACCATCTCTATTGTAACAAAAAATTTGGATGCCACTGAGTAATGGGACCTACCAACTACAATCTGTAAATGCAAGTAAAACTTCTCCATACAAAAACTAGTTATAGGATGATGGTCAGGAGCCTCATTGGTCCAATCACACATAAATCAATATGTTTCAAGTTTTGACACACCTCACCTAAACTTAAGTATATTCAAGCATAAATAATGTATGAGAAAGAAGTACACATTTATCAAATTAAATGACTAGATAAAAAGTCATATGCTTACCATCGGCTGTGATGCAGAGGATAATCGATCGCTATCCTGAGAGACAGAAGAGAATGTAGGTGGAGAGGAGCTGACATCCACGGATCTCCTTCCAAAGTACTGCATAGACTCAAAGCTGTGGTTCAAGTCTATTTCTGTGCTGTTTGACATTCGTGGCGGGGTGATTCTTCCTGAATCTATGTTGTCATAGAATGCAGGGAATATACGGTCAATGCTTGGCCTTCCAGAGCTAACATAAGATATGTCTGTGTCTGGCATAGGGAGATCTGCATAGGACTTCCCATTTGGCCCTTTCCTAGTGAATGGAGACCTGATTTCCATAATGACTATATGTTAGTTCTCACAATAATGTAGGTAAAACCAGCTTTATGTTTTATAACACCTTTTTGTCTATCTTCATTGAAAGGGAAACTGAGTGCCACTGACCTGAAGTTGTCCATTTCATCATGGGATTTACGGTGTGGTTCTGGTGGCTTTTCATGTCCTGGTAGAGGATCCAACAATTAAGTTTTACTGAGAAATGTTAGAGCAAAAAGTTAGTGGGACAGTATTATGCTTAAGGTGCAACAAACTAACCTTTCATGCCAGACGGAGGGAAGACATAAGGCTCTGACTTTGGGCTTGGGGTATGGCTACGAACTGGGGCTCGTATGGGTGAGATGGATGGGGCAGGACGTGAGGCAGACCTCCTTGATTGAAGTTTTCCCTTGGATACAACATATACATTACAAAAATCTGGTGCCCCCTTTGATACGTTTCCTGGAACATCTGAGATTTTGAATCTACAAAAGGTTTTCGAAGATAAGAAAATGTTCTGTGGACATTCGAGGCCCTTTTATCACATATCCCATTCAACACGCTTGCAACCATCATAACATCCTATAGAATTGTAGAGCCTTCTTTCCAGAATTTGATATTGGTTTAATCATTTTTTTTTACTTAGGCTTCAGCAGCTGAGTTAAAATGGTATATACCTGAGAAAGCCAGTTTTTGCTGAGGCACCAACAACCAAATGCTCGATTGCAGATTGAGTGACGTACTCGTTCAATGCTTTTGCGATATCAGAGTCTTCTAGTACAATGTCTTTGCATTGTATCTGATTTCAAAAATAAAAATAATAATGTACAAAAAAAACAAGGAAAAAGTCAATGCTCAAAAGGCCTCAACTAATATGGAGGTTCAGGATCAATAATGCTGGTAGGATTTTGTGTTGCTTACTAACTGAAAAGACAAGCGAACACAATTTCATCACACTCACATTTTTACGTGTACAGAAAACACGAAAAGGAAGGAACAATTCCTTGGTTTGGGGATCAGGGTCTTTGCATACCAAATGTTGGTCCCAATTTGGGTTACTTCCTGCACCCAAAAAGTATGTTGTTATTTTCTGGTATGCAGAAATTAAGGAACAGAAGAAGAAGAAGAACAACAAAAGCATGAAGGATGATATATATATATATATATATATACACATAGATACACAGATAATGCATACTTGGGGTGGAAAGAGAAGGTGATTGGGAAAACACAGGAGGTTTGATCTTGACATGGATGAGAAGGACTGTTTGGCCTTGTTTGACAAGACTGTCTATACACCATTTGAGTGCACTCTGGCTGTTTTTGTCCTTGTCTATGGCCAGTGCCACAATCCCATTCCCTCCTTCCTTCTTGTCAACATGATTGTGAGGCAGCCACATTTCTCTCTCTCTCTCTCTCTCTCTCTCTCTCCCTCTTTTCTTTTCCTGTGTTGTTTCTTTTACTCAAACAAAACCAGAACTAGAACAAAAATCTAATGGCAAATATATATCAATCAAACCTTAAGATCACAAAATTAATAATGGGTTGTTTTCACTTTGTCTGAATTCCTTTGTCTCTCTTCTGCAGCAGGGTCCAAGAAGAGACAAAGAAGGATTGTGTTCCAGGTATTTGTGCTGTTGTTTGACCTTAATGTTTCTTATTTTGTTGTTGTTTTCAGCTAGCAGAAACAAGAAATCACTTTTGGCAATGACCAACTAATTTTGATTATTTTCACTGGTTAATCCATAAATAGCTCTGTCCAGATTGGGTAATTAATATGAGAGGACCCTCCATCATTAGCGGATTCTTTTTTGTGTTTGACCTCTCCCTAAAGCTAATGACTATATATTGTCTCTCTTAGTCAACCCCTCCTCTCCTTCAAATTATCACCATCTCAGCACTCAGCACAGGGACAAGATTTGAGAAAGTCTTGAGACCTTACTCATATTTGGAAAATGTCAAAATAGTTATGTTTATCATTCTTAAAAACAAATTGTAATCTTTTTTTATATGAGCGATATTGGGAGGGGGGAATCGAGCCTACCTAGGGTGCAGAGGTAAATGATATTAACCACTTGAGCTACAAACAAATTGTAATCTACTGTCACTCACCAATCTGTTCCACCCATCTACTCTTCCACTCCTAATTTTTCTTCTTATTTTCTAATTTCAGTAATTTTATAAAAGGGTCCAATTGCATTTTCCTTTTTTTCCTAAAAAATAAAATGAGGGGTTGGTGGCAATGGGTGCATTTTCATCAAGTAACAGTTTTACTAAATCTTTGCTGATAAGGATATCTTATCAACATTTTACAATAACTTCAGCATAGCCAAATTTCAATATTCAATTACTTACACTCACACCTCTCACAATTCAATAAACTTTTTCTTAAAATGACTTTTCTACACAAGTCGGATGAAGATCATAATCACACACACCACAAGAGAATGCCCAGAACCTCCCCTGCTTCTTGCAGTAATCACATACATATGCTTTGGCCATGTCCAACTTCAGCAAATGGTCATGCTTTATATCCTTCACTTGAGGAGGCAATGCCTCTCCTTCTTTTCTTAAAGCTGCCTCCAGCTCTTTGATCCTGAACTCTGTAAATGGGAAGGCCTTGGCACCATACAAGGAGATCATGGCCTTCCCATTTGTGCTAATAGCCTTCCCATCTGGTCCAATCAGAACCAAAGCTGGAATCACTTTAATGTCGAAAATTCTGCAAAGGTCTTGTCTTGTTTTATCCTGGTATGGGATGGCAAGCCATGGCATGCTGCTTATGTTGAGCTCGAACTCTTTGAGGTCTCGGTCTGTGGAGACTAGAATGATTTCGAAGTCTTGATCACCGGAGGCCATGTGCTCGTTGTATGCTTCTATAAGTTTGGAAGTGAAGGCACGGCAAGGAGGGCTCCAATGTGCACCGAAGTAAAGGCCTATGGTCTTACCAAAAAGTTTGGACACTGATATCTGCAGATGAGCAATCATATATGTCAGTTGTCGACAAAGTAAGCCACAAAAAATTTAAGAATTTAGAGTAGTAAAAAAAACTACCTCTCTACCATCACTAGACATGACATAGTTTCGTCCTTGATGAGCCAAAAGCTCTTCTAGTTTTCCCCCTTCGCGCTTCGCTTCGTCAGCAGCCTTCAGTTCTTCTCTTCTATTCTTAGTGAATGGAAATGCCTCAGCTCCATAGTCTTCAATCAGTCCAACCAAGTCTTCCTCAACTGATATTCCATCTGAACTTAATGAAATGAGTGATGGGATGCGATCGATGTGGTACAGGTCACTCAATCGTTTATGCAGGTTTGCATCAAATGGGACTGTCAGCCATGGCATGCACTTGAAGTGTTCATTGAATTTTTCCTCATCGCGGTCGAAGGAGACAAAGATAATCTCAAACTCTTTACCTTCCATTTTAAGCACATCATAAAGCCTCACCAGCTGAGGGGTAAGAGCCTTGCAAGGCCTACACCAATTTGCTGAGAAGAAGAGGCACACTGTCTTCCCATTACATGATGACAAGGGGACCTAACCTCATAATCAAAAAACAAGATTACGCTTTACTTATCATAACATAGATTAGAAATTCACCTCTGAAATTGAAGAGACATCCTTTTCTAGCCAAAAAAGGGGTTTCTATAGACCAACTTAAAACTCATGCTCCCATATTTTCAGGTGGTTGGGGCACCAGAACGCATATAGTTCCATGAAACTAAAATCTTTTCGAAACCCAGCAACCGAAGAAAAACAAAAATATTGATTGAAACGAGAGGAGGAAGAAGGAGAAGCTTTTGAAGACTACCTTTCTGTCACCAGATAGAAGGAACTCAACTCCTTCAGATTCAAGGACGGTTGCTATATTGCTGCTAGGCACTGCCATCAGAACTACAAGCAAAGTACGGCCTCCACCCCTCTTTTATATTTCCTAAACACAATGATCAACAAGGAAACAGAAAGAAAGAGTGACATTCACAAAAGTACCTACACTTTGCTGCAAAAGAATATTTGATTTATATTATTCATGCCATCAAAGCTACAAACTTTGGGAGGTGTAGATGCTTCATATATATATTCTTCTACAAGGGAAATCTAAAACATTTTCAACAATCGTATCAATTCGCAGTCGATTATTCTCCCAAAATATTCCATAAAATAAAGGAAAAGATATGAGGTACCTTTTAAACCGTCTATATACACATGTTAATGTCAACCTTGGCTTTGCAGCCATGGCGCTACCTTGTTGGCAATATTATTACTCTCTTTTATAATCCTCCATTTAATTATGTTTGATTTGTTTGGCAACTCATTTGGACATGTAGGCAAAGTAAGGAATCATCCAATAAGAATCAGGGCATGCTCTTTCTTCCAACTCAAAGTTGACTAACTGGAAATGATCAATATGTGATTTCCCTTTTGGACAAATCAGAAAACTTATTAGTTAATATTTGCTTCTTCACTCCATAAACTTAGTATTGTAACAAGAGCTATGCTGAGAGTCATCCACGCATGTGTAGGCAGTTGTGTCCACGGTTGATGTGTGTGTGTGACAGCCACCTATACATACACATGTGGACGACTGACTTTAGCATTTTCGATGGTCATATTTTAAACATGTAATCGCAATTACTCCGATTACATTGACCATCGTGGATTGTTAAAGAGCAAAAACAAAAGATTACACAAACTCCTCAGAAAGTTGAAATCGATCAGAGTATAGAAAAGGAGTACCTGAGACTTCGGTTCAGGATTGGATAATCTTCTTGAGAGAGAGACAGAGGGAGATTATATATATTCCCTGTTTCTGGCTAGAACCCTTTGCTTGCTCGTGCATGAGAATGGTCACAAAAGAATATTTAAGCAAATGGACACAACCCACAGGGTGAGAGCTGGAAAAGGATCACAAATTCCAAAGAATAAAAAGAGAATACAAGCGCAGGGAACAAACTTGAGGATTGATAGAGTGGGAAAGGTATATCCCACTTTGCAGATATTAGATTCTAACTTTTAGCCCTCTTCCCATGTTCTTACACAAGGTTGGAATATTTTATTTTATTTAAATATAAAATTTGACCGAGGAATTAAAAAAATATATTTAAAAAATGATATAAGTCGCATTCTAGCATATTTGATAAAATAGATAAATAAAATTATACTCCTCGTCCATTTGAATCGGAATAGATAAGGTGGGCGGATATCAAGGCCTGATTCGACCAACGGCATGACAATTACACGGAACTCATCAATAGGGAATGGAACCTCTTGCGGGCCAGACGGGTACGGTTGATATTGAAGGTTGTATGTACAACTGTGCGGGCGAGCGTCAGTCATTGATAAACGTAAAAATCCAAATCACATCAATTATTGGAAATCGCCCACTCGCGCATAGACGACTGCCTTAGCATTACACATGCAACAAATTAACAAAATTCCTTATTATACATCATCTAATGCCAAAATCAGATGTTACCATTGAATATAAGCTTAGTTCTTACAGTTTAAGGTGAGAACATTAATCTTGAAATAACTAGTCACTAATCACTACAACACAAATCAATGATACAGTCGATGGATTACAAGGCAGCAGTACAGTGGTCAATGCTGATGGACTAATTACTGGTCTAATCAAAATCGTTTAGATTGGCATTTCGAATCATGGTGAAGGAACTTCATGATTTACACAAAAATGTGTCATTTTGAAATGGTTCACTTTTTCCTTCTTGAAGAAGCTCTAGTAAACATTTCTCTGATGTTATGTGATTCTGTCTCCACTTTGGGCTTCTTAGCTTGCCTTCCAGCTCTGGTAGTCTTATTGTCACTCTTACTTTTTTCCTGACAAATTACAACACGTGTACAAAAAGACCCATCAGAATGAACCAAAATTGTCTGGTCATGAGATATGGAAAGCATTTATCAACTCTAACTATTTAGTTTTGAAACACTCAGGAAAACATTTGTGTGCGGGAATATTTAGTTCCCGGGAAATAGTCCAAGCTCCACAACTGTACCAAACAGTTTTTTATTTATTCCAATTTATAGGGAGAAGTGGCCCTATGTCTGGGAGGCATACCTGTGAGCCATTGCTTTCTGTGGCAGTCGGAAGAATTTCGATATCTGACATTTTTCTTGTTGCCTCTGTTAAGTCTATCCTGAAAACACAATCAGTATCCCAGACTTAGTTAATGCATTTCAAAATTGAAACATTCCAAGTTCTAACAATAGATGTTTGCATTAGTTCCCAAATTTCTACAGACAAGACTTATGACTTGTTATGAACCATTTTTTGAGGCAATACCTCAAACAGTCACTCAAAAGCTTCAGCCAGGGCTCATCCAAGTATTCCCCTAATATTGAAACTGCATCAATTACTGCACCAGTAACAGAGGTGAATTAATGAATGGAAAAACAGACATCCCATGCAAAATGGAACGATTCACATACTTATGAACTAGTTGTTTATGGCATAGCAGGATTTAGGGAGTGCTACAAGTATAATAAATACGTATAAGCTGTTATACAGCCGATAACAGTCTTGACTACATGCCAGTTTTTTACTACCAAAGTAAGTTTACTTCTCTCACTTCAACACTGAACAGATGAAATTCCAATAGACACTAGAGAGAGGGGAGAGAAACAGAAGAGTCATAAAATAAATGGTTTTCTCACTAAAAGTGTACATCTATCTTTCTCTTCCCTTGCAGCATAATTATTGTCCAAGGTGGATAGTGTCTGTTTTAGCTGACATACCTGCCATCACAGGGCACAAAGATTATAAAAACTTACCAAAAAAAACTTGCAGCATTAAGTAGCTAAAATATTGTTCGAAAATTTTCATATGTACGTGGATATATTCACATATCTCAACATTAAAAATGGAAGAACCCAGGAAAAAAGACAAAAAGATTGATAGACAAGCACAAGTCAAACTTGCTTGAAACCTAGAACTTACCCTCCACCATACTATTATGGGGGAGGAGGTTCACTAGACCCAAGGCCGTGGATCAGAGAGAAAAATAAAGCAATTAGTGGTCAATCATATGTAGTTATATGGCATGCGTGGTGCAGGGAGCTAATTCTTCACAAAAAACACTGCTCAATAATCATCAAACACCAAAATTAAGTGATATCAGATGTGGACAAACCTTATGGTACATCCAAGCTAGAACTTTGGAATCATCAAGCCTGAAAAATTTTGAGGATCCAATTTCTGCAGACAGTATGAGACGAAACAATATTTACTTGGAAATATAACAAAGTCCAATATAATTGTTGACACTAATATTGTAAAAGTTCAAATTATTTGAATTGGCAACATGAATTAAACAAGCATATTGGAGTTCAGACATACATGGTCCCTTAAGGACCTCAAAAAAGATAATAATTAACCACTAGATTCTAGACAAAGCTGTCAATTTCCATTCCAGTAATAGAGATTATGTTTCAGGATTCATATCTCTCGATCATTAGAAAGTTTCTGAAGGCAAGGGTGAAAGTGTATCCAAATCCCTTGATTGTGTGACATTAGTATCGACTCACAATCAACGCCAAATTAGAATTCTCTAGTTCTCTAGTTTTCTTCACCACCAATGCAAGATGTGAACATGATACAGTACAAGTTAATTGGTTGGTTCGCAAACTTCTACCTAAAATTTGAATTACTAGTGCATAGGTAGTGTGCCACCTTTGATTTCACTAACTACTTGCATACAATTCTCTGCAATGGGCAATAGTTTCTGATATCCGGGATAGCCTTCAACAAAGATTATCTCATCTACAAGCCTGAACTTCCCCGGATCATCCCCCTTCTGCATTTTTAACAAGGAATGTAGTTACCACTAAGATTAAAAAAGGACAAACAAAAAGTCAATGAAAAGTGGGATTAAGCACCATAAAAGTACCTTCATTCTAGCTTCTTCAAAAATGGGCAACAAAATGAAAACAGGATCAACTGGAGTGGTAGTGTATAATCCACCATCTAAATATGGAATTGCAACATAAGTTAGGCAAACAAAATTTAAGAAAAAAATGAAATAAAATGAAGCAGGGTACCACCTTCAGCAACATAGTCACCCAGAAACCAAGAAGTGTAGGATTGCTTGAACCAATTAAGCTCCTGAAGAACTCCATTAACTAAAAGACAGCAGATTGAGTTCCCTGTACAAAGAAAGCAAGTGAATAACAGTGAAAGATGCCCTAATCTCAAATTCTCATAAATCTCAAGAAATCAAATACATGCATTGAGGAATACCGGACTTGGGATGCCGAAGCGAAAGCAATTGTCCGACGTCGTTTCCAGTTTCAGCAGTATCTGTAGATTTTTCGTTTAGGGTTTAGAGATGGAGAGAATAAAGGATTAATTGAAAATGAGGAACGAGAAATCGGAACAGAAATTTACCTGCTGCGATGAGAAGACGGATTTCATCGAAGCCTTCCCACCAAGCCATTGAAATGAAACTTTCGTTCCTTAAACCCTAGCAGTCACCAAAGGCGTAGTGAAGCGAAACCGAAAAAGAAACTGCGCGCGCGCCGTGCAGAGAGATGGAGGGAGGGGATATGATAGGTCCACCGGTGGGTCATTAAACCCGTTGTTTTTTACTTTTTAGGAAATGAAAATATAAATAATTTTAAAAAAGTGGCTTTGTCGTATGGGCTCCATATGTCCCAATTGATTGAATATCAAACTTATCCAAAGAAAAAGGTCTTCTCAAAAGAAAAAAAAAATTCAAATTCAAATTGCTTAACCCAAAAAAAGAAAATAAATATAGAATTGTTTTGTGGTTTTTATCGGAATAGGAATTGTATGTGTTATGTTTAAGGATCTAGTTCGGTGGAAAATAGTCTTGACTTGCATCCCAATGGCCTTAGCTTTGAACTCTGTGACATTTTAATAGTGTAATGGTGAGAAACCTCATTTCCTTGTAATTTAGGCGCAAGGAGGCGCTCAAAAGAATTGTTATCTCATGATTATTCAATATTATTGCAGCATGTATTTCTTTCCTTTTGTTGGAGAGTCCTTATCCTCAAGCAAATAGGTTTCTTGGAAGACTGAAAAATGT
The DNA here is from genome assembly GCF_965620075.1 of Prunus avium. Classification (NCBI taxonomy): domain Eukaryota; kingdom Viridiplantae; phylum Streptophyta; class Magnoliopsida; order Rosales; family Rosaceae; genus Prunus; species Prunus avium. The sequence goes on along the minus strand of NC_142284.1, from coordinate 52,352,449 downwards.
TACATCTGAGTTTAGTTCCATACATATCCATACAAACTCTATAATACATGAATCCAACGGGAAATTGCTACACCAAATATATGAATGATATGAGTAAAAGATCTTTTATACCATATTAGATTCCCGGAATATATTAGTAAAAGAAATTTACATGAACTTTGGAATCAGCTGCCAAATATCATTTGCAATGGTCTGCAACCTCCATGGAAGATGTGCACGGCTATTTCTTTTGTTTGTTTTTGGTTTTTTTGGAGAAAAAAATAGTGACCATCTTGACACGTATTTGCTAAAATTCGGGTAATACTGGTAAGACAGAAACTCCAGCAACTTTTAATTGTTTATATTAATTGTTTCTCCAATCAATTTCAACAAATCCGCTGTAGCACAATACCTTGGATTGAGATTATCAAACCGGGTTCGAATCCCGGCAGCGGAATAATTCTTTTTTTTATTTTCTGCGGTTTCACCCCCTCTACTTTTTTTCTTTTTTTCACTTTTTTCTATATAATAAAATATATGCTTTATTAAAACACCATAAAATTATACAGCGTGAATGATGAAAACATCCAAAATCCAACATGATAGTTAGGAAGAAAAGCGGGATCCTAAACCCACCTCTTTTTTTTTTGTCTGAATCATGAGGTGGTCCTGGATGGGCCCCAACCATGGGTGGCACCTCTAAGCCTTAACCATAACCCAGACTAATCCCCACTCACACCGGGTCGGCCCGTAAGGGGTAAAGTGTTGGCTAAAGTGGTGACTCCTTATGAGAGCAGGGATCGAACCCCTGACCTCTCTTAAGGAATGAGAGTGAAACCCACCTTTTTCACTTGGGTGGGCGCTCACTAGAAACTTCTGGCTTCATAGATGAAAAAGCTGCATTATAAGTATAGATTTTAATAAGTCAGGAATTATAAACCACAAAAGAACTTCATTATAAATTGACCAAGAAAATTTAGAACATAAAGAATTCACATTCTTAAGATTATTGTTTAAATTCATGATAGATCGCGTAGTTATACATTACAAACTCAAATGAGTAATGCAAAACTAAATTTTCATAAAGAATAAGATAAAGAATTTGTGATGGATTGTTTTTCCTCCTTTGGCCATTATTACTTATTGTATGCCTCAAATTAGCAACATATATATGGAGTGCAAATATATGTACCCAAAAACACATAGTGCAAAAGCATGCAAATCCTCCTATTACCCAAAAACTATATATGTAAAATGAATGGTTGTGATTAAAATATTCGGCAAGTTTAGAAGAACATAGATCACACATATTATACGGATACTAGGACTCGAACCCAAAAACCTTTCTTCGGAGAACAATTACTCCAAATCACACACTATAAATAAATCAAATTTCTTTTAGACTCACAATTGCAGTACAAATAAAAGCAAACAGCATATAACCTTCAAAATAATTGGTATCTCATGAATCATGATTATTCAATATTATTGCAGCAGGCTATATTTATTTCCTTTTATCGACTCGTATTTGATGAAATTAGGGTAATATTGGCGAGACAGAAACTCCATAAATTTTTAATGATTTATATTAATGGTTTATTCAATCAACATCATCAAATCCGTTGTAGCCCAATACATTGGATTGAGTTTATCAAACCGGGTTCGAATCCCGGCAATGGAAATTTCTTTTTATTTTCCGCTGTTCCACTTCCACCCTCGATACTCTCTCTTTAGCCGCTAGAAAACTTCTCTGGCTTAAGGAGATGAAAAAGCTTCATTGTAACTATAGAATTTAATAACTGAAGAACTATAAACCCCAAAACAACTTCATCATAAATTAATAAATAAAATTTACAGGTATGCTTAAAATTCAAAATAGATCGTTGTGATAGATAAAAAGCCAAAAAAATTACAATATCCCGTAATTATACATTACAAACTCAAATAAACCGTGCAAAAACAAAACTTTCAAGCAAAAATAAGGCACGTAAAAAATTTCCATTAGCAACAAATTTGGGAGGGATTGTTTTTCCTCCTTTTGGTCATTGTTACTTATATGGTGCAGCCGCGCGGCTATACTCGGTTATTTTAATTTTTTTTTAGAAATAGTATAGCCGTATGGCTATACCCTTTTTTACCTATTTTTAAAAATAGTAAAGCCGCGCGGCTATACACTTGGTTTTTTTTTTTTTTTTTTTCTGATTTTGAAAAAATAGTATAGCCGCAAGGCAATGCTTGGTTTGTCCTTAATTTTTTTTTTTAAGCGCCTAATCGCTTGGCAGGTCTTGTTTACTGTGTTAGTGTAAATAACTTTAGGACAATGCCCATCGTTGCTCCTCCATCATCATTGCCCAAACACTACGTATTGATTTCTCTCCTTTTTAATTTTTAATTTTATTGAGTGATTTATTGAGGAGATTTGGAAATTTTGGGAATGGTGGAAGAAAGAGATGGAGAGATGAGAGAAGAGAGAGCACGGGAGGAGAGGAGAGGCGAGTGGGCGAGAAGAGAGAGAGAAAAAAAAAGAAAAAAAAACAGGTGTCATTTTGTAAGAGGCCACATCTTGTATTGAGGAGAAATGACTCCTGATATATCAAGAGCCAAGCATTGTATATAACTTTAAGTAGTATAGCCGTGCGGCTATACTCGGTTTTATTAATGTTTCTTAAATAGTATAACCGTGCGGCGATACTTATTCTACTCTTGGAATGTTTTAATAGTTTATATGAATTGTTTCTTCACTAAATATCAACACATCCGCTGTAGCCCAATAAATTGGATTGAGAATACAATCCGGGTTTGAATCCCGGCAGCGGAATACACTTTTATTTTTTTTCCCTCTTCAGCCACTAGAAAACTTCAGGGTGTTCACAAATCACATCCATACAAGAGATGTTGATCTGGCTTCATTAAGTGGAGGTTTATAAATTTGACAAATATTAGAACATAAAGATTATGATAAATTGTTGCTAAAAATTACAACGTCATGTCGGTTACACATTACAAACTCAAATGAACTGTGCAAATATAACCATAGTTGTTTGTTCTAGGTGGTTTGTATTTACCAAAAAATACATAGTGCAAAAGCAGGAAAACCCTCCTGATGAATTTCATTATACAACATGCATTTAGTAGCCACCCCCTCCCCCAAGCCCCAAACTCAATCATTAATTAAGGAAGAGAAGTCATCATCATCATCAAGAGATGAAGCAAAAGACATTTCTGAACATAAATAATTCACATTCCTAAGAATAATGTTCAAATTTAGGATAGATTATTGTTGCTATGGATACACAATGATGAAATTACAATATCGTGCACAATTACACATTACAAACTCAAATGAACCGTGCAAATATAAACTTTGGGACAAAAATTAATATAAAGACTGTAGTGAATTTCCAGGCGCTATTTTTTTCTTCCTCTTTTTTTTTTTTGTTTTTTGCCAAAATTTTCATCCTTCTTTTGCAATTGTTATTTATTGTGTGCCTCAAATCAGCAACATATATGTATATAATGCAAATGTATTTACCAATAAATAATATTTTTGTTTAGACACACAAATAAAAGCAAACAGCCCATAACCCTCAAAAGAATTGGTATTTGCATGAATATTATTGCAGCCGGCTATTTCTTTTGTTTGTTTTTGGTTTTGTTGGAGAAAAAAATAGTGACCATCTTGACACGTATTTGCTAAGATTCGGGTAATACTGGTAAGACAGACTCCAGCAACTTTTAATTGTTTATATTAATTGTTTCTCCAATCAATGTCAACAAATCCGCTGTAGCACAATACCTTGGATTGAGATTATCAAACCGGGTTCGAATCCCGGCAGCGGAATAATTCTTTTTTTTATTTTTAATTCATGATATATCGTGTAGTTATACATTACAAACTCAAATGAGTAATGCAAAAATTAATTTACATAAAAATAAGATAAAATTTTCCATTAGTAACAAATTTGTGATGGATTGTTTTTCCTCCTTTAAGTGTCCCCGTATATAATTGTTCAAGAAGTTCTGCAGTCACTATGCCATTTTGAGGGGCGTTTAAGGAGGCTTGTTCTACTGAGCTAGACCCCGTTAATTAGTTTGTGATGGATTGTTTTATTATTATTTTTTTTATAGTACAAACAATAGTCTAAAGGGGAGGGGGATTTCTCACACACACACACAACTATGATGTCGTGGTTCGAATATGAAACCTCTAGTTTGCAAGTCATTGCCCTTTTCAACTGAGTTAGACCCCGTTGACTTGTATAATAAACAATAGATATACATATGGTTTTCTACATTTGTTTATAAATGCAAACTAACATATATATTTCGCGTTGTGAAATTTTTGTTCAACTTGATGATTTTGAAATTTTACTCTTCATGCATTATACATCGTAACATCTAATGATAATTGAAACTTACTTGCCAAGTCTTGACAGCACATTCGGTCCCGCTTAAGAAGCTGGAAAACTCCATGTCTCAGGAACATTATCTTAGGACAAGTCGAAATCACAAATAATACATCCAAAAATGAAGCGAACGCTAGAAAAGGAAAGAACCACACAAACCCAGTTACAGAAAAAGAAAAGAAACAAAAGCTAACAACTTTCTATACTAAAAAGAAAGTTAATACCCCCTTGTAAGTTGTAATAAACTGTATGCTGCTCAGTTTTCAATTTGCCAAATTTAAAAGTACCATTTTATAATTCAAAGACAACACTAAATCATAAACAAAACACAAGAAATGAATGATTGACTCCGAAAAATCAAAACTCGCCTTTCAAAAGCAAGCAGACCTGCATAGCTCGGACTTCTTCACCTTCCGACCCCTTCCTCAAAGCATTTCTACCCTAAACCCTTAATATGGTCCAATTCTATGGCTCTGGAACTCGACCCTGTCTCCACTATCAAATTTTTCTCCATCAAAATCTGCAACAAGCCGGTGATGTTGGGCTAGGCGGGCACTAGGCGGCTAGGCGGGGGCTAGGCGGCTGGGCGGCTGGGCGGGCCTCCTAGGCGGGTTGAGTCTTTTTTGGGTGCCGAACCCGGAGGACGAAGCAGCCGAAACCGAAGAAAACCAATCAAAGCTTGAGTTTGATAGAGAAGCGAAATGGCTGTGACTGCGAGTGCAAGCTTCATGTTAATATTTGAAGAGTATAGCCGCGCGGCTATACGTTTAAAATATTCGAGTATATTAATATTTAAAGCGTAGAGCCGTTCGACTATACTTTTAAAATATTCGAATGTATTTAGAAAGTATAGCCGTTGGGCTATACCCTTTAAATATACATTTTTGTCATATCATTTTAGGGTGTAGGGCTAAAATACCACTTTAGCCCATTGGGCTAGAGTTATTTCTTCAATTATTTTATTTATACAAGCGATATTGAGGAATGAAAATTTAAATTCTTTTCAATACCTTTCATTCTAATGATTCCCAGCTATTAGCCCCATTGGGCAAGAATAAAAAAAATGGATTTTATTTATAACAAATAATACGGGTTAAACCCATAAATACAACAACAAAAAATAAGGATCCGCCAACATTTTGTGGATCAAAGAATGTTGAATTTCATAGTATAAAATTGCTTGTATAGGAATTTACTTTTTAAAATGTATCTATCGTAATTATGAACTAAACCTAATTCCGCGATGTATTCTATGCAGATGAAAAATTGGATACAAAACAGTCTAACAAGACAACGAAGAGAAGTTTGCAGCTTTATTTTAAAATAAATTGAAGGTAACATAAATCATATGACATTGATATACGAACTATTCTCATGAATCATGATTATTTAATATTATTGCAACAGGCTATATTTATTTCCTTTTATTGACATGTATTTGCTGAAATTAAGGTAATATCGGCGAGACAGAAAGTCCATAAATGTTTCATGATTTATATTTAATGTTTATTCAATCAATATCATCAAATCCACTGTAGCCCAATACATTGGATTGAGTTTATGAAACCGGGTTCGAATCCCGTCAGCGGAAATGTCTTTTTATTTTCCGCTATTCCACTTCCACCCTCGATACTTTCTCTTGGGTGGGGATTTCTTTAGCCGCTAGAAAACTTCTCTGGCTTCTGGAGATGAAAAGCTTCATTGTAACTATGGAATTTAATAACTCAAGAACTATAAACCCCAAAACAACTCCATTATAAATTAATAAATAAAATTTACACATTTGCTTAAATTCAAAATAAATCGTTGTGATAGATAAACAACAATAAAAAATTTCTGTGAGCAACAAATTTGGGAGGGATTGTTTTTCCTCCTCCTTTTGGCCATTGTTACTTAGGGCTAGTTTGGCATTGCTGTGCTTTTAAAAAAAACTGCTTCTGCTGTGCTGCAAAAATAATCAGCTGTGAAAAAAATCAGTTATGCGTTTGATAAACTATATTTGAAAAAGTGTTGTGAGTAATCAAAGTGTTTGGTAAATTTTTATTAGAATTGCTTTTAGTGTGTATAATGACAAAAAAGGACATGAATCATGATGAAATTATTTGTTGTTTTCTTATTTCTTTTTCTACTTAAAAAAAAAAAAAAACCATTTACTCTACATTTTTTTTCTTTTTTTAATTTACACTTTTTGAGTCAGAATTTTTTCGTCTCTTTGCATCTCTTTTTTTTATTGGGAACCCCTTTTTTGGTTTCCAGATCTCTGCATCTCTTTCTGCTACTCCATTTTCATCTTCTTCTTCTCCTTTCTCCTGTCATCTGCTTCTTCTTCTCCTTTCTCTCTGCACATTTTTTTTTTCAAAAATTTTCTCTTCTACTCCTTGTTCTATTTTTCTCCCTTTGCCCAGAGAAGTCGTCCTCCTTGCACGGTCGTCATCGTCGTCTATAATCCAAGCAGTGGAGTCTTCGTCGTCTGTCATCGCTGTCATCGTCGTCTGCCATCAGTGCTTGTCTGTCATCGTCGTCGTCTACAGCCCATGGTCGGAGGTTGTGGTTGTGGTTGGAGATTGGGTGGGGTTTGTTGCAGACGACGAATAGAAAAAGGGAGGTTGTGGTTGTGGCTGGAGCTTGGGTGGGATTTGTTGAGCAAAAAGGAATGAAGAAGAAAATGGGAGTCTGCAGAATGGGGAAGAAGAGGAGTTTGCGTTGCTTGATTGTATTGGAGGGACAAGGACTGTCTATTTGAAAAATAAGTGAGGGCATTATGGGAAAGTAAAACATTCATTAAAACCACCGGTTAAATTTTTTTTAAAGTAGCTTTTAAAAGCTGGGTTATGCCTGCTTTGGAAAAACAGCGGTCATTGACCACGATTTTAAAAAAAAGCTGATTTCTGATGTTTACCAAACACCATGGGTGTGCCAAATTTTTATTAAAGCTGCTTTTTAAAAAATTTCAGCGGGGCCAAACGCCACCTTATTGTGTGCCTTAAATTAGCAACATATATATATGGCGCAAATGTATTTAACAAAAAACACATAGTGCAAAAGTATTCAAACCCTCCTAAATTAACTTCATTATACAACCTTCCCCCTGCCCCTCCCAAACCAAGCCCCAAACTCAAGCGTTAACTGAGAAAGAGAAATCATCATCAGTCATTGCCCTAGAAGAGCCCATATCCCCATCACTAGCATAAGAAGAATATTCTTCCTCACTGTCCCTCTCCTTCAACTCTTCAATCTTGTCTACAACTTCTCTCCAATCCCATCTTCCCTCCACGCTGCTCTCACAGCAACACATCCCAATCTTCAAAAGCTTCAGCATCTCCCCCTCCCCATTCTTGGTCCCTTTCATGTTCTTATCAAACACTTCTCCTGTCCACTCTTCTCTCACCACTGAGTTCACCCAAGCTGCTAGGTCTGCATTTGCCCTCTTGCCCTGCTGCAAATAGTTTGCTGGGAATTTTCCTGTCAGCATTTCAAAGATGAGTATGCCCAGGCTCCACACATCGGTCTTTTTCGAGGTTTGTTCCATGTGGGAGAACTCTGGGGACTTGTAGGCCACCAAGAACTTTTGGGCATGGTCTCTGTTGATCACTGGTATTAGGGCATATTCTGCTATGAGGGGGTTGAAGTTGTGGTCTAGGAGGACATTGGAGGACTTGAGGTGGCCATGGGGTACTGTTAGGCCTGGGAACTCTTTGTATAGGTAGCCTAACCCCTTTGATACTCCTTTGATGATCATCAACCTAGTTGGCCAATCCAATCCCGGCTGCCCGGGTTCTCGCTTCACTGAAAATGCACAAGCAACTCAAATTAATTTGATATAACAACGACATTTGACCAATTATGTGTACCATATTTACTAATCACATTGTTAATTCAATTCTGTTAATTAAATGCGTGATTCGTAATTTGGTTAGATGAAATATTACTATATAAGACCATACCATGAAGATGACTAGCCAAGCTTCCATTGGCAACAAAATCATGAACCAAGAGCTTCTCTTCTTGCCTATAATAGAAAGCAACAAGTGGGAGCAAATTAGGATGTGAAAGCCTCCCTAGCCTTCTCATGTGATCATAGAAGTCCTCTTTCCCAACTTGGTTCATTTGCCTAAACCTCTTCACAACCATGGACCCACTCAAGAGCCCTGCCTTGAAAGATGACCCAAAACTCCCACTGCCCAAGATCTCAGCTGGGGCCCTCAGCAACTCTTCCAGCTCAAACCCTCTGTCCTTCCTCACAAAATACAACTCCCCTCCTTTCTCAGCCTTCTTGTAGTTGTCTTCATCAGCTGTTAACTGGACCTCCATTGCAGCTGTGTGCTGTTGGGCTTTTATCTTCCTCTGGGCTCTTGCTTCTTGCTTTGATTGGGCTCTACGACGTCGTATGAAGAGGATTGCTAAAATGGTGCACAGTATTGCAGCAATTGAGACAACTATGATGGCTATGATGAGGAATTTTTTCTTTGAGGACTTGCATGGGGCCAGAGGCTTTCCACATAAGCCTTGGTTACCTATTTGGTCAAGAAAAAGAGGCCCATAATTAGGCCCAAGAAAATAAGAAATGAAAACCCATTTGATAAATAAAAGAAAACTTATAAATTAGGATAATTCAATTAGACCAACGTGCTACCAATACCATCATATGGAAAGTTTATGTTTGAGAAGATCTGGTATCAACGAAGATGCATCTCTCAATCTTTTTGTCAATGATCTCATATTTCCTTTATTTAAATTGATTACAATATCTTTGATTTTCTTTCTTCTTTTGTTATTTTTTTCAAAACTTTGGTTTTGATATGGAATTAAAAGTCATGGAATTACATTTACCTTATATAAATTTCAAAACTTCATTAGTTAATATGACCTTCCGACTGAACCTCCTTTTTAAAACTCAAATAAACAATCGTGTGTGTTTTAAGATGAATGTTAACGACAGTTGTTCACGCGCGCATGGACGATTGTCAACTGTTGATGTATGTGTGAATTTACCGTGAGACTCACACAAATATCAACAATCAACAACCATTTCACACGACATAACGATCAAAAACCAAACACATCAAAATCATGTATTGTGCAGTGGATAAATAAAACAAAAAAAAAAAAAAGGACAACAAGGAGATTCTTGAATGACTTGCTTACCAGTGAAAGCGCTTGCATCTAAATTGCTCAGGCTTGCAGGTATTCGACCCTCAAACCTGTTGTTTGATATATTGAAATACGTCCATCCATTTGGACTTGGTGCAAAATTTGGTATCTTCCCACTGAACTGGTTCCCCTGGAGACCCAATTCCGAAAGCTTGCTCAATGCAGCCAGGGACTTCGGTATTTTTCCAGAGAATTCATTGCCATCCAAATAAAGTTTCTTCAAAGAACTCATGCCCTCAAAGGCATTATCTTGGATTTCACCAGTGAATTGATTGTTGGACAAGTAAACTCCTATGAGTGCACTAAGCTTGTTCACACTAGGCAGAGGACCTGCAAAGTTGTCGTTCATGATGCTTATGCTTCGAAGGGCAGACAAACCCGAAAGGGTGTCGATATCAATAATGCCCAAGAGACCCATGTTCTGCAACTTCAACCCATACGCATTGCCATTTTTGTCACAGTACAAGCCTGCCCAAATGTTTATGGAGCCATTGCAGGGGTTGGTGGAGCTGTTCCAGTTATCTAGAGCTGTGTCATTGGACAAAAAGGACTTGAATTTCAATAGGGTTTGGATTTCTGAGGGGTCAGAAGATGACACAAAAATACAAAGTTGTGCTAAGAAAAATAGCACCAAAAGCCAGTGATTAAGATCATAGGCTTTGTTAATGTGAACCATTTGATAAGAAATGAGTTGGGTTTTTTTGGTTGATGGAGAAAATGGAGGGATTGAAATGGTGTTAGATTAGGTGGGTGTGGTGAAAGAATTAGATTAGGGGAAGATGGAAAGGTACAAATAGGGTCGACAATGGCAAGGTTTTTTTTTTTTTTTTTTTTTGGGCCTGCCCATGAGGGGTGAGCTGGGTGAGAGCCGGCATTAATTTTTTATAAAATATTAGATTTAATCCCTAGATGTTAGGCAAAAGTGTTTGTTTAATATTTTGTAGCTTTGGTGTGTGCTGTTGAGTTGCTGGTCTGTTCTTGTTAATGGTGATGGTGAAGTGGCATTTCATTGTTGGCTCAGCCGAATGTTTATGATAGCAAGGATATCCCTTTCACTTAATATTACTTCGTATTAATTTACTGCCCTTAATTAATTATATTTACTGAGGCTTTCATTGTGTGATATTAGCTAAGCTTATGAGTTGGACCTATTTAGAGAGCCCTAGTAGTAAATAAGTAATTTGATTCGGTAGGTATGCATTTCGAAAAGGAAATTACTTACCTCCTTTTTCTGTAAGTAGAAACTCCTACATTCATGCAGTTTGACATGTGTATATAATATTATTTTTTTGTGTTTTTTATTAACACGACATGAAAAATTCAGTGTTCGAATTGAGCCTTAACGAGTCGTGTTTGTATTAACTCACTAAGAAAGCGGGTTATCTCAAACAGGACCCTAAAACAATTAAACCATGCTTTTAGGTCCGAGACACATCCATACTAGAAGCCATTCGAACTTTATAAGACCAAACACAGGTATTATTTTATTAAAACAAATAAATATTTTGGCACATTCTATTTGGATTTGGATAGAACATATGCAGATATTATTTTACAAGAAAAGTATCTGGGTCTACCAACTGTAATTGGAAGAAGAAGGAAAGACTGCTTCAAAAACATAAAAGAGAGGCTTAGAAAGAGATTGAATGGGTGGAAGGAGAAACTGCTGTCCAAGGCTGGAAAATAAATATTCTGGCACATTCTATTTGGATTTTGATAGTACATATGCAAGATATTATTTTACAAGAAATACCAACTTATTTGGATTTGGGTTTTTGTTAAAAATCTCAAAACTATAAAGTAATACTTTTGAAAATTATTTTATTTTGCAGATAACAGAAAAACATTGTTCGGGAAAAAAATCATGAATTTAAGAACAGTTCTGATGGAGCAATGCAACGCTAGAGAAATGATGAGATGCCTCTTTGTTTTCTAATCATTTTCACAGAATTGCAGTTTGAAATTAAGACTGAAGTTTTGATGTCCAAAAAAAACAGAGAGGACTGAAGTTGATACAAAACCTACGCAGGCTGATAGAAGTCTAAACTGAATCGTTGACCGAGAGTTGACCTATTGATCAACTTAACAGCAACACTGGTTTGGTGTTTTCATAATTATATGTAGTAGTTGTCTTTCTGATAGGTATAATGTTATCATGGCATAATGCTGAAACTGATTGAGGGAATTTTTAAGTTTAGTGGTTCTTTAATTGAACTCAACATAGTAGTAATCATATAAATTCTGCATAAGCTATATGAAATATTAAAATTGCAAACGATAAATTCATCACCTAAATATATAAATAAAAACTCCGATTACTGTGATCCGTCCTCAAATTCAATGATATGTTTCATTGAGTAGAAAGCATCTCAATTTAAACATTACATATGATTTGCAAATGATTGTGTGTATTCAAAAGTTGTCCTATAATGTTATACTATATATGCTCGATGGTGCGAGATTTCCTAGCTTCTCAAAAAAAGTTGATCCACTTGATTGAGGATTTGCATGGGGTAATTGGCTTTCCGCACAACCCTTTGTTTCCTGCATAATTGTTCAAAAAGTAACGTACTTAGTCCAAAACAAAAATTGAAAAGAGAAATAAAAATGAATGAAAATATTAGTTTCCTGCATACCCACGAAGGCGCTTGCATCTAAATTGCTTGCTCAGGCTTGCCGGAATAGGACCCTCGAGCTGGTTGTTTGATACATTGAAATACTTCCATCCATTTGGGTCTTGTGGGAAATTTGGTATCTCCCCACTGAATTGGTTTCCCTGGAGATCCAATTCTGTAAGTTTAGGCAATGCAGCCAAAGAACTTGGTATTTCTCCCGAGAATTCATTTCCATCCATTTAAATTTTCTTCAATTGACTCATGCCCTCAAAAGCAATTTCTGGGATTTCACCAGTGAATTGATTGTTGGACAAGTAAACTCCTATGAGTGCACCAAGCTTGTTCACACTAGGCAGAGGACCTTCAAAGTTGTTGTTCATGATGCTTATGCTTCGTAGGGCAGACAAACCCGAAAGGGTGTCGATATCAATCATGCCCAAGAGACCCATGTTCTGCAACTTCAACCCATACACATTGCCATTTTTGTCACAGTACAAGCCTGCCCAAATGTTTATGGAGCCATTGCAGGGGTTGGTGGAGCTGTTCCAGTTATCTAGAGCTGTGTCATTGGACAAAAAGGACTTGAATTTGAGGAGGGTTTGTTTTTCTGAGGGGTCAGAAGATGACACAAAAATACATTGTTGTGCTGAGAAAAACAGCACCAAAAGCCAGTGATTAAGAACATAGGCTTTGTTAATGTGAGCCATTTGATAAGAAATGAGTTGTGTTTTTTCGGTTGAAGGATAAAATGGAGGGCTTGAAAATGGTGTTAGATTAGGTGGGTGTGGTGAAACGAAATGGGGAATTGGGTTTTTATAGAAGAACGAAAGATTTCCATAGTTTAATGATATCATTAACAGGTAACAGATTGCTCTTTTGTTCTTGTTAATGATGACAAAGCTCCTTGTTTGCTCAGCCTTGTTTATGGATATAGTAAGTCTAATATGTTTGATGCTTGGTAGGGTTTGACTTTAATGTCAATAATCTACTGTGGTCCTTTTTCATTGGGAAAACATTTCAATATATTATTGTTCAATCTTTGAGCTGATCTCTATTAATGATCCTCACTAAAACAGTCCAAGAAACACGTTTAAACAATTCGAGTTCCGATGAGAACAGAGAGTTTGGTCCTGGCAATCTTATTGTTAATGATGTTGCTGGCAGCTTCATTGTCAATCTTGTAACGTTGTGCTTAAGACAAGACAACCACTTTGCTGAGCACCCACAGCACCAGAGAGAACTCAAACGCAAACAGTGTGTGAAGCAATCCCCGATCAAGCGGAAACCCAAATAGCGTGATCCCTCCACTGTTGTGCCCCAAGTATGCCACTGCGCACACACACACAGACACACAACTATACATAAGCATCCATATCACTGCCATACAGTGTTGAAGTTTCACATGTGCAAAAGCACTCGAGTTTATTTGATATGTGTGGTTAATTTGGTTTGCAAGTGAGTGACTAGAGATATTCAAAGTTTGCCTTAAGCCTTTGTATCTGATTTGAAAGTAGGTCTTGAATTGTAGTATTGTACTGCTATAAGTAATTTTCTTCTACTAGCTAAGCTATCAAGGAATGTAGAAAGAAAGCAGACAGACCTAGAGCTTGCCTGGTTTGGAATGAGGAAGGCTCCTGTGGAGAAACTGAAGTCAAAACGTTCGATGAAAATTCTGAATCAGTCTCTCCACAACATCCATCATCCTCTGAGCTCTGCTGTTTTTTGCATTGCTGATCTAATGCAGCGGATGGACAAGTCAAAAGCATGTGCCATCTTGTTGCAATCGCTGAAATTCCTTGAGCTCTATGTGTTATTCTTGCTGCCTCCATTAGGCACAAGAACAAACCACTAAGCTCAACAGCAGAACAAACCACAAGATCCCCGGAGTTGAGAAAAGTCTTCTCTGTTTTGGATGCCAAAACCAGCAACAAGGCCCCAAACTGGCTCACAGTGACGACAAAAATGCATCCGATGATGAAGAATCGGTACCTGTGGCTCGTAACCCATAATTGTTTTCTTATCCTTATATGTTCCTGAAACCAAAGTGAAGATTACTATTGTTAAAAATATCCACTCAACAGTCTGAAAATACAGAAATATTGAAAGAGATTACATGAAAGTTTTGGCTCAAATGTATATGTTGCATCAAGGAAAAAAGATTTTTATTATCAAATATATTATTGAAATTTCAAATCATACGTACCTGGAATATGACGCTGGATTCGGATTCGCGCCCCTCAAACAGCTTGTGCAGTCCTTGAAATCGAAGTATTTGGAGCTCGCAAGTCAACCGAAACAGAACACAAACCAGCAAGAACACCCCTGTCCTATAAACCCAAGAAGCCAAAACCAAAACAAACATGATGGAATTGAGCGGGACGCTTAAGCTAATATGGGGCAGTGAGATTTTGACAGTGCAGAAGAATATGATCTTGTGTGCAAGCTCAATGAAAAAGGAAGGCAATAGTATGTAAGCTAGGCACTTGAAGGCCTTATCGAGCTCACGAGTGTATCCACGACGAACAAAACAAGTGTCATCTCCAAGACCGTCGAGGAAGAGGAGTTGTCTCAGGCCATACTTCCTGAAGAAGCTAGACAGAGTGATGAAGCCAATGGCGGCTAAGCCGGACTGGGGAAGTTGGACAAGCTTGTTGAAAGAGATGGGGTCTTCGGATGGGGATTTGAGAGAGAAGGCGGTTAGGATGGGGACTAGGATGGTTAGGAAGATGAAGGTGAAGTAGGATATGAATTTTCCAAGGCATGAGGAGTGGTCAAGTGTCCACCATTTGAGGCTCGCTCTGAAGCTGCGTAGCTCCTCAGAGCATTGGTGGAGTAAGGGAGTGTTTAGTTGATTTTGGTCTTCATTTGGGTGGCTGTTAGGGAAGTCGACATGGATGTTGGTGTTGGGTGAAGTAGTGGAGGGGTTCATGGATTGGTTTTGTGGAGTGTTGGGGTGAAGGAATTAATGGAGTCTTTGATTTTTTTTTTCTTTTCTTTTTTTCTGCAGGTTGTAAAGGAAGCAACAATGGTGGAAGAATGAGACAGAAATTGATTGGCTTTGGACAAGAGTAATATGCTATGCCTTGATGTAGATTTTATGGGATTTCCTTATGGAAGTTTCATAAAAATGGGAACTCATTTCAAAGAGCAATACGTATTTTTCATGCTAATTTCTTCTTTTGGAGGATTAAACTGTTTTTGTATTGGAAGCTCACTTCAATGCCACTTGGACCACTCATTTGCAAACACATGTGCTTCTAAGATGCATGAGGTGCCAATTAAACCCAAAACGGTGTATATATTTTACTGAAATTGGCTAAAATAGCCCATTTTCGCGACTTATATTTTAAAATAGCCCCATTTGCATTAAATAGAAATAACAACGAGACATCGTATGGTCAGGGGCTATTATAGAAATAATAAAAAATTGTGAAAAGGGGCTATTTTAGCGCAAAATCCCTATATTTTACTAGTTACATAAAAATAAAAGATTAAAAAAACCCAAAAGTTGGTAAAGAAAAAGAAAGGCCTTGCCTTTTCTCGTGAAAGAGAGCCCTTGCTTGCTTTTCCATTTGCCATTTGCCATATGATTTCATAATCGTACTTACGTTGTTTAAAACAGTATATAAGGAATCAAATGACATATATATTATGGAAAATATAAATAACAGAACTAAGAGTTATGAAAAATTGTGTGTTCTGGTTGGTCAATTTGGTGTTGTTGAAGATGGTATTAATAAACACGGGTCCATTGACAAAAACAGGAAATAATTATTACTTGCTAATGGTCTCAAACTCCCACACGTGAACCCCACTCCACCCTTAAAGGTTTCAACACCGTGACACCATACCCGTGCACATTGTACATGACAGCAATCAGAACAGCACATTAACAATACAACTCAAATTTGGCATTGTTGCCAGAGGTTTGTTTCAACTTGTTCACAATCACAAGTCATAACCGTGGCTGTCAACCGTTGATGCATATGAACGAGTGCATACTCACACGCGTCAACCATTGATGCATATGAACGAGTGCATACTCCCACGCGTAATTGCGTTATTGGATACTAAGAAGTTCACTTGATTTGAGGAGATCTATTAAGAAGTGTCTAGCCATAGGAAAGGATATTTATGGAGCGGTCAATATGTACTAAATGCAAGTCTGATTCTCTAGCTTGCATGTCAATGATAATCTGTCCTTTCTCTTTTCTAGGATGACAAACTTACCTTGTTCTTTCAACTAAAGAGACTGGTCTATAACACGAAACAGACACACCTAAACTGGTCTTCAATAGCCAAACAACACAAAATAAGCTACCTCCAACATCGCATTAGAACTTTACGATAAATATCCTAACACCAAAATGTTAACCATTAAAATATTGACATTCAGTAAATTAGAAAAGGGGGGAGGGGCTATTCACATTCCTGGACAAGCTGACGGAGCTGGTCAAGAGTCTTCACAATATCTCCCAGACATGCAATAACCTGATCCCCTTGGCGTCTAACAAGATCAGTTTGAGGGTCCCCGGTGCTCTTCACATCGGCTGCCTCATGATCTGCATTCTCATTAACAATGGCCTGGATTAGTTCTACATTTTCATGCAATTGCATAACTGCAATTTGCTCCTGTTCTTCAATGCTGATAGCCTTCTCTTCTATTTGACTATTTTTATGTTTCTTCGCACAGCTTTTTTGAGACATTTCTTCTGCCAGGCTCTTCTGAGGAATTACTTCTAAGCAGCTTCCCACAGGTTTTTCTTCTGCGTGGGTTTCTTGAGGTTTTTCCTCTGCACGGGTTTCTTCAGGTTTTTCTTCTACATGGGTTTCTTCAGGCTTTTCCACCTTACATCTTCTAGATGAATTTTCTATTGGACAGCTTTTCTGATGTGTTGATCGGCGTCTTCTCCTCTTGGACTCTAATAATATACAGGACAACTATAAGAACATAACTGGTGATGAAGCATAGAACTAAGGCTTACAGAACAACATGCTTGTTATGCTTTTTCACAACTCCAAGCACAAAAAACAATTAAACCATAACTAAAATTCACTTACTCACCCATTACTCAAAAGTAAGCAAAACTTATGCAGTTGACCGGTTTTCACATCACAAATTCAACCACCTTAAACCTTCTACAACATCCAGTACTAATTTATTGCATCTTGAAATGGTACGCACACAGCAATTGAATAATCAAGCTTGCAAACAAGAGAACTAACTAGTAAGCGTTTGTGCATATCTAAGCTGTCATATGTCACAACTTACCCTTGTTTCAAAAATATTCATGCTCAACAACACTCTACCTTTATGATCCAAGTTTCAATGAAGGAGATAACATAACCATTCACCTCCAAGAATCATACGCAAACTAAACAAGAAACTTTGCAGTTTTATTTACTACTTGGATTGTAATGTCTTACATTTACATTATGTTCTGCTCTAAATTTTAATGCTCATAAACTCGTAATCCTCTATCCGTTTCGAGAGTGCCCAATATAACATCATACTATATGAAGGAGGCTCAACATCACCTTCCCGCTTCTTTTTCCTCCAAATAATGAGCTCAAAATGTAAACATACATTCAGCATTCAATGATGTCAACACAAAATCATTGGCGCAAAAGAAATCAAAAATGCAAAAACCACACAGGCAATTGATAACTAATTTGACAATGCAGCACTTGAATATCAACACAGATTTCCATTTGGGGTTGGAGAAAAATCATACCTGGCTCTGCAACAACATCAGGCACATCAGCCTCAGCATCAATCTCAGCTTCTGGATCACTATCCGGGTCCGTATCCGATTGGTTCCCCCGAACCCTCACAAGATTATCAATGGCTCTGAACAACTCATTATCAAAATTCTCAGGCAACCCCTTCTGCTTCCTCCTTCCAATTTCCAAAACCCAGTACGAAGCACCGCCTCTAGACGCTGACTCCCACTGCGTGATGCTCTTGTAATCGAGAAACAAAGCGTCCCATTTTCTGCGATACTGATCCAAAGTCCGCGGGACGCCCAAAGCAGAGCAGTTTTGAGATATGATCTTCCATTTCTGAAATGACGAAAATGCTTTCAGACAATCGGCTTCCACAGCAGCGATCTCGTTCACCAGAAGGAGCTCGTCTGTTGAATTCCAGTCTGGTGCTACTTGCGAACGCGTGCTGCGCCTACTGCTCGAACCGCGCTGCGATCGGTCGAGCTCGGATTGGCTTCCTTGTACTTTCATTTTCCAATTTTGTGCTCAAAATGTCATCTTTTTCGGAAATTTGGTGATGGTCAGAGTTCAATCGACTTACGCAAGAGTCCCTTTGAGCGATCGATGGCCTGAACCCTCTGTAAACCACAAAGCTCTGCTCATCACTGAAAAGCCCTAATTTAAGTGACTATTTTGGACTAGTTAAGCTAAATATTCTGGATATTAGGTATAACCTATATTATTTTGGAAACATTTCTTTAATAAAGATTCAAACCCTACATTACAATACTACATGATATATGCCTAGTCAAATTCAGTTGATATTGTTTGAGCCCAAGTTCATCTATACATTTGGAATGCTTTTAAGTTGGTGTTACTATTGGGCTCGAAGAACATAAACATGTGTTTTTGACTCTTTCTATATTCAGATACACATGTTTATGTTAATCTAAAATGTTGCTATTGGTTTCTATGTCTCACTGAATATGGCACAGCAGTTTTTTGGTTGGACCTTGATAGCGTTAGTCAATTTTTGTATGCAATGGCGGAGCAAGACGGGTACATATGAGGGGTTAATTAGCATAAAATTTTCAATCTATGTGAATTATTATTTTAAATGATGAATGATCTATATGAAGGCTGGGGATCCATGACCAAAAAAACCCAACTGAGAGCTTTGTTCCTCGTCCTCCATTTTGAGTCCCTAGCTTCTCCCCACTCGAAAATGGGTGTTTTTTCCCTGGGCTATGTCTCAGATCTTAGGCTCCTTATCTCCGCTTTGGTTTTCTTTAGTTTTTTCCTAAGTTAAGCCCATCATGTGAGACCCTACATCTTCCATCTCTTCCTCTCATTTCTTCCCCAACCACCTTCACTTCTCACCCTCCACTTCTTACATCTATACTCTACTCATCTCTATTGTGATGTTGCCCACCCATGGGCAGTGACTTCGTCGCCAGTTCTCAACCACCACCCTTTGTTCCTCAATTTTGCGTCTATCGCTCCCGTTGTTCTTCCTCGGTGGTGTGTGGTTGCGATTAAAGTGCATCCTGCACTTGACTCTTGGATTATGAGGTCGTTTCCCCCCGAGTGGCCTGCTCATCCCCATCTTCTGTTGGTCTCTTTGATATCCCTTGGTATCGGTTACTCCTCCTTGATGGTGTTGTTGGCTTCCTATGTGGTGGGGCTGCTCCTGTGTTCTAGATCTATGGTTTTTTTGTTTAATGTTTTATGGGCTTTTGTTTCTCACTATTAATGAATAGAGTTTCCCTGACCCAAAAAACAAAAAGACAACCTCAAACCACACCTAGCTCCATCCTTGTTTGTATGACTAATGATTTTAGCAATCCTATGCTCCTCTCATACACTCCACATGCGAATGTGTAAGGAACATGATAAATTATTAGTTTCGATTGCCGATGGATAAATGAAAAGGGTAAAATACATCATACTTTTTCCTTTTAAGAGTTTAAAGTCGTAAATTAATTAGAAGAAGTGTAAAATGATATGAATTTTAAGGTAAATGTTAATGATAGATATTCATACACGTATGAATAATTGTCAATTGTTAATATATATATATGAATTTATAATAAAATTCATACACATAATCAACGAGTAATAATCATTTCACACATAAAAATCGTCTAAAGCGAACCTTTCACAATCACTATATTCTAGTATTTAATAAAAGTCTCGTTTTCCTAATTAAAAAATCATGTAAAGTGAGAGAAAATGGGAAGCAATCTACTTGTAAAGGTTGACTAAATGGACTGCGGGGACTATAACTCTATGGCACGCGTTCCGTATGTAACATGTGCACATAACATAATCTCTACTATTATAAACCCAGGCCTCGACCTTTTCAACTGGACAGTATTTTATGGATTAATTTATTAAATTGCATATATAGTTTGTTGGCCTGCCACCTAAATCACTTTATTCATAGTTGACATTTTAGCGAATTCATTGCTGTAATGTAATCCCTTATATCTAATAAATAAAAGTAGGCATCATCTATCACGACTCACCAAAAAATGAAATGAAAGAAAAGTAGATGTAAATTGTTTAACCATTTCATTTAGATGACATTATTCAATAATGATTTCAATATCATGCAAATAATTTAAATAAGTTATTTAACCCGACTTCTTTTGTACCAAATTACTCAATACATACGCAGTCGCATATTTATTCGCATATTTATACATAACTGTAACTGTAACTAACGACTTAGTACAACAATCAATTTCACACCAGATTTTAACGTCCACATCAAAATCTACGATCTGAAATTCTTACCATCTTTTTCAGATAATAATATACAGTCCAAATAAAAATAAAAAAGACAGTTGCAAACATAGACAGAAACCCTTCAAAACTTCCCAACCTACCTATCATTTCTAACCCATTATCCACTCATTGATAGAAACCTTACGAAGTTCCTCAAATTGTGGCTTGTTTGGCTCCATTGAGTTGCATTGAGTTGGGGTTCTGGATAATTTTCCCATATTTGAAATCCCTCTCATCGTCCACCTTCTTGTCGTCCTACAAAGAAAGCACCAAATTCCTCCTCCAGAAATTCAAACTTGTAATTTGGGATTTGGAATCTTCACCGAAATCGAAGAGACAGAGGAATCGAAGTCACGGGGTGCGTGGATTCGGGGTTTGCCTAGAAAGCTACCAAGACTAGTTGTGGGTTTGGTTTGGTGTCGGATTAGCATCCAGGTTCATTGAACCAAATTAGGTCTTTGTCTTGCAGACTTCAATGACACGATTCTGTGGTACACGCCGTTTGGCAATAAAAGCACTAATTTGAATTTGATTGTAACGCGGAAAACGATCACAGCTGTAAAAACCTGACCAGGTTCAATGAACCTGACCAAGTTTGTTCTTTTTGAAATTTTAGTGTTACGTTTCACCAAATCCAACCATCATGATGTATGTAGACATACATGATGATTAGATGAGATGGACATGCATGGTATGGATATAGTTTTTGCCGCTAATACATAATTTTTGTAATAAATAATGTAATCAAGTTTACTTATTTGAAGTAATCAAAGTTTTAATTTCTTCTAAAATTGTGTTTTAATTTAAATAAAATAATTACAATATATGGCCAAAAAAAACCTATTTATGAGCTAATCTTTGATATTTTTTTTTTCCTTACACAATGTGAAATATATTGTAACCACACAAGTTAACATATTCGTCATCATGCAAGATAAGGAAGATAAGATAAGATGAGATCGTGAATTGACAACAAATGATTCTTATAATTCCACACGATTTTGTGGTAGCGAAATTTCCACATTTGTGTTTTCATTTACGTAACAATGTGTCGAAAAATATTATTCCTAAAATATTAAAAGAAACTTGAAAGTTATACCTATATATGGCGAAATAATAAATATAATGAGTATTGGTTAATTTTAAATTTTGTTAAATTAAACATAAGCTAACAAATGTATAACTATTACTCTTTCAAACTATTCTTAGTATGCCATTATTGACCTTTATATGAGCAAAGTGAATGGAACAAAACCCACTTTATGTATCATATTAGTTCTTTAATCAGTCAAAAAATTTGACTTATACCCTTGGATCAAAATCTTGGTACTTTGACACCTAGAATTTGTCTCACCCTTAGATTTGACACCCATCTAGATATTCCAATGTGTTTTTTTTTCTAGACCAATTCTTTTATTATTAATACTTTTTTGAACAAAAATATTTATGCTAAAAAATTGAGATTTTATTTTGTTTAGTGTAAAAAAACAAAGGAAAGTATTCCAATAATATAACAAAATTAATTATGCTCATAAAAAAGAAATAAAAATAAAAATTTACTTTAAAAAAAAGCTACTTGGCATGTATCATGATGTGATAGATGCACATGATACAAAATTCATGCCACATACATCAACAAGCTGTCTCAAGCAGGCATTCCATGCTACGCGTACGCGGGCTTCTGTTTCCTCTGCTTCGAAGGCCTATAAAAGCGCTTACTACTCTCGCTCCTCACACCGACACCAAACCAAATAAAGAGAAGGCGAAGAGATACCAGAGAGAGAGAGAGAGAGAGAGAGAGAGAGACAAACGAAGAAGAAGAAAAAGCCCCAATTCTGAAGCTAAACCCTAATCACGTTTAGCTTCCCCTCTTTTCGTTTCTCTCTTTGTCGTCGTGCCATTGCAAAATCAAAGAGCGTCGATTTCTCGCTTTCTCCTTCAGACCACCAGGGCCTTCTCCAAACGCTTGCTCTCATTGTTTTTTTGGGGAAATTTCTGCCATCTTCTTTGTAAGCTTTCGTTCCCTCTGTTTTTTTTTTGGTGAAATTTCGATTTTTTCTGGTTGCATAACAATGCCGGTGGTTTTCTCCTTTTCCACTCTTATTTTGTGTCGTGATCTGCACCTTCTGCTTGGATGCTGAGAAAAAGGGGGAAAATGGAAAATTTTGAACTTCGTGTTTTCTTTGTTTGAGTTTCCAATTAATGTGAATGTCAATTTCTAGCTCCTAAAATGTCGAGTGCATTTATAGTTGCCTTGTCTTTCTGAGATTTTATTGAATGAAAAACCCAAAACTTTCCACATTAGCAACGATTTAAAGATATTTAATCAAGTCTTTTGATCTGCATCATTGCACTTAGTTTGGCTGATTCAGAAAAGTTGGGCAACTTTTTTTCCTTAAAAGAAGAAGAAAGCTTGAAGCTTTTTAATTTTTAAATATACACATAACTTTCACAAAGTAGGGCATCGTCGCGCTTGGTAATAGAAAGTTCGTGATTATTATAAAATGTTCTAATTTAGACTATTTAAACACAGTTTGTGACCTTTTTACCATTGTTCTTTCTCAGGAGTTATACACAACCATGGTATTTTGGGTTTTTGGATATGGTTCACTTGTGTGGAACCCTGGTTTCGAATACGACGAGAAAGTGATAGGTTACATCAAGGACTACAGGCGTGTATTTGATCTTGGTATGTCTCACTAGTATTCAGGAAGAAATTGTACATATTGTTATAACTTATACTTTTCAATTCCTTTTATGTCATTATAATATATTGCCACTGATTCTGTTCATTTGTTTTCCATTTGTTAAGCATGCATTGATCACAGAGGTACCCCTGAGCACCCTGCTCGAACTTGCACTTTGGAGTACCAAAAAGGAGCTATTTGCGTAAGTAACATCTTAGACTATTACCTTTCATGATTCATATTCGTTGGTTCTGATAGCATCGGAATAATGCTTCAGCTTTTGTTATCAAATGTTCTTTCTTTCTTACCTTCAAATTCTTCCAACAGTGGGGTGCTGCTTATTCTGTACGCGGAGGGCCTGAAAGGGAAAAACTGGCAATGGAGGTATATGCTTCTTCAAAATCAAAATTTATCATTGTTGTGATATATTTTTCTGTTGAGAGTGTTCACCCGAGATAAATTTGACATTATTTGTTGGTGTTTTGGCGGGGCAGTCATACCCTACTTATCTAATAGACATACTTCTTATCCTCTTTTACTATTAGTTGCAAATTTTACGTACGTCTTATCTAATTGGAATGTTACATTTATTTGCTTCTCATTTGCAGTACTTGGAAAGGAGAGAATGTGAATATGATTCAAAGACCCTTGTGAACTTTTATAAGGTAAGATTAGTTTTAATATTACTCCACCTTCATGCCCGAAAGTTGGAATTGCCAGCTTTCTTAGTATTTGTGAATTTCTAATTATTATTTTTGTACTGTTTGTCATAACATGTGCTTTCTGTGGTGTGCAGGAAGGGGACTTCTCTGAGTCTGAGCCGTCCTTGACAGGAGTGATTGTGTAAGTCATTTTGCTGTAGATTCATCAATTCCCGCATCTCATTAAATTCATCCTTTGTAAAATTGCTCCATAATGTAAGAGAAGAAAGAAACAAAAACGCATTACAAATTTGTTTACAAAAATTGTTTTCGGGATGTTTTCCTAACCTAACCTGTTCTTGATATTGCAGTTTCACATCCACTCCAGACAAGGAATCAAACAAGTATTATCTGGGTCCTGCTCCATTGGAGGATATGGCAAGGTAATATAGATTGCAATTCTTCTTTTCTTGTTTTGGTGGTGCGATGGTGGGTGTAATTATTTGTGTGATAAAGTTATTTTCCCTCAATGGCACTCCCTGATGACCGAGTATTTTTCTTCAGGCAAATCGCCACTGCATCTGGGCCCTGCGGAAACAATAGAGACTATCTCTTTCTATTGGAGAAGGCTTTGTTTGATATTGGTGAGCAATCTTTTCTTACATTACCACAAATCCTTCAGCATTAAGACATGACAAGCTTTTCTTATTTCTTCATTAAATATGTGACTAAATCAAAGAATTTGTAACGTGAACAGACCATGAAGAGGACTATGTGATTGAGCTTGCAAATGAGGTGAGGAAGGTACTTGGAAATCTGAAGGAGAAGAAATCGGCTGGTCCAACCCACCTCCCACTCAAGTCCCACATCCCACCCCTTCAACTGCATCCACTTCCCGAAGCCATCGCCATGGACTCATAACATTTGAACACAAGACAACGATAACAGAAAGAAGATTGATGATAAAAATGGCGGAGCCTATGCTGTGCTGAGAGTGCTTCTAACCCTCATATCCCTACCCCTTGTTTTAATTTCCTTTCCTTTTGGCTTAATTCCCACTAGAAGAGAAGACATATGTCTTTTTTTTCTTCTGTGTTTTTGGTAAGCTTATTTCAGCGGCCTGCTTAGCAGATGGGGCACCATTTCTAGCCTCGTAGAAGAGATTAGGTTTGAGTGCGGCAAAAACACATGGTTTGGTTGGTTAGGAATGAATATGAGGATGATAACTAACCTCTTCTTTTCCTTTATTCTTTCCTTTTTGAAAACTATGTCGGATGTAACGTTTACAGTCATTTTAATTTAAAGAGTGTTTCCAATTTCTAATCTTCAATAAGTTTGTACGTGTGGAATATGTGAGGATGGAGGGATGTAACAGTCCCAATAGTGGGCTTAGCACTTTTGATAGATATTTGAATTTTACAATATTATTTTATCTGAGTGACGCTAAAGTCGATTCTTAAATTCAATCTCTACCACCTCTATTCTCACTTCCACCTAATATTAAAAATAACTTATCCGAATAATTTTTTTTGGGACCTTATAAGTGTCTTGACCCTTTATTCGATCTAGGTACATGAGTCTTTGTATCAAACGAAAAAAGAGAAGGTACACGAGTCTTTCCACATGTAAAATAAATTAAAATAAAAGAGTTTGGTAAGTTTGGTAAGAGCAATGAGTCCACCCTTGTGCAGTTGGGCTCGAAGTTCCCTCTTCGTAGATTAATTTACAATATCTCATAGCCGACAAAACAAAAAGGGTATATACCAAAATGGTCTCGTGTTGTACCATTTTATCGACAAAACAACTCGTTTGGTACGCTATATTAGACTCTGGATAGGAGTAAATAGTCCATATCAGGTGTTTGGTGTCAACTTGTATTATTTAATTAACTGGCTATTTTAAACGGGTTGGGCTTTTAATACTCTCATTACCCGACTAACTAATACAACTTGCACACCTCAATTTAGATAATACATGCTTAATTATACAATTAGGGAAAAAGAACACACACGTTTACGTAAAAAATCCCATGACGTTATTTTCATATTCTTCTCACTAGGGTTCTTCTCTGTTATCTTCTCCATGGTTATTCTCTTCACTTGTCACTCGTCACTCGTCTCTCTCTCTCTCTCTCTCTCTCTCTCTCTCTCTCTCTCTCTCTCTCTCTCTCTCTCTCTCTCTCTCTCTCTCTCTCTCTCTCTCTCTCTCTCTCTCTCTCTCTCTCTCATATGCTTCTTTCGTCTTCATATTCTCTTTCTTTATATATTTCCTCTTTTATTAATTTTTTGTGGAAATTAGGTTATGAGTTTTTCCTTTTTGACTTTCTTTCTTGATGTATTGGAACAATACATGCGGCTGTGTATCCAACTCAATACATGCTACTGAGTTTTTCTTCAGTTTTCTTTATTATATATTTCATCTTCTCTAGGTATCCAACTCAATAATCAAATTATCATCCCAAGTTAGCGATTAGAACAATACATGCAGCTATGTTTTTCTTGCTGTATTTTTTTTTTTCTACTTTTGGTGCTTTGTTGGTTTGTTTTTTGGTTATATGAAAAAAAAATTCTTGGCAAAAACAATTGAAAAACAAATCTTGTCATATGAATCTTATAAAAAAAAATTTCGTGTCATTTGAATTTCAATTTCCACTTAAATTATCAAAGAATTTTTTATAAAAAAATAGTATGATCCAATGTTATCTGGAACAACACCAAACACAATATAGTTTAGTCAGACTATTTATTCAAAACAACACCAAACGCCTTATAATATTATGGATAAACTGTCAGTACTCTCCGAAGTAGATTAATACTATCCGACATAAATTAGTCAATATAGTTCGACGTACCAAACGAGCCCTATTTACCAAAATGGTCCCGTGTTGTACCATTTTAACTAATTTGGTTGATGTATGCATATATGGGATTAGCCAAGTTGGCTAGATCGGATGTGCTCACCACTATGCACCAAAGTTCAAATCCTCTCCCCCTCCCATGCTAGTTTGAAAGAAAAATTAAGTTTAACTCAAGCAAATTAGATTAAATTAGAATATTGTTTGTAGTTTGAAAGAAAAATTAAGTTTACTCAAGTAAATTAGATTAAAATAGAACATTGTTTGTATAAAAAAAAAATTAGTGAATGTGTCTTCAATTTGGGCAATTTAATCATTGTTTGGAGACATTTAGCCAATGTGGTCGATTTTAACACATAAATCAAATTGAACAATTGAAAATAGATTTCCACCAAAAAGAAAAAAGAAAATAGATGGACTAAATAAATTGGGGTAATGCTATGCTTACCACATAAATCTACCACATTTTAATACCATCTTACATGGCAGCTGATGTGGACAACCACCTCATTAAAATTATATTAGTTTTTTTTTTAAGGAGATAATATTTTCTATATTTTTCTTTAGTTAAAAATTTATAAAAATAAAAAAAACTAAACTAAACCCTACGACCACTTTTCACACGTCTCTTTGCCTCCCCCAATTCTCTCTCTCCCTCCTTCCTCTCCTCCCCATCGCAGTGCTTCGCCGTACTCCTATCACCACTCCTCCCCATCGCAGGTGCTTCGCCGAACTTCTGTCACCGCTCTGCTAGACTTCTGACTCCATTCTGTTAGCAATAGTGGTTTCTTGTGTGATTGTCCTTTGTGGAACACAAAGACATGAAACACAAGACACCCCTTGTCTCATGGCACTTGTCTCATTCCTTGTTTTAGGGAATGCTTTTCTTGAGCAATGTAATCCTTGTTTTAGGGAATGTTTCATGGAATGTTTTAGGGAATGTTTCATGGAATGTTTTTTAGGGTTATTACATGTATATATGTTTTGATGTGTAATTGAATGAACATAAGTTGAAATCAGAAAATATGCATAGCTCCCAAATTCTCTACACTCTCCATTATCTCTACTCAACCTTCAATATCTCTTCCTAATTTGACATGGTATCAGAGCAGCGATCTTGCTGACTCTAGTCTCGAATCGTTGCTGCAATCATGGGAGAAAACGATTTCTTTCCCACTGAAAGTAGCACCACCGATCCGGCTACTCCTTATCAACCTACCTTCACAGAATTTGCTACTCAAATGGCTGAGTTGATGAAGACACAAGCATCAACATCGACTACGACTCCGACTCCGACAATTACCTACGAAACCTCCTCTGTACAAATTGGCATTAAATTGGATGGCTCCAACTATGCCTTATGGTCTCAAGTTATTGAGATGTATGTTGCTGGCAAAGACAAGCTGGGATATCTCACGGGTGAGCTCCCAGCACCTCCTCAGACAGACTCTACATTCAACCGATGGCGGACAGAAAATGCAATTGTGAAAGGGTGGCTAATCAACTCCATGGAGCCAAGGTTGATTGGCAACTTCATTAGATTCCCGACGGCCAAAGGAGTTTGGGATGCAATTGCCACAACTTACTTTGATGGCACTGACACCTCCCAGGTGTATGATCTTAAAAGGCGAATCTCCCGTATGCGACAAGGGGGAGGTTCGATTGAAACCTACTACAATGATCTCCAAGGCTTATGGAGAGAAATCGATTTTCGTCGTCCAAATGAAATGAAGTGTGAGCTGGATATCAAGAAATACTATGATATCATCCAAGAAGATCGAGTTTATATTTTCTTGGATGGTTTGGATGACCGACTTGACAAAGCCCGAAGTGATGTGCTCCAAATGAGCCCATTCCCTACAGTAGAGCAAGCCTATGCTCATGTCCGACGAGAAGATATTCGACAAGCTGTGATGTTAGGAGCTCCAACACCAACCGGAGTAGGATTGGCAACAAAAGGAACATACCGACCCTCTCGCCCAACTTCAACCCCAGTTGCTGCTTCTCTCCAACTACAGACCACTACCAACAAGACGATTACTCCACCATCTTCTCGACCCAAGGCTCCCACAAATGGGAATGGTTGCACTCACTGCGGGAATCCAAAACACACTCGAGAAACCTGTTTTAAACTACATGGCTATCCAGAGTGGTGGGAGGGTCTCAAGGCTCGTAAACTTGCTACTGGAGGAACGGGTCGTGCTGCCCTTGTCACCATGGGCTCTCCGGTAACATTAATTCCTCATGAAGAATCTACCTCAGCACCAGAAAAGAACTCTCCATCTTTTAGTGACTCAGGTAACTGTGGATACGTATTTCATACATCATATACAAGTGACTCCACATGTTGGATTATTGATTCAGGAGCCACAGATCATATGACGTTCGATCCAACTGATTTTCTAAGTACAACTACACCACAACGAACAAGTATTGCCAACGCAAATGGTGTTACCTCTCCCGTGGTCGGTGCTGGAACCATTGGCCTCTCTCCGTCCCTTACTCTTCAAAATACTTTGCTTGTCCCATCGTTGTCTAATAAATTGATGTCTGTTGGCCAAGCTACTGAGCAACTAAATTGTTGTGTACTCATGTATCCCGATTTCTGTCTATTTCAGGATATTCTCACGAAGGAGATCATTGGTCGTGGTACTAAGAGAGGGGGGTTGTACTATGTGGATGATTTCAGTATGGGAAAGGCACATAGTGTGAAGCACTCATCGACTTGGAAGGATCGACAACTTTGGCTATGGCACCGACGTTTGGGGCATCCGTCTTTTGGCTATATGAGACATCTATTTCCAGATTTGTTTTCAAATTCCTGTACCACTGATTTCCAATGTGATACTTGTATCTTGGCCAAGAGCCACAGAGCCTCTTATCCATTAAGTACAAATAAAAGTGTTGCTCCATTTGCTTTGATACATTCTGATGTTTGGGGTCCTTCACCTATCTCCACAACTTCTGGCTTTCGATGGTTTATTACCTTTGTGGATGATTGTACCCGCATGACTTGGCTCTTCATGATGAAAAATAAAACTGATGTGTTCCCTATATTTCAGTCATTTCATAAGCAAATTGACACTCAATTCTCTACCAAGATTCAAGTCCTCCGTTCTGACAATGGAGGTGAATATATCAACCATGATTTTCAGACCTACTTCCAAATGCATGGCATCATTCATGAGACCACTTGTCCTCAAACTCCTCAACAGAATGGTGTTGCGGAAAGAAAAAATCGACACCTCCTTGAAACAGCACGAGCTCTTTTGATTGGAGCTCATGTTCCTCGCCATCATTGGGATGATGCTATAGTCACTGCAGTCTACCTCATCAACCGAATGCCTTCCAAAGTTTTAGACTTCCGGACTCCATTACAAGCACTTGCCCAACATGGGCCCTTGCCCTCTGTTCAGATGCTTCCGCCCCGAGTCTTTGGTTGTGTGGCATTCGTACACCTCCATAAGAATCAACGTGGCAAGCTTGATCCATGTGCTATCAGATGTATTTTTGTAGGCTATGCTGCCCATCAGAAAGGATATCGATGCTATCACCCCTCCAGTCGTCGTACATATGTCACTTTGGATGTCACTTTTATGGAATCGGAAATGTTTTTCCATGATCCGATGTCCAACTCTCCGCCTCACAGAGACATACAAAGAGAATCACTGGGCAATGAGGCCCTGGAAATTCAAGAACTTGAAGATTGGAGCAAAACGGATCCCAAAAGTCCAGAAGAAAGTGTAACCTGCCAAAAAGCGACCGGTCGTCAGGAGCCTAGCGACCGGTCGCATAGAAGTTCTGAAGGTGAAAAACGAACCTGTACTAAAACGACCGGTCGCCAGGAGCCCAGCGACCGGTCGCTTCCAAGCGCTGAAGCTGAAATTCGAACCTGTACTAAAACGACCGGTCGCCAGGAGCCCAGCGACCGGTCGCTTCCAAGCGCTGAAGCTGAAATTCGAACCTGTACTAAAACGACCGGTCGCCAGGAGCCCAGCGACCGGTCGCTTCCAAGCGCTGAAGCTGAAATTCGAACCTGTCCAGAAACGACCGGTCGCCAGGATCCCAGCGACCGGTCGCTCCACAGCAGAGAGCACAATCTTTTTTCCTACTTCGCCGACGATAATGATGAAGACCCCCCTCACATCTCAGTACCAGCTGATCAATCTCCTGAGAATACTCCTGAGGTACGTGATTCTACTACATCTAATGTTTTAGTTGATGAAACTGTTAGATATCAATTACCCAATAGACAGAACCGTGGAAAACCACCAATTCGGTATTCACCGGATAATGGCAAAGCATCGAAGTATCCAATTGCAAACTATGTTTCGGCTGAAAAATTATCTGCACCTCTCCAAGGCTTTGTACACCAATTATCTGCAATTTATATTCCAACCAAAGTGAGTGAGGCATTGAAGGATCCAAAATGGGTTCACGCAATGAAGGAAGAGATGCATGCTCTGGAGAAAAATCACACATGGACACTGGAGAGTTTACCTCGGGGAAAAAGGACTGTCGGATGCAGATGGGTTTACACCTTGAAATACAATGCTGATGGGTCAATTGAACGCTACAAAGCACGACTTGTGGCAAAGGGTTACACGCAAACATATGGTATTGACTATGAAGAAACCTTTGCCCCGGTTGCAAAACTTAACACTGTTCGAGTGCTATTGTCCCTTGCAACAAATCTTGATTGGCCTCTCCACCAATTTGATGTGAAGAATGCCTTTCTCCATGGAGAACTCACAGAAGAAGTCTACATGGATATCCCCCCAGGATATGTTACATCTACTCCTGCTAATGTGGTGTGCAGATTACGGAAGGCATTATATGGATTGAAACAGTCTCCCCGGGCATGGTTTGGGCGTTTTACCTTGGCAATGAAGAATTATGGTTTTAAGCAAAGTAATTCTGACCATACTCTGTTCTTATCACACAAGGGAGGAAAGGTAACAGCTCTTATCATTTATGTTGATGATATGATTATTACTGGGAATGATAAGCAGGAAATTTCTCAACTCCAACAATGTTTAGCAAAGGAGTTTGAAATGAAAAATCTTGGTGGACTCAAGTACTTCTTGGGCATTGAAGTTGCTCGATCAAAGCAAGGCATTTTTCTCTCACAAAGGAAGTATGTTCTAGATTTATTGGCAGAAACGGGACTGTTGGATTGCAAACCTGTGGACACTCCAATCGTTCAGAATCACCGCCTTGGGGAATATCCCAATCAAGTACCCACTAACAAAGAAAGATATCAGAGATTGGTGGGACGACTGATCTACCTATCCCATACCCGACCCGACATTGCGTATGCTGTAAGTGTTGCTAGTCAGTTTATGCATTGTCCGAGTGAAGATCATATGGATGCGGTTCTTCGAATTCTTAAATATTTGAAGTCTGCACCGGGTAAAGGACTTATGTTCTCTAAAAATGGTCATCTAAATATCAGTGGCTATACAGATGCAGATTGGGCAGGGAATGTCACTGATAGACGATCAACATCAGGGTACTTCACATTTGTTGGTGGTAACTTGGTTACTTGGAGAAGCAAGAAACAGAATGTTGTTGCTTTGTCTAGTGCAGAAGCCGAATTCAGAGGCATGACCAAAGGAATTTGCGAACTCCTTTGGTTAAAGAAATTGCTTACAGAGATTGGATATGCACCTACATTAGGAATGCATCTACAGTGTGATAACAAGGCTTCAATATCCATTGCACACAATCCAGTCCAACATGATCGTACAAAACATGTTGAAGTGGATCGACACTTCATTAAAGAAAAACTTGACAATAAAGAAATTCAGCTTCCGTTTGTCAGGTCAGAAGACCAGCTGGCCGATATTTTGACAAAAGCAGTTTCTAGCAGGGTATTCCACAACTCACTGGTCAAGTTGGGCATTGGTGATATCTATGCACCAACTTGAGGGGGAGTGTTAGCAATAGTGGTTTCTTGTGTGATTGTCCTTTGTGGAACACAAAGACATGAAACACAAGACACCCCTTGTCTCATGGCACTTGTCTCATTCCTTGTTTTAGGGAATGCTTTTCTTGAGCAATGTAATCCTTGTTTTAGGGAATGTTTCATGGAATGTTTTAGGGAATGTTTCATGGAATGTTTTTTAGGGTTATTACATGTATATATGTTTTGATGTGTAATTGAATGAACATAAGTTGAAATCAGAAAATATGCATAGCTCCCAAATTCTCTACACTCTCCATTATCTCTACTCAACCTTCAATATCTCTTCCTAATTTGACACATTCCACCGCTCTACTCCTTCCTCCACGGTTAAGATTCTTTTTCTGTTTAGCTTACCCTTTTTTTTTTTTTGGATGAATGCTTTCTTCTCATAAGCGATTGTTGAATCCTTTATTTATTTGTTTCCAATCAGTATTCAAATTAAGTTTTCTTAAGATTCTTTTTCAAATTAAGTCCTCTTGGTGTTTGGTTTAGTACACCTATATCGCACAAAGCAATTTATCTAAAGAAAATCAGGACTGGAATTCATAAGGTGTGGATGAATGAGTTTTACTTTTTTAATTTTCTGGGTGGGTATGAATTTGTTTAATTTTCTGATGGGTTTCTTTACTGTGTTTGCATCTACATCTGATTGAGTTTTTTTTGGGTGTTTTTTAATTAAGGATTCGCTGGGCATATGAGAATAGCTTTTTCATGAACCTTACAGGTACTTGCTATAATAAAAATAAAAAAAAGCCACATGAGTTCCTTGCAGTGATGACTCTCAACTCTCCATCATCTCCTTTTGTTGATGACCTCTTTATCACTGGGAAGCCAGATTGTTTCCCATATTCTCTATAATATTGAATTAACTCATAAATATTGTCAAACACCATTCCAACCATCGGCTCTTGTATTTTTTCTTTCACATCTGTTCTATTGTCCATGGCAATCTCATCATCTCCATTATTTTCAATTCTAATCCCATCAGATTCCAGTTCAACAACTTCATCTTCATCAATAATTTCTAAACTTGCAGAAATATTTGAATATTCTTCCATTCCTACATCATATAGGACATGAGCTTATGATACATAAGCATATAATACCAAAATTTCAATACTACGGTCAATCAGTTCATCTAATGACTAAAAAGAGAAGAAGAGAGAATTATAAACAAATTAACGTATCAAAAACATTAAACTAAAAAAAGAAACAACATAAGCCAAAAAAGAAACAGAAAGTTATATCTCAATGGTATACTACAGTCAAGTTATTACAGGTTCTTAAGAAAAGCATGTTTAACTGGTAAAAAAAAAAACTTAATTTGAATACTGATTGAAACAAATAAATTAACGATTCAGCAACCGTGTATGAGAAGAAAGCATTCATCCAAAAAAAAAAAAAAACAAGGTAAGCAAAACAAAAAAAAAAAGTTATAACGAAGGTTTACTAACCTAAAACCGTGGAGGAAGGAGTAGAGCGGAGGAACAGGGTCAGAATCTGGCGGAGTGGTGGCAAAAGTCCGTGGTAAGCACCTGCGATGGGGAGGACTGGTGGAGGAAGGTTAAGCTAAACAGAAAAAGAATCTTAACCGTGAAGGAAGGAGTAGAGCGGTGGAATGGAGTCAAAAGTCTGGCGGAGCGGTGACAGAAGTCCGGCGAAGCACCTGCGATGGGGAGGAGTGGTGGCAGGAGTCCGGCGAAGCACTGCGATGGGGAGGAGAGGAAGGAGGGAGAGAGAGAATTAGGGGAGGCAAAGAGACGTGTGAAAAGTGGTCGTAGGGTTTAGTTTAGTTTTTTTTATTTTTATAAATTTTTAACTAAAGAAAAATATAGAAAATATTATCTCCTTAAAAAAAAAATTAATATAATTTTAATGAGGTGGTTGTCCACATCAGCTGCCATGTAAGATGGTATTAAAATGTGGTAGATTTATGTGGTAAGCATAGCATTACCCAATAAATTGGCAATGTTATATAGGCCCATTTTTCCTTCATAAAAACCTTGCACTTTTTATAATTAAAAAGAAAAGAAAGCCCAGCATTTGACCCAAATTCGATTTGGATTGGATCATCCAAAATGACAATTTTAGTGTTGGACCAGATGACCCAAAAACTACAAAACATTAGAAAGTAAAACAACTTGTGCAGAAAGCCAAGCTTAACATATACAAACCAAAAACAAAACCTCTCTCTCTCTCTCTCTCTCCTCTCTGCAAAATTCAATTCCTCTGAAAAACCCAACCTTCCCGTTCCTTCCTTCCCAATTCTCGTTAATGGCTTCGGACATGGATCTTAACGCTCCTCACTCCATGGGTACCACCATCATTGGCGTCACTTACAACGGCGGCGTCGTTCTCGGTGCCGACTCTCGAACCAGCACTGGTGAGCCACCTCATTCTCTCTTCCCTTTCCTTCCCCAAAACCCTAATAAGCTTTTGTGCTTTCAACACTCATCGAAATCACTCTTTTATTCGTGTAGGAGTGTATGTGGCCAATCGTGCCTCCGATAAAATCACCCAGCTCACCGATAATGTCTACGTGTGTCGCTCTGGATCGGTATCAATCTCATCAATTTTACTATTTTCATTTAATTTCTTCATTTTCTTGATTTTTCGATCATTTGAGCATTTACCCATTTGCAATTTGCAGGCT
This sequence comes from Prunus avium, assembly GCF_965620075.1. Lineage (NCBI taxonomy): Eukaryota > Viridiplantae > Streptophyta > Magnoliopsida > Rosales > Rosaceae > Prunus > Prunus avium. The sequence continues at coordinate 52,316,999 of NC_142284.1, read as the reverse complement.
GCGGATTCTCAGGTTGTTTCTGACTATGTGCGCTACTTCCTTCATCAACACACGTCAGTCTTTGCCTCTTTGTTGCTTTTGTTTTTCCCATTTTATGATTCATAGCTCACGTTGGGTATCTAATGGGTTTGTTATATGATTGTGTTTGCACAGCATACAGCTTGGGCAACCTGCAACTGTCAAAGTTTGTGCCAACCTCGTCAGGCTACTGTCTTATGGCAACAAGGTTGGGTTTTTTGAGTTTCTCATTTATGGTATCATGGTATCAGTTCATTTGTAGTTTAATAAATAAATGATTGTGTTTTTAACATCATGTTTTGGACATGGCAGAATATGCTAGAAACTGGGTTGATTGTTGGTGGGTGGGACAAGTACGAAGGCGGTAAGATTTATGGAATTCCTCTTGGTGGCACACTGCTAGAGCTGCCCTTTACCATTGGAGGTATGCTATGCTGGAGTACTTAAAATTTCGTTTCACCCTTGGGGTTAGGTTATGGTGCACGTTTTGCACGTTTCTGTATGTTATATGGGATGCAAATTTCATTGCTTGTACGAAGAATAACTTCCTAGTATTTGTTTGGTTGAAATAGGATCTTTAGTGGAATCGGATTGGAAGTATTCTGCGATATTTTATAGATTATCATCAAATTGGATTTAGTAGTTTGCAACTGGTTGGTAATGTTGGATGCGCCCCAAGTACATGCCAAGAATTCATCTTTGTGGTTAATGAATAGAATTTGAGGGATCAACGACTTGTATTCACTGCCCAAAGAAGGGCTATGTTCAGATATCATATCCTACTTGCATATACATGATGCGGATTGATTTCCAATCTGTTTTGGTTACAACTTGAAATTTATTTGTGGAAAATTTCTTATGTGATTTTACCTTCACGAGGAGGTTCAGGCGATAGTTTTGCTCATCTGGGGGTTTGGGATTAACATACTTTTTGTCTTACAGGGTCTGGGTCCAGCTACTTGTATGGATTTTTCGATCAAGCATGGAAAGAAGGAATGACCAAAGATGAAGCAGAGGTATGTATCTGTTGATGTTTGCAGGTAGAAAGGTTTTGTAACTGCCTTGGAACAAATTTGTCATAGAAAGTTCTAGACCGTTGAACTTGACTTGGACAGTACTTTACATTGATAAATGCTACAATCTCGAGGGAGCTTTGACCTCAAAAAAGGGATTGTTATGCTATCTTTATGAGAAGTTTCTCTTAGTTTGTTGTTAACTGCTGTTTGGTGGCATTTTTGCAGCAATTAGTGGTCAAAGCCGTGTCTCTCGCCATTGCACGAGATGGTGCCAGTGGGGGTGTTGTCCGCACTGTAGTTGTAAGTTTTTCTTCCCCTCAACTCTAATCATGACTAAGCAATCCTATCGCACTTGTGTTTGCACCATACATGACCACAGATTGGCTAAGTTTTGTTTGTGTGCTTGTGCAGATAAATTCTGAGGGAGTGACCCGAAACTACTACCCTGGTGACAAGCTTCCACTCTGGCACGAGGAGTTGGAGCCTCAGAATTCATTGTTGGATATCTTGAACACCGCGATTCCCGAGCCTATGAACATACAATGAAGATCTTGCTCTACTGATAGGAGTCTGGCAACTGTTTATTAGTTTTTCTTTAACTCCAAACTCTGTTTACAATGAGGAATAGGGTGTTCAACTCCATCTTGGGAGATTTTCTCATCTTTTGTGATTTAGTTGTTGTATGTTTGGTTCAATCAACAAATGCTTAGATTCTAGTTATTGTGGCTTGTGCATGTTTCCTCTTGTCTCAATTCCCTATCAAGATTCCAACTCTTTCTACAGTATCACTCGACGCTCGGAAGAAATTTCTATTTTTGAAAAATATATTTGATTTCCGATAAACAAATGCAGAATATTCGAAAAAATAAACTTAAGCTCAGAATTTTCTTCATAACATATATAACGTCATCAGCAATCATTCAAGCAATCGTAATTATTCTGATAGGCATTTAAAAATTACAAAAATTAAAAGAAAATTTAAAAATCATCAGATATATGTCGTGTAGTGATTGTTTCGTCCCCAACGAATTGGAGAAGCTACGGCCTCAAAAAGCGACCACCAACCTCCACGTCGTATTGGTTTACAATAAGAATTTCCAAAGAAAATAATAAAATCCAGGAAGAAATAGTAGAGAGAGAGAGAGAGAGAGAGAGAGAGAGAGAGAGATGAGTGCGATGAGCTCAGTGGCGATGGCTCAGTCTGAGAGCCTTCACAAGGTGTTCGTGTACGGCAGCCTCATGGCGGATGACGTTTGCAGAGTCCTCTTAAATCGTGTCCCTCAATCTTCCCCTGCCATCCTCAATGGCTAGTCAGTCTCTCTCTCTCTCTCTCTCTCTCTCTCTCTCTCTCTCTCTCTCACAAATGCTTTTTCTGGTTGTCATTTTTGATAATTTACCAAAAAAAGAAAGAGAAAAAAGAAGTGAAATTTGACGATGATGATGATGATGTGAAATATGTAGCCATAGGTATAGCATCAAAGGACGAGTTTATCCGGCGATTCTACCGGTCGAGAATGACAAAGTTACTGGCAAGGCAAGGCCTAAGCCCTCTTCTGATCATTTTTAAAATTAGTTATGTATTAATTAATTGTAAATGTTTGATTAAGAAAGGAGGGTGCTTTGTTTTGTTCTTGGGCAGCTCCTGTTGGGCATCACAGATCCTGAATTACATATTCTGGATGAATTTGAGGATGTTGAGTATGAGAGGAGCACTGTTGAGGTCTCCTTGGTGGTAAGTTGGTAGCTCAAATGCATTCTTTACAATCTCATAATGTTTACTGTTACATCATAGTATGCAAATATCAAATTGAAGACGATGATTGGCAAAGGCTGGGTAGAAATTAGAAAGCTAAAAGAAAAAACCTACAATTTTGATGCATTTTTTTGTGATTGGAGCTAACCACTTCATCAGTTTTCATGACCTTTTGGGAAATGTTTGATGGATTTTGTTAATAAGCGTATGCCTTGTCTCAAGAACTTTGTAACCATTTTTTTCCAGGATAGTTCTGACAACTTGTTAGTTCAAGCTTACGTTTGGAGCAACAAAAGTGATCCAAATTTGTATGGAGATTGGAATTTTGAGGTAAAAGCTCTTCCATCCTACTTTATTTGAGTATAGTTGAGTATGAACAAGCAAGGGCCGAACCACCCTTAGACTAGAGTGCACTAAGAGTTCCCGAGACAAAGCCAGTCAGCCGCCCACACATAATAGACGGAAAAAAAAAAATTATACTGTTGAAATTCCTGGTTTTGGCCTAACTGCCGTTTCAGTACTTAACTACTGAGTTTAGAATTCTTATTTCAAAACAGGATGATATATATAGTCTTTGCTTTATGTCAAGATTTAGAGAACCCAAAATAAACTAGAGAACTAACTTCTATGTATACCGACGTAGTTTTTAGTTAGCACCTTAGTCAATTGTATTGTGTCTGACTTTCTTAGTTCCTTTGATCACTTAAAAATTGACAAGGAATGGAAGCAAATACACAAGAAAGATTTTATCAAGATGACTTCGGGTTTCATGGAAGAGCTGGAGCTGCCTGAAGCAAAGCCGAGAGTTGCAACATATGAATCATTTTTTCAGCAGGGTCCTGAGAATCCCGCCGTGTCGTGATGCTATATTCGATTCGATTTGTAGATTCTGACCCATATAAACAAAACAACATCTACCATTCTATGATTTATATAAATGCTATCCAGTGTGTTAATAATCGAAATAACTTGTTTGAGGCAATGGTGGTCAGGGCAAACTGTTTATTACCCATTTGTTTGTAGGTTTTGTTCTGTTTGTTTGGCTGAAGGTTTGGGCCAGATTCAATATTCTACTTTTCTCATTATCTTGATTGGAATTTATATGTTTCCAGAGCAATGTTGTACTAAACTTATGAGAAATCTTGATTGGAACCGGTGTCAGAAGAAAGAACCAATCATTTCATATCCCTACTTTGAATCTTTGAATTTCGTCATGTTTTAATCTGTACCTCAGAAAAATCAAAACCATATGGAATGAAAAATATATATAATTTTATTAATTTTATTTGAACTTCAATAATATTATTGTTATACTGCCAATACGCCAATACATCCACAAGACAGTTGTACCATTGGTGAGATTCTTGAAAAGGTTCATAAATTTAAACCCAAATTAATAAATTACTAGACATTTTACATTCCCGTAAATTACTCATTTGGATTGACAGAGGGACGGCGTCGTATTCTTAGATATCCAAACTTGCCTGCACCAGGTGATGAGCCCTCAAAAATATATGGCAAGTACCCTGTTGCATCCTTGTATCTCTGCTGAATCTGGATGCATCAAAATCAACCATTCTATCAATAAACTCAATTTCTGGTATAATAATGTTTAATTAAGTAAAATACTGTTTGCCTGATAAAATTACCTCCAAAATTTGTTGGCTGCTCTGTAGAGAATTCCTACCAACTGCACAAACTGTCCCACCAGAACCTCCTCCTGTAATCTTGGCTCCATATAGTGTCCCGTCGCCAGATTTAGATGCTTTACTGTGTTGCATCTCTTGTACCAACCGTACAAGGCGGTTTGTTCCGTCGGAGCCAAGTCCACAGGCACTGTAGCTGTAGTGGCACTGCAAAAAAGAAGAGCATGTCCAGCAATCTAAGATTCTGTAGCTCAATAAATAATCCATGCAATATATTTAAAGCTAGGTGCTAACTCAATGATTTAACGAAAAGGAAAAATTCAGGTAGTGCTTGATTGGCTTAAGCAAACTCATTTACTGCCCAGCCAGCAAGTAGCTCGAGATTTGTCGGTACATGGACCAAGGCATACACTGGTCCTCCAATTATCTATAGGACGAAAGGATGTGAACCTGGTGGTACTTGATTCCTATGCTAAAAATGGTCTCGTTCACTATTTTCCGTAGTCTTGTCTATAATTGTGCTGAAGAGGAGTTCGAATTACAGGTTTTCTTCAACTATTTGTACGTACCTGGTACAGTAACTCTCCAAGAGCTGTAAGCTGATCATCTGAATTTGCAGATGTTAACAGTGCTTTGAATGCCTATACATTAAACAGTAAACCAAGTACCTTAGATTATAGGAAGAATAAAAGCATTTAGAGATAGATGTATTGAAAGGCATAAAAAATCTGGGTACCTTAACTCGGAAATTTTCATATATAGGATGTTTAGCAGGTGCTGTCACTCCATAGTTACGGTTTGGATCAATTACTGTAACTGGATCATTGTGACCATCATACTTCTCAAGAAAAGTTTCACCAAGTATAGAGTCAGGAAGCATCTTAACATAAAGAGCCTCGTATCTGAAATTCAAGTTTTGGAATAAATAAACAATCCTTTATAGGACCAATACAATTTTAAAAGTAGTTTAGCTATAAACATCACCTTTGTTTATTTTTGGCCAGTAACTGCACCTTAGTTTTTAAGAAATTATTTAAAGGTGCCAGTAGAGAACATTACCTATGAGGTGACAGGTTGCACAAGTAATCTAATGAAGCTTCAGTTTCAAGTAGTTCAAAACCATTATCCTCTAACTCATCAGGGTTTGGTCCATTTTCAGTTCCTGATGATCGAGACAAAATAGCAGATGCTGCTAACTTTATCATCTTTCGACCCATGAAGGCACCTATTCTAACAGATCCGTAATCTGCACCTCCAACACTACCCAAGAAGAAAAATGGCAAGGCTTAGTACAAGTCGTTATTTTAGGATTAAAGATCAGAATAAGTCCTGATATAGATCATATAATAAAAACTCCATCAACAAATGGTTTAAGCTGATCAAACGTTTACTAGAATTGTGAGAACTGGGAGCAAATGTTAAAATTCATGGAAAAAGTTGATATAGATCTCCTACCTGTGTCGTATTCCTGAATCAATTCCCCAAAATCGGATATGACCAGGAATTTCTACAAGTCCAAGAACCTCAGCAGGCTGTACAAAGAACCAAAAAGAAAAATGATATGATTTCTCAATATGTAAAATGTTGCAGCAGAGTTGTTTTCAGAAACATTAACGGATACCTGGCACAACATTGCAAGAAGCTTATTGGCTTCACCGCATGCAGAAGTCATCTGGTCCATCACACCACACGGAGCTCCAACAATATGATTCTCCACCTAATAAACAACTAGGATAATCAAGGAAATTTTCAAAAGAAAACCACTAGCTTGTTGATTATAATACAGTGCTGAAGGTGCAACCTTTTGGCAAAGCAAAGCAAGATCTCTGGGGCTGATGCTTAATCCTACAAAGCACAGGAGTAGGTTTTAGTCATTTAGTTTTCCATGTTCATAACTTAATAAACAAAATGAATAGTCAATACTTAAATTTTAAAAAAAGTTTATTAGGCCCAAATATGCAGTACTTTAAATAAACCAGAAATAGAACTTTCTAAGTCAAACAAACAACATGATAAATAACCAGCTTAATATCAAAAGAAGAAACCAAGCATGCAAATGTGTAAGTATTTCCACACAAATATTCTTCATGAATTGCCATGAAATTTTCTTTTGGGATAACAAAGATAAACCTGTACAACTCTATACAAGTTAATAATAAATCTGAAGTTACAAATGAAAAGGCCTGATTTAGTAGCTGGGTAAGTTAACAAATGTTGTCATTTTTTCTAGAAACAAGGAAGAAACAATAAGAATATTATGCAAGAAGCTAAAAAGGACCACTTCTATTATATGTAGAAAATGAAATTAGAAAAGCTAAAAAAAGAATTTGAAGACTCTTAAGTTTTCTAGCTCTGTAATATTTGAATAATGGAAATACCATGGGAAGCAGCTATGGCAGACATGGTAGCAACCTCCACAGAAGCAGAAGAAGAGACACCTTTGCCTTCCGGGACTGTCGAGGAAACCTGTACGTTATGAGAAGTGTATGTGTCAACATTATGGGCTATACCACAACAAACTATTTGTAAGCAACTACACATATGAATTGAACAGCAGAGAATAGAGAACAGAACCGGCAAACACTATAACAGCAAAAGTTCTGAGCTAGGAGATAAGAATAAATCAGAATATTCTCTAAACAAAATAAGTGCCAACTCATACCAGCAAACTGATGCTCTCCTCAAAACGTATGCCTAGTTCTGTCATTAAAACCAGAATGACACCTGCCACATATGCCGCCCACCTAAAATGGAGACCAGGTAAGCAGTGTACAAAGTTACAAATACAGACACATTAAGTAAAGAAGATTGACCCACTTTTGGGATGGATCTTGTGAAAAATATTTCTTTGCCTTCTCGTATGACATTGGTTGATCTCCGTCCATAAAATCAGCTAGATCCATGTCAAACGTTGGGCCACGGTTGCTTAACTCTGAACCATATGAGACCTGATACAGCCAATATATGGAGATGGTAACGATATTAAAATTTGTACCAGTAAGACAAACCCACTTTCTATGCTTATTGATATGCTTATACATACAATTTGCAGGACAGGTGTTGGGTTTTTTCCTTCAGCCTGCTGCCGAACCAGGGCATGTTTCCAGAGCCTATGTTTACTTGGATGATTTCTTTGTACAGCAACATGGCAGGCTTCCTTTATGGGCATCTGTGAGAAAGAAAATCAGAAGAAACATTCAGGAGGAAAGACCATGCCAAGAGGCAGCTTTGTCCAATGTGTGTATGTCTGCATCCATGCACAAACGCGTACACACTGCACTGAGTGGCAAGAGCAAGCTTATGAAGACAGGATAACTAATAAAATACAGAGACAAACCTGCAAGACTAGACTTCCTGAATAGTCAGCAATTCCTCCCATTACGTCTAACCGTCCAGGTGCTCTTGCCACAAAGATTTCATCCTGTATCCCAAAAATGAAATACAATTGTTCAGTAAAACCATTGGAAAGACAGTTTATATTCTGACAAATACGAATACATATATAATACTTCCTAAGGCAAACGTCCAAATAATGCTGTCAAGCAGTTTAGTTAACCTTAAATGGTCATTTATACACCAAACGTACACAAAAGAAATGCAGAAAAACAGTGATGGTGTCATTGCAAATGCATATATAACAAGTTATCAGTTCCAAAGTAACTACGTCAATATATACATAATGTTAATATGTCATCTGCAGCAGCTAGTGGGCATTTGCTGATATAGTAAAAACCGAAAACCTAAGAAAAAGCATATGAGATTTAGTTCAGCTAAGTGAGACCTCCCAGTTGAAGAGTCCGGCTGCAGCCTTGCGCTCCCTCATCTGGCGCTTCTCAGCACTTTTGTCAGAGTCAAACATAGAATCAAGTTCTGCCAAGCTCTTCAAAAATGTCATTGTATCTGAAAGACCCTGAAGATCTCCATAAAGAATCTCGAAGTCCTCAGTGCATCTAAAAATAGAATTGCAATAATCTTATTAGTATCCAAATAATTTTTGTATAACGACAACACTAATAGAATATACATCTCACGAGTTCATTAGGGAGCTCTTCTCGCTCATTTCGCAAGTAGGTGATCCCATTCCAAGTTCACTTTCAGCATTTGCATACCATTCAGGAATGGCCATATCCCGTCCAGGTACCCTTTGTAGTTGATACCCAAGAATTATGGCATCACGCAATCTTCTTGCCCCGCTTAGCTACGTTTCAACATGACAAAAGTAGAATCAAAATGTAATTTTCTTTTATTTCATTGAAATAATAGTTTCAATAAATTATTCTCCACAGAAATGTGAATCTTCTACCACCCAACCTTAGCCCTTTTCTTTTTGGGTTTGCACAGTTTGGCCTATTAGATTACAACACCCTGTGAATTTGTGCCAGACTATAGTGCTAATTCACTAATTTTATAGAGCAGGTTCTGAGTCTCTGCTACTGGAGGAAATTCATTACAACAAAACGATTTGGTATTGAAGTTCTGTTAACCTACAAGTTGATTAAGTTCAATTACCTTATCTGATGCATAGTTTTTCCCAATAGCCGTCTCCTGCAGGATGTGAGCTGCCACCTATATTTTGAATTTTTACATTACTGCATAGATGCAAAATCAAAATGTATAACTAATCACAGAATTCTAGAAACAAAGAAGGTACCTCACCACCATTGATACCTCCTTCATAGCACGGTTTCAAACTGATTGCACGCTCAAGGTAAGGTTTCCAATGACCAGTGAGCAAGTCCCTCCTAATCATCTCAACACCACCTTGATAATACTGTCATACGAAATTATTTTAAACCGAACTAGTATCAGACTATTGACAAGCATATAAGAGAGGGAGGAGAAGATGAAGATGACATTGCTCAAAAAATGTAATAAAGTTTTTCTTTTATAAGAAATGGACCAAACCTCAAGCATATTTCTCAAGAAAGGTTCTTCATTGAAATAATCTCTGCGTACAAAGACAAAGGGTAACTTGTATGCAAGGGCTTCACTCACAGTGCCATATCCAATTTTTCCTGAAACAACATGAACCAAATTTTTTTGATCTCTGTCCATTCAATGTAGTTCCCTACCAAAATAGTTCAAACCTACCGAGCATACAGTCAGATGCTGCCATAAAATCAGGCGTATAAGCATCTTTTGCAAGCTTTATGAAATTTGGTGGAAGCTCCTGGGTGTCAGAACCACCACAAACCTGAACCAAAAAACAATAAAACCTTTATTATTATTTAAAAAAAAAATGAAAAGCACTTTTAGACAGGAAGAAAACATATAGAAAATTCCATGAAAATACCAGGCACAGCCATCCAGGGGGTAAAAACTCCTCTTTCAATTTCCAGCCTGCTGGCTGCAGATAGAGAGAGAAATATACAAGTACAATTAGCAATAGACATAATGAACTATGAACTATGTGTGAGCGAATATGCAAGTTTGTATGAATTGCAACTTAAAGTAATAGTATAAAAGTGCAGATAGCTAAGTGTGCATTGGAGAACTCATAAAGTTATTGTGAGGCTGCACGCATAATCTATCACTGACAGATCTAACTGAATCATTCAAAATTAGATGAAACTGGAACAAAGGCATCCCAACAATAATCCAGGGAGCACTGTTTAATCATCAATTCACCTGTCCACCAAAGTTGAGGATGACTAGTTTTACGTCATCTTCAATTCTGAGTTCCTGCCTCACCTATAACCAGGAAAAGAATGAAAAAAATAATCAATAAAATGAACCAATGGAAGGGCTTTGCTATAGATCTTGAGACTAAAACCTCTTTGCGGGATCTGCGAATCCTCCTCACAACTAGAGGTACATCAACCACATCACGGAAAGCAGGCACTGCAAAGTCAAATATACAGTATGAGACAAGTTAATAAATAATTCCCTGAACTGGAGAGATAAAAGGTAATAAAGACAAGGAAGCTACTGCCTTGGGGTTGAAAGCAACATACTTGGGCAGTATCCCGGGAGGCGGATGAGGAACTCACAGTGAGAATAATCTTCCGCTATCTATAATCAACACAAAGAAAATTACCACATAAAACATCAAAAGGCAAATCTAAAGAACACATAAGTCAGTATGTTTCGCACCGACATTGATCTACAGAGACATGGCCGGATTGAATCAAAGAAGAAGGGTAGGGGGATGCAATGGGCAAATGAATAAAATCTAATGGTAATTAATTCAATCTAAAGCACAGGAAGGTCACCTGCCAAACGATTGAACGATGATTACTTCCAGCAGCCATCACATATTCTGCATAGATGAAGTCCCAACTGCATAGAGAAACGAAGAACACTGAGAGTTTTCACAAATTTGAAAGAGTTGGACAACTCAAGATCATCAAAAGTCATAACTTGAACGATTCAAGTTATGCATTTACAACTAAAAGACTAAAAAAGAATGCTAGTGATAACAAGATACCTGAAGTTAGTGACACAAACAGAGCGAATTCCAGCATCCGCTGCTGCACGACACGCAACAGGAACAACATCTGAGACCTGTTCTTGTACAAGTAGAATAAACTGTCAGAGCAAGGATCTTTATGGAATTATGTAAACACAAATCAAAGCTCCCTTCCACTCAATCTTAACGGACTACATTGGACAAGCTCAAGCCCATATCAACAAAACAACAGAAGAAACATTTTAAGTACCACTAGGTCAGCCTTGATGGAGTTTAGCCATTCAACTTCTGTTTTCAAAATAGAAGCCCTTGGCACCACAGCCGTCTCCGAATACTAAACAAATATAACAGAATCAGCAACATTACTTCTCCACCAGGATAAATAAAAAAATAAAAATCAACAAAACAGAGAAAAAAAAGAGGAAATGTCACTTCCTATTACCTTTGCCAAGGATGCAAGACGATCGACTGTTAAAGCATCTGCCTGAACAGCTCCACAGTCTAGAAGAACCTAATATCCAAAAATTCAATAAGTAAATAAAGTTGCTACTGCTACATTACTAATATAATGCTAAAATATCACAAATCATAAAATAATTCTATAAAATTATCATTTTGATCATTGATGCATAATACTTATTATCATTGAGAGACATGCAACTTGTGAGATTGTGGAAGTGATACCTTGCGAATGAAGAGCCGAGGCGACTCTATCTCCGACGTGAAAACGAAGTCCGGCGCTCCGGTTACGACGTGCACATCGTGGCCGGCCAGAATCAGGTGCCGCACAACCTACGCTTAGAAGAAGAAAAAAAAAACACCGCATTGACGGAGCAGATCAGCAATTGGACAATCGACATTGAAATTTGAAGAAAACAGTGATCAGAGAGCAGAGAGAGCTGACCTCAACGACGCGAGTGGCGTGGCCGAAGCCATGGCCGGTGACATAGTAAGCAAACACCAGGTGGTTCCTGGACGCCGAAACTCCTTCGCTCTCTTCGTCAATCCTCATTATCTCTCTCTCTGTCTAGCAATGATCGCTGTGATCAAGGAGGAAGATAGAGAATCTCAATTATAGAAGAAGAAGGGACTATAATTGACCAAAATATCAAACAGATTTGTGCTGGAGGTTTACTAATAAGAGATGAGATGAACGGTGACGTTTCGATTTGTTACAAACTGAGCGGGGTTTTGCCGTTTTGTTTGTGTGAGTTGAGTCATCGAGTTTATCCTCTTGTTGTTGTCTCTCTCAGAAGTCAGCTGCTGCTACATGCTGCAGCCGATTCAGAGTGCCACGTCAGCTTAACGTGGTCATTTTAAAATGGATGTTCTTCTCGTACGGCGTACATTTATCCAAAAGTATGGGCAATGGATTATATGATCTTCAATTATTTCGAACTTTTTCTTTTTTGGTGGGGTTTTGGAATCAGAATCGTGGGTTTTACCGAATATTATTTTTTACAATCATTTTTCCAAATTGAGGTCCAATTTGCCGGGAAGAAGAATCTCAATGCAGCGTCCATGACTGAGTATATTCGTTAGGCATCCTTGCTCAAGGAGAAAAAATAAAAAGATAACACACAGATTATAATCTTACAAGATAGGATGTTGCAACGTACTTGTATTTCGAGTGGTTAAAAGCGTGTAAACACACGGAATCACTTGACCAAAAAAAAAAAAAAACACGGAATCAAACTCTCGAGTGATAAATTGATTTGGATTGGTTAGGTATACGGTTCAATCAGTTTCGATTCGTAGAAAAAATCCAAACCGATGAGATGAGATCAGTTGGGTTTGTCGCCTAGGACAAATTCCGAACCAATCCAAATGCGGCCACCAAACAAACCAATGAGTAGTCGTACAGAAAAAAACACTAACCAATAAGTGCTGATAAAACTAAAATGAAAAATAAACAAAAATAAATAAAAGAAGCCACCCGTGAATTTGGAGTTAGCCCATCGGTTATGGGTCTAGTCCATTCAGAATTGGACGTCCTTGGAATTCAAATCTGGCCCATACAAGAAGAAAAAGAATTCCAGGTGGGCTTCGTTTGGCAGAGGGCTAGGCGCGTCTCCTCCCTATATATACTTGTCTGTCGAGGGAAGTTTACAGAAGTCGTGTTCCTAGGGTTAGAGTTGCGCCGAACGCCTGAGCAAAATTGGAGGTTGCAGAGTTTCTTCAATATATTATTTTTTCCTCTGTTTCTCTTTGTAGTTTTTTTTATTGTTGAGAAGGCGAATGGGGCTGGAGTTTGGCTCTTTGGCTTATTGAAAACAGTGCCATCGAGATGAATGCAGCTTCCCTAAATCAACCTCTCAACCTTTTCACCCAAATTCGCTGTGGCTTTCTTTCCTTCTAGCGGGTTTCTCTGTTGAGGTTGATATATATATATATTTTTGTTTCTATTTCATACTTGTTTTTGGTGTATCGAGTGGTAATTCAGGCAGCCCCCTTGCGATCACAATGGCTTGGGAGGCGTTTAACTGCTCGTAAATCGAATTCTTTTGCTCTTCAGACTTGCTGAGATTCTCTCTTTGAAGCTGGTCTAGTAAGCATCAGTACATTTTAACTTTGTTTTCACAATCGATTGATTTCATTTGAGGTTTTTTCTTTTCTAAATAATCACTGATCGTGGGTTTGGTTCGAATCTTAATTTGGATTATAATGTCTTGAGTCGATGCACCTAGATGAGTTTTCAGGCCAAATGGAAGACGTTTATGTTTTGACAGACATTTACGAACATTCACAGAATTGAAGTACAAACAATCCGTGATTTATTTGAGAATTCTTAAAGGGGGTTTCCAAAGAACACAATATAACTTTGGAAAACTCCCCCAAGTGGAAAATTTCATCAAGTTCAGGTTGATAAAATAAAACTACAGTGAGTCTGCAAAGAACTGGGAGGTTGAACTAGTTATTAGGTGACATGAGTATAATTATTGTGGACGAGCTTTGGCTCCAACCAATGGTGCTGCTGTTGCTGCCAGTGCTGTAACCCACCCGATCCTTCCATCATACTGCCAGACCCGGTAGCTTCCCCGCCATTGTAATCGTTGTCATCTGTGTCCATCATTTCAATTTCCTCAGCTTCCATGGGCTCCAACTGATTCGCTGCCTGATCCCTTGAGGCTAGAGGGAACTTAGATGCAACCCAGGGAACCACAGCCAAACAGCCATTTGAAACTTCTTTGTTTTCCTCTTCAACCACACGATCCTCTGCCGGTTTCGGCGACCTTGAATTTCCCCACGAATAGATATGATCTACCAGAAACAAATTGGTTAGTAAAAGGCAAGGTCAAATGGGTACTCAAAGTATGCATTCATTCTAGAGCCAGAACCAAACCAGAACATGTTTTCAATGACACACAAAATCAGAACATAGCTCAGCAGTAAGCATTTAAAAATCACCTTAATCATGAAAAATAAACCTAAGTTCTGTGTTACTACTCCAACACCATTCAAAGCTGAAATAACAACTTGAAATTAGACTCTATGATCAACATATCTAATCTAAGTTTCCTAAACTTAAGTAACAAAAACACGGGTCAATTAACAACAATACAGAGATCCAGGTTCTTACCCCTTAAACCCGGAATCAAATCTGAACTCACAATCAGAGAGAAATCCCGCGAGTCGGGGGATTTGAGAAGCAGCGGCATGTTCGCGGGGTTATAGAGCACAATTGCTTTCTCATCACCCGAAGGTAATGGGTCCTTTCGCAAATCATCTCTTTGCATCACAATGGTGCCTTGAGATGGCCTTTCTTCAAACACCTGAGCTGCACTTCTTGGGTCTTCATTTACAGTTGCAAATAAGTCAGCATCCTAGAAATTCCACAACAAAAATGCAGAAAATTACATGTTAAAGAGCGAAGAAACACAAGTATCAGAAATTCATCATATCTCCAAGTTCGGAGGAAAGCGCGGCAAAAAAACCCTAAATTTGCTGAGGATTGAAATGAATTGAAACAAAGACAAATTTTAGAGCGCAGAGAGCTTACCAGTCTCCTGGATTTAGATGAAGGAAAGTAGAAGGCGTCGTCTACGTCTTCATCAAAGTCTTTGCGCTTCATCTTTGCGATCCGAAACCCTAAATCAAAATCTCTCTCGCTTTGTCTTCCTAGCGAGCTTGCCGGGCTTCACACCGCCAGTCTTTCTCTTTTTGGGAATTGATTTTTAAAGAACAATTTTATTCTTGTAATAGTGTGGGTGGGTGGTTTTTTTTTTTCTGGGGGTTTCTTCAACCTTCTATTTCTTTCTAATAAGATTACTTCCCGCCCATAATATCCGGAAAGGCCCAAATTTATGGCCCGATGCTAGCCCAAATATTACTTAGCGGGGCCCAAATTCATCGGCCTAGTGGGCCATATTTTTGCAAATGACAACATTGTCACACCCGTTGGCTGATTTAGTGCGTCCGCCACTTTGTATCTGAGTTCGATTTCCCTTCATTTAGAGCTATTTTAGAATATCGCTTTGTAAAAAACAATATATACTAAAACTCTTTTCATTTAAGAAATTGAGGCTTAGTAAAATAAAAAACGAGAGGGGACTAAGATCATCTCCAATTCCAAAACTCAAATAAATTTTAGTACCAATAACAAATTTAAATTTTTTTGAAATTGAATAGTATCAATAATAATAATTTTATTTATAAAAAAAAATTATAAAAATAGTATAAAAGAAAAAAAAAATTAATTGTGCATTGGAGCAGTGGCAATTCTGTAATTTGGAAGACACGTCACAAATGAAGGACATGCTATCGGATAATGAGAAGAAAAGCAGAGCGACACTTCACTCCGCTCTGTTTTTTAGAAGCTCACAACCAAGCCTAATGGCGACGATGATGACTTTCGCCCCCTGGAAGCTCAGTTCTTTACGCATCTTGCCACCCTCACCCTCAACAACACGTCGTTTGGTCAAGCCTGCACACTGCGCACCCATCCAACAACAACGACAAGAACCAGAGGTACTGAACTACTGCCGTCAGTAGAGACGTTTTGAGCTTCACCATTTTCAATTGTTTGTCATCTGACTGACTCTGGTCCAGCTTTTTCCAAGGGTGATGTAGCAGTTCTGTGCGAGGCCTGCAATGGCAGAGGGTGGTTGCTCTGTGATTTTTGCAAAGGCCAGAAAACCAATGTGAAATCTGAGACCAATCGAATCTACCGTCGATGCCCAGCTTGCAGAGCTGTAAGTTTGAGGCTCTCCTCCCTAATCCCAGTACTTTTTCATTTGCAAGTTTCAATTTTTATGGAAACCCAGAACAGATTTAAGTGAAAGGTTTGATATTTTTTCATGGTTGCTATTTTTTGCTGCAGATTGGTCAGGTTTTGTGTTCTAAGTGCAAAGTTTTCAAATGTGTCACATTCCCAAATTACAATGATGGTGAAGAGGTGTCTTTTTGAGCCTTTAATTTCATCTGGGTTGCTTCCTTATTGATACATATGAATATGATATGAGTTAGGAGGGATTGATTGATTCCTCCACAACTACTTTGATTTTTTGGAGATGGTTTTCATTGTTTTGAACAGCTTATATTCACTGTTGAGGTTTTTTTTTTTTTTTTTTGCTCATGTGTAATTTGTTTGAGAGGAAGCAATATTACAAGTGAAAATGCCAAGACCATTTTTATAAATTTTCTAATCCTTGTAATTTGAGTAAATTGCAATTAACCACTGAGAAGTTAAATACTTGAATGCCTATCTTTCTTGATTGCAGAATGTTGAGAATTAGAAATGTAGGCCTGAGTCCACAATAACCCAATTGAGGCTCACTACAAGGGAGCTTCTATAATGAGGGGCTATATCCAATAATAACTCTACATTAAATCAAACGGTTATTAAGGACCCCCTCAATATAATCCCTTACAATAACCCCTCAATCTATTCTCCCTGCACTACCCAGTCCCTTTTATATAAAAGGGCCAAGATTTCATCTTCAATGTATGCCAAAATTCATGAATATAAAAAGAATTTAACCCATAATGTACATATTAAGAGGACTGAACAATATATTTAAGGGGAAAACTTTTTGTTTGTTTCAATGTTCAACTTTTGGCTTGTTTTAAACAAATTGCTTGAGTTTTAGTTTGCGCTGTCACAAAGAACACCAAACTGACTGAAAACGGTTGAAAATGCTTCCTTTGGTTATTACATTCATATAATTAAGTGCTTATTAGCATATAAAATTTTCTCTACAACTTCTTGAGTTTGAGAAGCCACTCTGACTGAGAGGCCTGATATTAAAATGACAATCAATTTGGTTTATTTGGTATTGATGAGCTTGATCCAAAGTACCATTGGCTGGCTATTTTCTTTTTTCAAGTTGCAACCAGGACTATAATCTTTGAGGAACATAACTACTGGTGCTGCACAAAACTGACAATTTGTGTTAGCCACTGATTGATTAAGATATGTTCCCATACACAGATGTCAAATGGGTGTTCGTTGTATTTCATAAGGTTTCTCTTTGACTTTTTCTATATATCTCCATGCTTGTTTGGAACTTTGTAAGGAATCCTAGCGTTTAGATTTATAATCGTTTTGTAAGAGATTGATTAAGAGTTACAACTCTAGCACCAGGTTTTCAGGAAACTAGACCTATTGCCAAGATTGATTAAGAGTTACAACTCTAGCACCAGGTTTTCATGAAACTAGACCTCTATTGCCAAGAATTGTGAAACTGAAGCCGTATTTCACGTGAATATTTTAGGCTTTTGCTACTTGCAAATTGGACCAAAGGGTCATACTCATTACAGACATCATGTGATGATCTGCCTTTTTTACTGGATCTTACTGTGGATTTTTTAAACTTCAAATTGCTTTATTTTTTTACAATTCATATGGTTGATTAGTCACTCAAGATTGACACATGGTTTTGCTTCCTGAAGTTTGAAACAAGAAAGTTGCATGTGAATGAACAAAGAGAAACTGTGAAAATCTGCCAATGTGATTTTCGGTGTTTACTTGATGTAAGTGCTAATGGCTGCAATATTATATTGTTTTCTGCATCATAAAGTCTTTAAACTAGACATTTGTCTCTGACTTTCTGCATCAAAGACATAGGATACCGATATTTGCAGATTGTATATACAATATGCCTTAGTTTATGAGGTGGCAGACTCAGACGAGTGGTTTGCTGACAACAAAGTTTCATGGAATGAAGGTTTTGAAAATCTATAGGCTCTCAGAATAGGACAACATTAGAGGTGTTAATGGTACTCACTTGTACTGATTACAACAGCTAGCTGTCTTATGTTCAAAGCTCTCATGAACCTGTCCTGACAGATATGGTTAAACTTTTTTATTGGGGGTGCCATCAGGAGAAATGTTGACCAAGGCTACTTTTTCTTTTGAATGAAGTAATCTCATATTTTTAAATTGTTGGTTTTCCATTGGTTACCTTTTCAGGTCCAATGGATGAATTATGTCTTGCAAACCTTGGCCAGCTTTTGAATTATTATTTCATGTGGTTTAGTTGAGAACTTCTGGAATATGGTTTGTGGTTTGAAGTTTTGCAAATGTTGATTGGTGCAATGTTATGAAGACTTTATTATTTGGTTGCAACTGGCTCTGCAGACATGTGAAGACTTTATATGTCGGATGAGTAACGAGTCATCATCACTTGACTCACCAATGAAACTGGTTTAGTTGTTTACTGCATTATCAGTATATGCAATTCTGATATCAAAATCTTTGATTATTGACTATGAACCCTTTGGATTGGATGCCTAAAAAAACTCATTTTGCTTTGATCCTACAAAATCAGCATTTGCCTCATGAATAAGATTGTTGGTTTGCATCTAGGCTTGTCAGTATATGCAGTTCTGTTATCAAAATGTTGGATTTAGATGCCTCAGAAAATAAGATGTTGGATTTAGATGCCTCAGAAAATAAGATGTTGGATTGGATGCCTGACAAAATGCATCAGAAGATAATTTACACACTCAACTTGAAAGTTCTTCTCCCTCTCAGTCTCAGCTAAGGAGAGATCTACAGGAGTGAAAATTATGAAAAATAAATAAAACTATCTGCACATTGGGCTTTCTGGGTGGTGAGAAAAGTTAAGCTGGCCTTCTGATGATGAGCAGCACCCCATCATATCATCTTTGTTAAACCTGCATTCTTGCAGATTGAAGAGCAATGTGTCCCTGTCTTCCTCCACCATCTTCAAAATATCTTCAAACACAGAAACCTCACATGGAATCCTCAGAACCCCAGTCTGGTGAAACCCAAATTCCTCCTCAGCTTCTCTCAGCAGAATGTGAAAAGCAGGACGGCCCAAGTAGTCAGTTGGGATGACAAATCTCCTGAGCTCCTCCCCAACACAAACAGCAAGGTAGCCTTTGGGGACAGCAGCATTGCTTGAGCCCTCAAATGAGGAGGAGGTGGTTTTGTCCGACAGAGAAAGTGTCCTCTTCAGAAACTTGATGCTCTTGCTGCTGCTGCTGCTCATGTTGTGGTTGCTGGTGGAGATTGCTTTTGATGATGAGGAGGAGGAGTTAGCAATCTTTCTCCACTTCTTGAGAATCTGTTGAAGCCTGACAATGTCTCTGATCTTGTTAGATTTCTTTGAATCCATGGTGGTGTTCATTATTGAGCTAAGTAAGTTGCTAGCTATTTCTGAATTGCTTCCTTCTGTCAATCTCAGATGGGTGCCTTCAATTTATAGCGGTTGAGGGGCCTTTAAGATTATGAATATTATTTAATGTACAGTTTTCCATAAAAATGAATTTGGTATTCTTTACCTTTTTATATTTATAAACTTGTAAACAAACCCATCGGAAGGTTGACAGTTTCATATATGCACAAAAGTTCAAGTCTCGGGACTGATTTAGACAGGGGCCATTCTCGTTGCATGCAATTGTCCCCCTTTTTCAACTTCAAGCTTTACAGTTTTGCACCAATACAAGTTTGAGTTTTTTTTTTCTTATTTATTTATTTTAAATAATAATTGTTTGAAAAAAGTTTTAGAATATAAATGAATTTGTTGATTATGAGAAGTAAAATAGTAATTTTTCATCAGTGACAGGAATGAGGATGACTGGTATCAACACTCACGGGACCTCGTAGCTTTCAATTGTCTTGTTTATTAAAGTTTTCAACTTACTTTTTGGCCCAAGATATTTTCAACTTTAATTTGTAGGATTTTACAGCTGCGGTGGTCTTGAATTAATAAGTTTATTTAATTTCGTACATCATCATCAAGCCCTAAGGAACACATCAGGTGATTTTATATTTATGTTTTTTGATTCAAGGAAAATGAAAGACAGAAATAAAACAATAAAGGCTCGTTTGGGAGCCAAAATTACTTATGAGGAGAAGTACTTCCCATGTGCTTCTTCATATAATCACTTTAAGTGATTTTAAGGAGAAGCATGTTCATAAAATCACTTAAAACTCACCTAAAGTGATTATATGGAGAAGTCCAGGATCACTCAAAACGAATCTTAGTCTTTTTTTCTCCAATAAATGATGGAAATAAGTAATGTGTATAAAATTTTCATCCAAATGCTCTCAAGACTGTTTTTATTTGACCTACGAATGCATGCTTACTTAGTGCATAATTTGCACACGTTGAAAGCAAAAGGTGCATACCATTGAGCAAATACAAAAAGCATGCTATAGTAGAATTAAGCATGCACAAACATCATGATTGGAAAATATTTAAATTGCAAGTACAACATGAGCCACACTAATGATCTAAAATAATTGTCAGGTATGGATCTGATATGAGGTCTCTTCTTTAATGTCCAGCTACAAAAGCCTTAGGTTGAGCATTAGTTGAGAAATTATTGTGTGATCAAATTTTGTGGAATGAACCTAATGGTCGCGTTCCATGATTGAGTTTATGATCCGATATAGTTCAACTCAAACTTGAGACTTTAACTAAAAAAGTCTAAGTTCAAAAAAAGATATAACATATTCTAATTGAGAATTAATAACATTACGTAACAGTGTGACGGTCACACTTAATTTTTTACCTTATAATTGCATTTTATGAGTTCGGTCATCGTAGAATAAAGCTAAACAAGTTCCTAATTTTAGTAGCATAACAAGGGCACACTCTTGTATGTATCTGCATTAACTCTGCATGGTTAATTACTATGCTTCTATCTTTATATTAACCCTTTATAAGCATTTATATTGGCTCTTGTAATTTATAATTTTCATATTTAATTTATAAATACAATTATCGTTTTTCTCTCCAAAAACAAAAAGGCACACTTCCGAATTTTCAGTGCATGACAAAGTTGATTTGGCTTGGTCAACCTTGTGCTCACCAAAGTTTGGCAGACCAACTATATATTTTCTCTGTTCTATTTTATGGGCTATGTTTAGGTAAATGAGTTCAAAATTAAGCCAGCTTAGGGTATTCAACTACAATATAGTGCTGAATTAAACAAATAAAACCTCAACAATTTCTCACAATTTAATTCAATAAAGATTCGTCTGTTATCTTTTTGTTTTATGTTATTCAATTTTAGAGCCCATGTCCAATAAAAATTGCCCCTTAAATCATATGCATCCAAGAATGATGGCATCCCATGATTAAACCAACATCTCATAATATTTTTGAATATTTTCCTCAGGTTGGGTACCACGTACATGATCTAAATTAATTTATAAAAGAATTTTTTTAATAAATAAATAATTTATAAAAGTTCTTTGACCTATCCCAATTACCCAGCTAAGCAAGCTAATTAATTAGCTGTCTTGTATAATAAATTGTTAATTAGCTGTCTTCTATATTCTAGAACCCTAGAATGTACCTGCATCTGCAAATTAGTACAACGACGTTTCAATTATATAAATAAATCCATTTTCATAACTTTCTGCCACATAACATAATTAATATATTGACTTTTATATATACATATAATTTATTTTTCCAATTGCACCAAGAATTTAAACCCTTTAAAATAACAAGATCCCTCTCCCCATTAAATTTTAGATTTTGCGTTTAGACTTTGGATTATTATTATTGTTTTTATTAATCATTGTTAAGAATCTATATATAAAGCAAAAGGCAGAGAATGGTAAAACATTCAAAATACGAGAAAATGTCATTGGTTAATGCAAACATTAGAAATTGAAATTATTAATTAAACGAGGATAATACGGTAAATTCACATATTTTCATATTTAAAAAATTGAAATTAAAACAAAAACCAGACAATGGATCTTATTTTTATGCCCATTATTATTTTTAATTCTAAAATAAATTAAAAAAAACTTCTCACAAGCGCAGAAGCGCGTTGTTAAGAATGGATAATTAACTTGGGGTCAGCAATCATTAATTATACCTTCTTTTTTTTACTGGGTCAGAAGTCTGTTTATTTAAATTTGACTTAAAATATTGCATCTAATTCCAGGCACATATGGCTCATCTTTTTGCTCCCATTCATACGGGCCGTGCTTCATGGCTTCTCATTGTTTATTTATATTTTGCTGGTTCAGCTTGTGCCCAATGTAAGAATAAAAAAAAAACCAACTCTGTTCATGTCATCCCTCCGTACTTTCGTTTGCTCTGTCTTTTTGGGAACTTGGTTCTCAATGGGTACTTGACCATCACCGTGGATCTTTGATGTTAAGACGTATAGCGATAATTTGTAGCTCTTAATAAGGCTTTTAGCCAGTTAGTTGGCCCAGAAGTCATTGCCCAAATTCAAGAACATTATCATTAATTTTGTAACAATTCAAGATCTGACTTTATTTTAAAATAAGTTTATCAACGTAGTGTTATTAATCTACTCGTGTTAAAATACTTATATCGATTTGTTAATAATATACCTCGGGAGTTAATTTTCTCACTCCCATTTTCTCCACTTACACTCTTTTTTGGTTTTTAATACTTTTTAATCAATATCCCTTACCCTACATTAAGGTTTTGATAACTGAAATTAAAAAAAGTTAACATAAAATAAAACAAAAACAAAAATAAATTTTGGAAATTGATAGAAATGTAAGTATTTGTATGCCAAATTCTTTGTTTTTTTTACCAAGTATGTGAGTACTATTTATCTTTGTTGTAGTTAATAGATAATAATTTTTTTGGGCTAACATGTTTACAGGTAGAAGAACTAAAGAATGTTGCTAACCAAACTGTCATTAGGAGCTTAGATATGCAGATAACAAGGTATGCATAATAGTCACATATTTTTATTCTTTCATAATATTAGTAAGTGATTGTACATGTCTTCTTATTAAAGGGAATTGTACGGTAAGGGTGGAATAAGAAAGAAAAAGAACAGAAAAGAAAAAATTAATTAAAAAGATATAAAAAAACAAAAGGGAGTGTAAGTGGATAAAAGGAAAGTGGGAAAATCACCTCGCTATACTTTAGGTAATATCAACCATTATATTATAGCACTTGAATTGATAACGCCAGTTGATGATTTCGATCACGTTGTAGTATTTCTCCCTAACAAAAGCAATATGATATTCAAAGGTATTAGAATTTGAATATCTTTACCTGTAGGCCAAGACTGGCAAAAGCCATTGTGATAATCATGATTCATGACTGATAACATTGGGATGGGTTGGGCAGATCACAAGGAATATGTTATTTACATATATATATACACTTGCCAAGAACTAAGACAGCATTAGAGGTGTTGGTTCAGAACTTCGGGTATAGAATTATTCTGGCTTTGCTTGTCTCACAACCCTTTTTGGAATATTAACCCAGAAGATAAAAAAAGTTGGGATAAAATTTATAGAAACTCAGCCTACATGAATAAGAATCTTAAGAATCTCAAAGTAGCATATTCTCTTTTAATGGGGGTTGCTTTGTTCCTCATTTGTCAAACTGATGAAACTTTGGAGCTAAAATTCGCACTCCAAGTTAGGTAAAATTTATATTGGAGCACTAAAGATTAATGGCCAGCTACATGTACCTACCAGAAAGATAAATATGAGAAGAAATAAAAGAGCCAAACCATCACCTACAAGCTTCTTTCTTTCTTCCTATGCAAGGAAGGAGGCTGCTAGGAACTTGCAGGTTTGCTGTTCTTCCATGTTGGGTCTCCTGAGAGCACTACTTAGACATAAACAGTGGTCTTATGTGGATGACATGATCCAATAGATACAAAGTATTGTTGGCCACCCACTTCTTAAGGCACCCCATTACATATCTCATTGATTGTACATCTCTTTTTTTCTTTCTTTCGTCTTCATTAGAAAATTAATTCCATGATGTAACTTATTTATTATTCTAAAAGTTTCAAGACTATTATTTTAAAGCGATTGAGAAAGGGGAGTTTACACAAATATTCATTAAGTGCCTGGAGATTTCAAACCTCATATGAATGATAGTAAAAGAGGTCAACCAAATTAAGCTGTACCCCACTTATAAATGTTTGAAGACTATAGGTGCACGATAAGGGGGCTTTTTTTATTGATGATTGCTGAGGTCTATGCATGCAGCACATGCTTTTTGAATTTGTTTTTATTATCCCAATTAATCATGCTAGTATCCCACTACCAGTGTTTGGTCTGTTCATTGCTCAACATGACTGCAAAAGACAAAGACACAGTCACATTTTGACAAAGTGAGACCCCTTATTATTCACCCTGATGAGAGCTTCATCCATCAAAGGAAAGATGAACCATGACCCAAAAACAATTCAACCTTGCCTTTTCCTTTTAGACTAGTATATTGCCATGCTGCATGTCCTAATCATACTTTAGTACTACTCCTTTTCTCAGCATATTCATGTTTTTTTTCAGTACAAGATTACTTTAAGATTAGTATTCGTTAGTGGTCATCACCAAAACTTTCCGAGTTTTGTTTTTGGTGGAGAATGAAATGTTTAACACTCAGAATGAAATGTTTAACACTCAGAATGAAATGTTTAACATGGAGACTAATCTGCTTATATGTTCTTAAATTGTACATATGTATCGCACATTTTGGTAATAATCGACATAATTAATGGTTAAATTCACAGTATGATAATAAAATATTACCCTTAACACGAGCTCGATGGAGTCCCGAACCTAAGTCATCTTCCTGTAAAATAGAGACAAATGTCATTAGACTAATAAATAGGTTATAATATCGGATATACAAATGACGTTGGTGGATCCATGTCATAGATCTCAAAGGATCAATTTCAGTTGTTATTGTCAAATATGATTTGTTGCTGTATTAGTAGCATGATGATTATGATCATGTTTAAGTAGTGTCCATACGTAAGAAATTTGAAAGGGAAACGGCTCTGTCGAACTATCTCCATCTCTCTCTATCCCTGAAATTAGTGCGCAGTGCGTGCACAGTCCCTCAAGACTCATGAAGAAGGCGTGCTCTCTCCTTCTTTAGCTCCCTCCTCATCTATCATTTCTTCTTTTCTTTTCTTTTTTCTGCGCCTTGTCAGACTCTCACTCTGTTTCATGCAGCACCTCCACTCGTTGCATTTAGCGCTGCATTTTTGTTTTAAATTCCATGAACACCACTCTAATTTTATGTGGAACAGAAATTCCCAAACCTAAACCCACTTGATATTTGTGGTAACTAAGTTCCCCATATCCTAAAATAATGCAGTTTAATCCCAAATGAAACTTTTATGTCCCCTCGTTGTACTCGTTTAATTTTTATTTAATAAAATTTATTCTCGTATCGTCCAGATTCCATTATAAAAAAAATCTCAAATGAAAGATAACCCAAATTTTGTTAAACCCTTTTGATTAGTTGCAAATTAGTCTTTGAGCTCATCCTTTGTTGGAGTGCATGCCAAGAATATTTGGTGTTCATATTGTTTTATCCTTTTTAAGAAATTGTACGTAGCTTATTACTTCAAAAGGCTAAGCACACACAAAGGATATTTGAGCCATGTTACTTCTACAAATTCAGAACCCATTTAGCTTTCTTTCTGTTTTTTCAAGCACCAATCGGCAAAATTACGTCTAAATACCAATTAGCTAATGTACGTCAAATTGGCGTATCGGGTTCCAACAAAAAATTCTATGGGGAAAGCAAAAAGAAAAATCACTAAAGAATCATCAAGGATAAAGGAGGTTGGCAGATGGGAAAAACCACCCCCAAAAAAAAAGAGAGAGAGAAACA
This sequence comes from Prunus avium, assembly GCF_965620075.1. Classification (NCBI taxonomy): domain Eukaryota; kingdom Viridiplantae; phylum Streptophyta; class Magnoliopsida; order Rosales; family Rosaceae; genus Prunus; species Prunus avium. Next base: position 52,291,089 of record NC_142284.1, on the reverse strand, counting down.
AAACTAAAGCTGGGCTCACCCACATTATTAGGCTCATGTCCGTAATTTAGCAATAAAGTGGGGGGGGTTTGCTTTTCCCTACTTTTATATTGTTCATTTTATTTATCCTTGTTGCCCATGGATTTTATTAGGTTGGGTACTGAATTACGCTTTTAAACAAGGCCACATTCATTCCCTGTGTAGACTTATTATATATATATAGCTGCCCAAGCACCCAAGTGGAGAGATCAAGGAACATTATTATAAGAGCAAGAGAAGAGCACCCAAAGCCCTCAACAAAGAGAGAGAAAGAGAGAGAGAGAGAAACAAAGAGAAATTTTAGAGAAAAAGAAATGGAATGGAGGAAATGCTACTTGGATGTAATTCTTGTACCACTAGGGTTTCTGATAACTGCTTCGTATCATGCTTGGTTATGGCATAAGGTTCGAACTGATCCACAGTCTACCATAATCGGCATAAACACCAATGGACGACGATTTTGGGTCTCCGCAATGATGAAGGTACACAATACTTGCATTCTATTATCACTCTGGTAATACATTAAAACTATTTGTACCATCTTTACTGAGACCCACTATATTTCTAACAAAAGTGATCGTCTCAAACTCACCTATGTGAAACTCACGAGGTGGTATAAGCAGAAAAAGCCACAAAGTGTGCATGCTTTTGCGTATCATCTCAGTTTATCAGATCTCTTGTTTATTACATTTTCTCATCCCCACATCATATTATATTGATAGACTGTTAATTTAAAGTATTTTTCTTGTGTCTATTCTTCCATCTTCACAATATAACCATGACAGATTCTTCCATCTTCTCAAAACTTCCCTTTGGGTCTTTTAGTCATCCAACTATACTTTGCCTTAATGCAATCTGATTAATCTAGCATTACAATGATTCAACGTGGCACGTAAGAAACCAAGCATATTTCTCATGACTCGTGGATACACCATTTTCCCTCACAAGGTTGTCAGTGGGGGGCTTCTAATCGTTGTTTCATCATCATCTTTTCGCCACAATTAATAAAAACATTTCCAAGTGGTTTCTTGTTCATCACATGGATGATGGGCCACTTTTTTTGTTGTTAAGGGTACTAGGCATATTGGATAAGTGAAGATTAATTGCATGCCACCATGCATATATTCTTTCTTCCACTTCAGCTCCAATTGCATCACACGTCAGCTCCTGCCTCAATAATTATGTATCTACAAGGTATTTCTTGGTACCAAATAGTTTAAAAACCAAGCTTTTTTTGTCGGCAAAATGTTTATCTCTTCAAACAGTCTGATATTTTTATAATTGATAAAACTGTATTTCTTTTAATATACATACTATATGAACATCTATCAGGACAATGAAAAGAAAAATATCTTGGCCGTCCAAACGCTTCGGAACACAATCATGGGGTCAACCCTAATGGCCACCACCTCAATCCTTCTATGCTGTGGCATAGCAGCCGTGATAAGCAGCACATACAGTGTGAAGAAACCGCTCAACGACGCCGTTTACGGGGCTCACGGAGAATTCATGGTGGCTCTAAAATACGTGACCCTACTCACAATCTTTCTCTTCTCATTCATGTGCCACTCACTTTCAATCAGGTTCATAAACCAAGTGAACATCCTAATCAACAGTCCACAAGACCCCATGTCCTTGGTCACCTCAGAGTACGTGTCTGAGCTTTTGGAGAAGGGTTATTTGTTGAACACTGTGGGGAACAGGTTGTTCTATGCAGCTCTGCCTCTTCTGCTTTGGATCTTTGGGCCAGTTTTGGTGTTCTTGTGTTCTGCCACAATGGTGCCTGTGCTTTACAATTTGGACTTTGTGTTTAATTGCACTGAGAAGAGGAAAATGGATACTGGTAGTGGAAATAGGGCCGAGTTTGTATGAATCGGCCACTTATTAATAGAGCTCCTTGGCCACGTGCTGTGCAAGGGAGTGGGGGCGGATCAAAGTGAAGATGTTGGTGCATGGTTTAATTAGAGAGAAAGAGGAAAGAAAGAGTATTACCAAAGCTTAAGAAATTGTATAAATTAATGCAAGCATGTCATCTTTGATCCAATTTATATTATTAGTATAAATGAATGTCATATTGTCGTTGTCTTTTTCTTTCTTAAAGTTTTGGCCAGTATTTATTTGGCAACACTAGCACACATGATTATGTCAAAAACAACATCAATTGCTCCTCAGGCAAAGTTCTGGATTCGAATCTCGCTTAAATAGTATGATTTGAATATGAACATCTCAAATCTAAATCACTCAATCCAAACCAACCCTAAAACTGTTCAACAAATACATCAAATTTCCCTTATGATTAAGGATAGATGGTACAAAAGAGAGAGGAGGATCTGAATGGGTTTACATAACCCCACAACATGGGACAAATGTCCGATGTTTCCCATCATCCATATCTATGATCCTTCTATCAATTGCCCTTGTCATTTCCATTTCAATCACTTCTCAATTCTTGTAGAGACACATGAATAACACCTAGTAGGCTGGGATGACTTCATGCGTAATCATTAAAGAAAAACCAAGAATCAAAATAAGATTTTGTGTTTCGTGATCATAAGAGCATTATAGACATAATCCCTCATTTCAGGATTTAATTTGATCTTCTCAAATCTCTCTGAGGCCTTGGTTGCTTTTTTACCAATAAATGTTCTTCTAAAAATAGAATATTTATGGCGTAAAGCAAATAGGGATTCCAAGCCTCTACATTAAGGATCCATGCATTTACCTGCATTTTGTGAAATATAAGCCACTCAAATAGTCTAACCACTTAACATACATCAATTTTATGTTTTATGTTTATTTTTTTTTTTTCTAGAACTGATGTTAACGTTAAAGTTAACCTGCTTGATGATTTTTTTTTTTTCATAGTGCTTCCTCGCTATAGATCAAGGCTTCAGTCCTTTGGAGATGCGATAACATTCTTGGGTTGTTGAGTTATTTATGTTCGTAGTTGATCTTCATATTGAATTAACTAATTCTATTTTATAATTGAGAAAAGCATGCTCTTTTGCTTTCTCTGATTTTGTTGTGAATTTTAGTGTTTCTTGGTGTTTAAGATGCTTTAGTTTGTGAATTTTTGAAGTTCAAAGGTTTGCAGATTGACTTGTGAAGTACATGAAGCTTCTTCAAGAATGGACGAAAATGCTGGAGGAACAAGCAGTGAAGAAAACCGTGGAAGCAGTGGTGTTTGCGAAGAGCACTCAGTACTTTGCAAATGATGATATCTTTTCATCGAATGAAGAAAGAAAAAAATCCCAAGCACGTTAACTTTAACATTAACATCAGTTTGGAAAAAAAAAACACTTATATTGATGTTGTGTCATATGTTAAGTTGTTAGATTATTTAATTGGTTTAAATTTTATGAAATGCGGGTAAAAGTACGGAAGCTGAATGTAGAGACTCAGGATCCAGCAAATAAAGTGGATCATCATTTAGCTAGTGTTGCGTTGTTTTGTAAGGATATTTTTAAATGATTTGATGTGTCTCCAATATCATTTAAGATGTCTTTCTAGGTTTTTTTTGTTTTATAAGAGCCTTTGTAAATTGTAGTTAATGATTGTAATTGGAGTCAGGTTTTACGTTCCATTGTTCATCTATATATATAAAGCAAAAGGCAGAGAATGGTAAAACATTCAAAATATCAGAAAATGCCCTTAGTTAATACAAACATTAAGAATTGAAATTATTAATTAAATGAGGATATTATGATAAATTTACACTTTTTCATATTAAAAAATATTTAAAAATATATATATATATATATATATTCCATTTTTATGGAACATAATTACCTATTATCTTTTTTAAATATAAAATAAAAATATTTTTTTTTTTAAAAAAAGTCTCCTATAAACACTGAAGCACATGCGAAAAAGTTAGTTTTTTATTAATCATTTGGCTACGTCATCTAGGAAATATATATTTTTCGGTTGGTATAGTAATAAAAAAACGTTGAGTGTAAAAAAAATAAAGTTAATTTCAAATCTGACGGAAAACCGATGGCCGGATCACAGTTGCCTTCTTCGCACGCCCAAAACCCAGTCCTCTTGGTCGATTTCAGGTACTTCAGTCGACAATCTCATGTTTTGATTTCTCTTCGATTTTTTGTCTTTTAAATCTCTGTGATTTTGCATAAACCTCTGTTATTTGCTGCTCTTCTTCTTCTTCTTCCTCTTCCTCTGCTTCAATTTTGGCTTTCATTGGATTTTGGCCTGCGTTGGTTGCTTTAGCTTTTCATGTTTGTGTATGAATGTTCTTAGCTAGCTTAAACTAGTTCTATTTCAACTATATATATATATATATAAAGATGAAAATTTGAGTCCCAGCAAAGCAAACGGCTGTAGCAAAACACCTTGAATTGCACTTTCTCCTTTGAAAACATTCGAATATCAGTCTGTTGTTTGTTTTTGTTGTCAAGATGAAGTTCATGGCCACAATGCTAGATTGAATAGCACCAAATAGCTTTGAGCATCTTGGTACTTTGAGATAATCTTGATTTGGGTCTTTTCACAACAGGTAGATATCTGAGGGGCAAGTGGTGAGGTTTGTCAATAACAAAATGTTGTTCTGAAATGTAAAGGGTAGGCTCTGGTTGATGCATATATTCTTATGAGTCAGAAAACAAAAGGGTACCTAGAGATGCATTCACTGCCAACAAATTTTGTAATTCTCATGTTCTTATTCTTCTTCTACTTTGGGGATGTTCTTGTGCTATCTCTCCGTACGCTTTCCATGGATCCTTGCAACCCCACAGCCCAACAGGAACCACAAACTCTCATCTCGGACCAACTAACAGTCCTCATCAATGGTTACTCCGAGTCTCGCATCCCTCTCCTCCAATCCATCGTTGCCTCGTATGCAGCCTCATCTTTGGTCTCCTCCATTCTTGTACTCTGGGGAAACCCTTCCACCCCATCCCAAACCTTGGCACAACTGGCCCACAATCTCACACAATCCTCATTTGGGTTCAATGGCATCTCTGTAATCCGCCAAACATCAGACAGCCTCAATAATCGGTTCCTCCCCAGACCCTCAATTAAGACCCGAGCAGTCTTGGTCTGTGATGACGATGTTGAAGTTGACCCTAAATCCTTCGAATTTGCTTTTAAAATGTGGGGATCAAACCCAGACCGTCTGGTTGGGTTCTTTGTCAGGTCACATGACATAGATTTATCAAAGAAAGAGTGGATTTACACCATTCATCCAGACAAGTACTCAATCATGCTCACAAAATTTATGCTTTTGAAAAGCGAGTATTTGTTTCGGTACAGCTGTGCAGGAGGGCCGGTCATGGCACACATGAGGAGGATCGTGGATAAGATGAATAATTGCGAGGACATATTGATGAATTTTGTGGTGGCGGACGAGGTTAATGCAGGGCCTATATTGGTGGGGGCTGAGAGGGCTAGGGATTGGGGGGATGCACGCAATGATCATGATGATGGTGATGGTAATGGTAATGGTAATGGACGGCATAAATTGATTGGGGAGGTGGCACAGGTGGGTTTGAGTAGTAGGAAAGGAAAGCATAGGAAGAGGAGAGGGGAGTGCATAGGTGAGTTTCATAGGGTGTTGGGGAGAATGCCTTTGAGGTTTAGTTATGGGAAGATAGTCAACTCTGTTGGTGAACAAGGGCTGTGTCAAAAAGGGGGGAAATTGGTGTTTTGTGATCAGTCATAGTTGTTTTATTTTTCTTCTTTTTTCTGGGAGAGCAGAAATATTGAAATCTTAGAAGGATTAAAATCTCATAAGTTGTATGATGGATTGCCCTTGTACTCCATTCCATCAAAGGAGCAAAGGGTTATTGTTTTTGTTATTGAGTTCATATTTTTGTACTTTCAATACCAAATAATTCTGAACACAGTTGCTACTATGGTTTACTCCAAAGCGACTTGAGGCAAGGCTTGAGGCTCTTTTGATGGAAAACAAGGAGTATGCAGATGCTTTGAACAAGGTCCCATGGATTTGCTGTGTAGAATCATGTGAACGGTGCTGATGAAGCCTCCAAAGCAGGCCTGGGATATGTGGGGACAGAGTTGGATGCCATGAAATTCGTTGCAGATGCTCACAGAAAGCAATCCTTGAAGTTGCAGATATTCCTCAGCTGATTGAACAGCCTAGCCTACCGATCATGTTGTTGAGAATTGTCTCGTCATATTCCATGATCGAAGGAAGACGGATGCGGTCCACCCTGCAACTTTAGAAACCATTTCCAACATTGGCAAAGCCGTAGTCTCTATATTAGTTCTGTCAAGATAATGGCATGAGATTTCCCATTTTTTGTTTGTGGGAAGCTGCTTGTTGTTGCTGGATTCATTTGTTCCACAGTTTCTGTAGACTTTGTAGTTGAGATAGATCAACCAAAGAAAATGCATTTAGGCTCTGAGGCTTTGTGACTGCTGTTGTTGTTGTTGTTGTTGTTTGACCCAATTGAACGGCTTGGGCTGCTTCTAGATTTACTATATGATTGCCCCTTTAACATCTATAGTTACTTTACAATAAGAAATCTCATAATTCACATAAAATAAAGTTTTACCTCAACCCTTGAAAGCTTTAATTTCATTTCTCTTGGACCAACACTGGGATTGGCTATGAATAAGTAAATGCAATCAGCAAATCTCATGAATCCAGGAATGCTTGCCCTTTGACCCCTTGAGCCAAAATTGCTTTTCTTCAACAAAATTCGGCTCCTGCTTTTGTTGAAAAAGTGACAAATAATATTTAACACTTGGAATAATTAGAAATTGCCAAATACACTTAGGTGTCATGCTAGAGGTCCTTTAACAACCTTTTTCCATATTGGAAAGTTGGCTCTCACACGTTATTTGAAACAATTGGGTTCCATAAACTTTGGGCTAATTGCACATTTTGGAAGAAACGAGTCATCAATTTAAGACCGACAAACTACAAGAACTAAAAGTGACATTTTGCCTCTCTTGGTGCCACTCATATTCTTCATCCATTTTATTGATAGAGGTAATGGGGTCTCTTGCATTGCCCATTCTGCCTCTAGTATTAGTACAATTCAAACATTTGGTTGGGCCACTGCCTAGAGGGCCTCCCTTGGAACACCCCTTGAGACATGCTTGAACATTTGAAACCCTCCATGTGTAAAGTAGGAGTGTGAAAATCGCTACATGCACTACCTCTAAATGTAGAAGTTCGGGATCCTTTCTCTTTATAAACAGATAGACACCCCATAGGTGAAAAATCACTTTGCTAGCTAAGTAGAATTTATGCCGCCCTTGTTGAGTAAAATGAGATAATATCTGGGAACTGTATATAATTGTAGGGCCATTACCACTAATGAAATATGTAGAAAACAATAAACCCATAAATGGAACTGACACAATCACTGAAGTGACCCAAAGGTAAACTGGAAAAAGAAGGGCAAGAAGATAAGGAGAAAAACTTTCCTGTCCAAAGCAAACGAAGCCCCTAGACGTAATTTAGGACACCTCACAAGAAAGCCTTGTCCTACAAGTGATGCAATAACACCACAAATAGAATTTAGAGAGAGAGAGAATAAGTCCATTTATGGTACACATAATTAGAGAATTAAGTCCATTTCATCATCGTGAAACTTTAAAATAAATAAAAAAACAAGCGATAATCTAAACTATAAGGAAGAGAGTTTTTTATACACACGCTATTAAAGTGTTATGGAGTTCTAACTTGAGGTCACTGGTCTACAAATCAAAGTCCTTTTTCACTGGACTAAACCCCGTTGACCATCATCATGAAACTTAATAATACCACAAAGAGAATTTAGAGATAGAAAATGAGTCCATTTTTGGTACACATAATTTGAGAATGAAGTCTATTTCTTTTTCTTCTTTTTTTAATGAGAAGAATTAAGTCTATTTCATCATCATGAAACTTGTGATTTTCTTTTGGCCACTTGGCCATTTTAATATTTGCAAGAAATTAGACCACTTTTGATGGTGGTGGTTCTGACGTGGGGGGCCTTTTCTGATAATTCACCTTAAAAAAAGTTAGGTCTTAATTAAGGGCAAATAAAGTCATGGAAAAAAAAGAAAGCAAAGCTCATTACTTTAAGCACAAAGAAAGTGAAGGGGGAAACCTCCTTTTTAGCAAGGCATGCAAAGCATCTATCAGCATCTTTGTTTTTTTAGGTCGGTGCTTGTCCAAATCAAGCTCCCCTCTTTGCTTTGCCCCCCACTTAAAATAATCCTTAGAGATCCACTCTATTTACCTAAATACACCACAAAAGCCTTTATGCTTGCCTTCAAGGCATTAATTTATTCATACCTTTCCATCTAGGGCACACTTAAGATGGAAGATTACATAAGGTGGATCATTGGTGGTTTTTGACTGCATTTCATTGGTGGCCACCATGGTTTAGAGCTTATCCAAATTCATCAAGGATTTAGAGTCTTTCCTTGATCAAATTCTCTAATTCAATCTTTATCCAAGAAATTATAACTATAAATTTCCATATTGGATCCAAGACCAAGGGCATAAAGCAAAGCACACCATTTTTCTTGTGTCTTTTCCTCTTTAACACCTAATAAATATGAAATATATTATAAACAACTTATAGTCATTCGTGAGCATGAACGCTATAATTATCTGTAAACGTGAACGACTAATGTCTTATATGTACCACGAATTCATGATTGATTAAGGAGGACAAAGAAAATACTAGCCTAGCATTACCAATCGAGAGAAATTTGAAATTGTTATAGCTCTTCATGCTATTAAAATCATTGAAAATATGTCCAATTCCTATGGACAATGACCTGCCAAGTAATAACAACCAAATCAAGAAGGGGCATATCATTATAATAATTCATTAGGTGACTTCGCATGATAGTAAGTCTACCCTATTTAAATATGTGGACCCAAATATATTCTTTCAACTAATTTCATCTTCAAATTTATCATTGGTCCTGTCGAAATAAAAAAATTTGGTATTGGTCTTGGAAAATTTAGTCTAACTTTCCTAGTGAATTACAACTAGGACAGTTACTCATTCCAAATTCAATTTTTTTTTTCCTCCTCGCCCTCTTACTATAATGTAATATTTTCATAAAGTTTGGATGTTGCGTGATCACATTCTTAATTCAAAACCATATACTAAAACATGATTTCATGTACATAATAACTTTAAATTATATGAATAAAATATTATCGGTTTTTTTTTAATCGCGTCTATTTTTCCTCTTAATATTAGAAGAGATTCCAATTTCGAATACGCCGGCTCGATCCATCCATTAGTAATCAAAAGAAAAAAGGTAAAATATTACTAGGCGATTACCTATTCAATGTCTCCTTTAACTCTCATTCACAAGTTTTCTTATAGACTGAGGACCTAAAACCACCTAGCAGATTCAGGTGGCCCCACTCTAAATCAACTTGTTTCGTGTCAGCATCCTGATTCTTTCTAGATTCTAGGAATCAACGGTTCAGATCTTCAAAAATAATAAAAAGTTATAAAATATAAATTGCATTACTTGCACACGAAGAACCCGCCATGCTTAATTACCATACCGCCCACGATCCCCCGAGTCGAAAACACACAACAAAAGAACAAATCACCCCCGCCATTTGACCTAACGAAGGAGGGTGTTTTGGTAATCTAAAACACACCAGACTTTTAACTTCATGTGCCGCCCACTTTTTCTTTACGTACTTTGCCTCATGGCCCTTTCCTATTTATACCTCCCTCCGTCTGTTCTATTTCCCTCCCCCTTCCCTCTTTCTCTCTCTGCTAATCTCACCGGAGGTAGCACAGACAGCGCCCAATGGAGCAGAAACACGTGGCGATGTGCTCTGCGGCGCACTCGCAAACGACTTCGTCGTCGCTCTTCGCGGGCGCCGAATTGAAGCAGAGCACCTCGGAGTGTTCTCTGAGCAAGGCTCTGGAGGAGTTTCTGGGGAGGTCCATCATCGGTCAGGAGGCCGCCGATACGCAGAGCCACCGGGATGAAAAATTCTGCGAATTTCGGGCTCACCCGAGTGACCGGAATTTCGACTATGCGGAGGGATATTACGGCGACGTTTGGGCCGATGACCCCAGCTTCGGTTTCAAAAGCCGGGTTAGTCACACTCACTCACTCTCATTTGTTTTTGGAAACGGGGTCTAGTTGTCTGCCACATCAACGTCATGACGTGGCATTTAATATTTGGGCCCTAAAAGGTCGTCGTTGTGGGGTTGAGAATGAATATTGAATGATAGTGTTATATTTATGAGTAGTGAGATATTAATTAGATAATTAATGAAAAACAGTTTAGGTAGCTGGTTACATCATGCATGATGAGGGGATGGAGAGGCTCATGTCAATTAACATATAGAATTCCAATATGTTTTTTATGATTAAATTGTTAATCCCATGTCAAATGAAACCTAATTACCCGTTACATCTTAGTTGTTAGTGTTTAAATTTAGTGATAACTTTTTTTTCTCGAAGTCAGAAGATAATTTGAAATTTTCTGTCTCCCGTAAATTTTAAAAAATAATAATAATAAATTCGTCCATGGTTTTTTTTTTAACCATTAATTTGAGCCCAATTGAGTTAGGTTGTGGGCAGTCGCCACTGGCACACATGTTTATAAAAATAAGGTGGATGTTGATACCTTGTGTAAGCACAACCAATTGGGCATCCACATTATTTAGTTCATTTTTTTGCCTTGTTATTTTATTCCCTTTTAGTGTTTCATATTATTGATTTGTTTTCCATAAATAAGTCAGTGTCTCAGTGGTACAGTGGGTGGCTTTTGAGACTCTACCAAAAGTTCTTAGTAGCCATTACACGACAAGGATAACATCAAGTGTCAAATTTTGATTTCTAGCTAAGCACATGAATTCACAGTATATAGATATATTCCATAAATGCAGGACATAATGACTGAAACCCTTCTCTGCACTCAAAATATCACTCCAAAGAATTCCAGCATCTCAGCAACCATGGATTCTCAGTCCTCAATATGTGGTATGCTTTATGAAACATCAAATATATATATGCACCTTTACACTTTGCTTGTGTGTGTGTGTTCATGTGCTTTTATGTTTATCACTTTGGACTTGTTCTTGAGCAATTCCTGACTTGGTTTCTGATTTAGTTTTTTAATATGTGGTTTTCAGTTGGCAGTCCAACGTCGGCTGCTAAACCGATTGCCAGAGATAACCAAGCAAGAGGAGCCGAGAGTGGTTCCTCTGGAGACCAGTCGGATGAGGATGATTTTGAGACAGAAGCTGGTCCATGTGGAGATAGCACAGACCCCCATGATATAAAACGCATTAGAAGGTATTTCAAGTTCTCCTTCTCTTGTTCTTTGTCTTTTAGATGTTGAGATACTAGATGGGAATTGATCTAAACTGCATTACCTTGTCACTACCCTGCAGGATGGTCTCGAATAGGGAGTCTGCGAGGCGATCAAGAAGAAGAAAGCAAGCACAGTTGGCAGATCTCGAGTTCCAGGTAGGACATGTTCTTGTAATAACTTAGTGTTTGAAAGACTACCAGAACAAAGAAGATACAGAGAAACGATGGTTTCTGTTTCTCTGTTTTATTAAGGATTATGCATGTATGCCATATTAATCAGAGATAAATTAAGCATCATCATAAATCTGATTTCGAACGTGATATTACTATCTTCCGACAGAAGATTTCGTTTTCTTTTTCTTTTTCCTGTCAAGTTTGTGATTGAGTATTTTGAAGTCTGAAGGAGAAATTGAATTGATGGTTTCTTTCAGGTTGAACAACTGAGAGGAGAAAATTCAACCTTATATAGGCAGCTTACGGATGCTTCTCAACAGTTCCGTGATGCTGATACGAATAATAGAGTGCTGAAATCAGATGTGGAAGCTTTGAGAGCGAAGGTATAGGATAACATCAGAGAGTCTGTTTAAGCACAAAACTATCAAACACTTGGGCAAAGCAATCGAGACTTCGAAAAAGAGAAGAGAAAATCTAAAATTAAAAAAAAACAACCAAATATGCAGGCTCAAAGAGGTTGGGAAGGCTTTAAAACAGAGCCTCTGGCCCTCTGCTATCCTTTGTTCTAGCAAGTGAAGTAGTAGATTTATAGCCAAACAAATGACGAACAACTTTAACATCATGTTAAAACATAAACAAAGTTGACAGTTCTAAAATGTTTTAAGGAATTTTATCACTAAAGAAGGATCATTTCATTTTAGGTGAAGCTAGCTGAGGACATGGTTGCTCGGGGCTCTATAACCTCTAGTTTGAATCAAATTCTTCAAGGTCATCTAGGCACGCCACAACAGTTCAATCCTCATAACCTGCGCGGGGTAGCACACGTCTCGCCGACCGTCACCATCCACGGAGATGACGCTCGATACGCCGGAATGGCAGTCTCCGGGCAGAATGGAGGCCTTGGACTAGTTGGAAATGCTGGTATGGCTAATAGCAATCTGAGCAATAGAATCATGAGCGATACCGTAAGCTGCGTGTCGGATACGTGGTGAAGAACTCCTGAAAAGGATTGAAATGCCTCCTTGTCAATTATATATGCTGTAGCCCGTAGGCAGATTTGTATGCAGTTTTTAGAAGTGTGCCCTTTTTTCTTGTTGTTTTTCTTTTATGATTTCCTTCCTAGCCTGTATGGCTCCTGTAAAATTTAGTTTTAGTGAAGAAAAAAGGTTGCTTTCTAAATTTAATTTCCACTTCCTACACTCTCCAAGTCAACCATAGCTTTCTTCTTCTTCCTTTTTGTTTCCTCTGTGTAATAATTGAGCTTGCAAAGAGGAAGATGATCATGCTGCCAACTGTGCTTTATAATTATTTTGAAGGCATTGAAACCGCGTTTTGTAGTTGAAACTTTGTTGGCAAAGCAGACAAATCCAGGGTTGCACGCACGCGCACCCCAAACTTTGATGTCAAAGCTTTTTCTATATTCATGAAAGCTTCTGATCCCTCCCACTTTTGATGGTGCTTGGCTTGTGAGTGAGTGTGCAGCCAACTAATCAAGTCAATACAACATGTCAAACACTTCACCCTTAATGATTTTTATGTACAATTTAATATTTTAAAATCCGCATAAATCTAAATCTACATTGTTAATATCATCCTATAAACTATATAATAAATGCAAGATGTATGCATCATTTTGACATGAAATTGTGTGATGAGTTGGTGGGGTTCTTGCTTTACTTTCAAAAGATAATTGTAGGCTTAGTGTGGAGCATTCTAATTGATCTGTGGCATGAAATTGTGTGATGAGTTGTTGGGGTTCTTGCTTTGCTTTCAAAAGATAATTGTAGGCTTAGTGTGGAGCATTCTAATTGATTTGTGGCATGAAATTGTGTGATGAGTTGTTGGGGTTCTTGCTTTACTTTCAAAAGATAATTGTAGGCTTAGTGTGGAGCATTCTAATTGATTTGTGGTAGTTTGGGATTTGCTTATGTAGCAATCACTTCTGCTCATAATTTTTTTTTTGCAATAAGTCCTTTTAAGAATCATATTTTTACGGTTTTTTTTACCAAACAATATCATAATCGCTTTTGATTGTTAGAAAACAATTTTAACGCTTTCAAAATCAGTCCCAAACAAGCCCTTGACCAATCTTGATTTATGCTTCAAATTTTTGGGAATTTTGTTTCAGGTTGTTTAGCAAGGTATAGTCAAAGAAAAAAAATAGAAGAAACAATCAGTTAACAAATAATTGGGCATTACTGATGGAAAAAGATTTTGAATCCATTTAATATACAAATTGGTACAACAGATATTGTTGAGAAAAAGAATAAGCAATGCATTTCTAACATTTTACCCCCATCATCAACTCAAACTCAGCAAAATCAACCTTCCCATCCAAATTCACATCCACAACCCTCACCATCTTCTCAATCTGATCCATATCCCACCCACTCCCCAACCCCAAACACTCCAACACCCTCTTCAACTCCACAGCCTCTATAAACCCATCACCATCCTCATCAAAAATCTTGAATGCCTCGAGCAAAAGCTCATTGCGCTTGGACCCATCGTCCTCCTCCTCCAAACCACCAAGAACCTCCTCCACTGGCACCTCATGATCATCCCCCGGCAAGTCGAAACTTGACTTGTCTTCCTCATGACATATCAACCCTAGATTCTCCACCACCCGCCGCGCGTTTTCCTTCTTGATTCTTCCATTGGTTTCCATCCCAAACACTGTGATCAGTGCCCTTGCCATAGACTCATCAACTTTGCTTGCATTTTGTGGCTTGCAACTGCCATTTTGTGGCTTGCATTCTGTGCTTGGCCTTGAGACCCCTCCAAAGGCCTGAACCAAGTCCCCAAGTAACCTAGAGCAGACTCCAGTTATTCCCATAATGCCCCTATATAAAATATACACACCCCAAGAACACTAAGGAAAGTGTTGAAATATAGAGAAATGATATGTGTGATTTCCTCCATGGCTACTGTCCACAGTTTTATAGTGTTGGCCATGAGAAAAAACCCTGGTTGTTCTGGTGAAACTACATGAATGCCATTGCAACAATAGTTTAATTGTGATAATTGTTGTTTGGTCGATCTTTAAGATTCTTAATATAAGCTGGCAGTGGCAATTGCTATATTGAATATGAATTTGTGTGTGGCATTGATGCAATGCACAAGGGATACTGTCATAATTGTTTTAGAGTTGGTCGGTGTATTAGCAACATTTGAAAGAAAATAACACAGGAAGGTCTCCAGATTGTGGCAAGATCCCATATAATGGAAATTTGGATTATCTTGTTATTGTTAATTAACTTTTAATCTAAATTGTCCATTAGAAATATCCAAAGCTAGTTTCAGTATGTTCAAATCAACAAAATTCATTCTTAACGAGGGTAGAAACAGTGACATATCACGGTGCTAGATCACTAGTGATAGATTTTGATAAAAAAGAGAAAATGAGAGTCGAATTCTTAGTGTGAGTGACTCAATCTCGAAGAAAATGAAAATAGCGTCCGAAGAAAGTAGAATAGCAATATATAGCACTTGGTTGAAGCATGGAGCCATGGAGGACACTGATAATGTTTCTTCATAAATAAAAAACCAGTTGAAGATAATTTAAATTACTGAAGGGAGCTCGAAGAAATGAAATTTATTATTGCAGATCAACTTCCTCCAACTATTTTAGAGTGCACATGAAGGGGCAGAAAACCGCGTTTTTGTTTTTATATATTCCGATATTCGTACTTGCAACAATAAATTATTCCACCTATTTACCAATTAATTATTGTCCTTTGTCTGATCGCCTGCATGCACTGGCCATCATCTCACGTGGGATCTGCTACACTTTTTTAAATCTTCCTTCTCAACTTTCCATGTGGTTATGGATTTAAATTCATTCAAGAAATGATATACCACGACTGAAAAAAAAACAAAACAAAACAAAAATTTAAGGTCCAGAATATGAATTTAGGGAGTTATTATCAACACTTTTTCTCGTGTGTAAAAATATAAGAAAGAAGTGAAAAATGACTTTTAAGAGCATTGAATTACAAATAATAAGGTCATCCTCTCGTGTCTATGAGTTCTACAACTAATCATGAACCATATAAGAGAATCTTTTAATTGAGTAATACGCTTTTATTTTTCTTTTTGTAATAAGTAGAATGAGAGATTCAAACTTGAGATCTATTTCAATATTAAAAAGAGAAATAACACTAAAGTAATAAGCAGAACAGATCCGCGATGATGTAACGGGAACAAGTAAAATGAAATGAAAAGGAATAATCTCAAGTGAACTCAAATTTTCACTTTTAGTAAAATGTACTGTTTAAATTACAATCACTATAACTATATAGTATAATAGTATATACACTCATTCGTGTGGGAGCAAAACCAGTAGTATTTGGAATCAAAATGTGTGATACAGGTTATAATGGGAATGAAGGGTAAAAAAAAGGCTTATAAATTTCCAGCCTCAATTGATCAAAGGTTTTCCCGCATCAGATCCGCTTTCTGCGAATTTTGAATAATCCTCTGGCACTGGGATATTTAACTCTGAACAAACAAACTGAATTATCCTTCCAGTCCCAGCTCCAAATGTCATTTTATTCACGGTCACAGCAATGGCAAACCTGTTTTCTATATCAACAAAACCCGTGGATCCACCCATTCCCGAGTGTCCAAATCCAGTAAGGGACCCGTCCTTCGAACGATACCTCTTAAACCCAAGTCCAAAGTTCCCATCTGGCTTAACCAAATTTGCATATTCCCCCACACCCAAGAAAGCATCATGAATTCTGGGGTTGCTAAAGATCTTACCACCATTGTCTTTTTTGGGACTCACAATGACCTCAGTCAAACCTGTGTCGCTATCGTTGCTCGTGTTTCTACTGTGACTAACGATATCCTGGTCTGGGTCTTGTGGTGTCTGCTCATATTTATTTGTTCTGCACCTGAAAGCAGCAGCTACCTTCTTGGTTCTGCTACCTTTTTGCTTTTTGGGTGAGCTCTGAACAGGATACTTGGGAATGTGAGGGTTGCTACCAAGAGCTGGCTTAGAGGAAGAGGAATGAGGCGGTGGAACAACACCACCATCAACTAAGGCTGCATAATAACGTGCAAGAGCTCGAGCTGAGCAATGTCCATTAGCTGCAGGTATTATGGCACGACGAATGTTTAGCATGTTAAATAGAGCAGGCAATACAGAAGCAAGTTGTATAATGTTGTCTGGCTGGAAAGAGGACGGCAGGTCCGTACGACTGCTAAGCCCCGAAAGCTTCTTCAAATCCTCTGTATCTGGTGTAAGGGTTGCAAGTCGAGATTCCACACCTAAAAGAGGAACAAAAAGCAGGGAAATTTTTTTATGAAAAAAATCAAAGCCCAGATATATGATTACCAGAATACGTTCTGATAAACAACTGAACCAATAGTTTCCTATTGATATAGACCAATCAATCAACTAAGACAAAGAAGTGTGATTGCAGATTCTTGATACATATTCCTTGCATTTAATGAAGCAAAAACATAGTACACTTGCCTGGAGGGATTCCAATATACATCTCGCCTTCAATTTGGAGGGGGTGAATGAATGCTTCTTCAAGAATCTCCTTGAATTTCCTCCCTGATGCATGCTGTTCCATCCGAACGGATAATTAGAAAATATACAAAGCAAGCTTTCAAAATGGGAATTCACGGTCGTGCATTCAATGATTCCACTACATACAGTACTAAACAGTTGACAGAATATTAAACAGGCAATTATACCTCAACGATTCCACCACATATCCAACCATAAGATAGATAGTGATAGAAATGCTCCTGGCCAGGTTCAGTCTCAGGTTCTGACATGGCAATGCGGTTTAAACACTCCTCCCAGTCAGCCATAAGCAAAGGGTTTTCTCTGCCAATGTCTGCCAAGGCATTGTGCAGTCCGGATGTATGGTTAAGCACATGATGGACCTAAATAAAAAAGAAAATAATAAATAATCACAGCAATATTAAAAAATGTTTATAGCTTTAATGGATGTTGGAACTTGGAATAAGTATCTCAGGAGTTGAACCACAAATTGTATACCTTTATGCGATCTTTTCTATTTGATCCAAATTCTGGCCATATATTTGCTACATTTTCCTCCAGCTTCAATTTTCTGAAAGGCAGAATAACTAGAAACATTTACCTTGTTTATCAACATTAACATATGTAATTTTACAGTAACACCAACTATAATTTTCTGTAAATAACTTAGATTATATAACTTAAATGCAGAAAAATATCATGCATTGACAAAGTTCTGTCGTCATACTATTATATCAAAACAACGTAGTAACATGCACCATAGGTATTTTATCAAACTCCTGAAGCCATACAGGTAGTACCTAACCACATCATTTTTTTCTGTTCATGGATCATATCGTGGAAGTTTTTACTGTCATGGATTCCCATGATATGCAGAATGCAATGGGCAATCCACACCACCTTACACAATGAAATACTATCTATCAAGCCATGAAGATGCTAAAAAAGAAACGAGAGCTTAGTCTGGAACCATACTAATACGCACCCAGTGTCAGCCAGCCAATGTAGCATTCCAGCTGTTATACCCTTTGTTACAGAAAAAACCGGGAAAAGGCTGTCAAGCTGAACTGGACGAGGATCATATCTACCAAGCACTCCAGCAGCAGTGTCAATAATAACTTTACCATCTTTGTAGGCACATACCTTAATGCAATCATGAAAATTTGATTCAAATTATAACTTCGGAGAAAAAAGAGTCAAAGAAACAAACAATCAACAACTTACCTATCCAAAAAATATGAAACCATTTTCACATGCCTTAAAAAGAAATTGAGAGACGTCTTGTGTTAATTGTACCGCCTAATTAGTTGTCATCTTACACCTCTTAGTTCAGAATTCTTTGAATGTAATTCCATTTTATAATATTACACTTGCTCAGGACAGAATTTCAACACGCATACATTGCTCTTATACAGATAAAATCTTACCTCACTTCAGTCTTTCTGTACCTCCTCAATACATAAGCATAAGTAAGAATAAATGGACAATTTCAAGGGCATCTAGCATTCTGGCATAAAAAATCTCAAACCCATAGAAGTAACTTCTAACGTAAAAGTAGCTAATTCGGACCCTTAAAATAAAAAACTTTAAATGGAATAGATCAGCATTCAAAGAATATGCAACACCACTGTAATGAAACTCAGACTTGCAATGGAGAGTATACGAGAGCATAATAAGATAATGCAATATCAAGCTTTAGGGTGCATAAACAGAAAAGAACTATTCAGATTTTCATGGCATCATATCAACAGATGAATTGGTGCACACCTGAACTCCAAGTATTTTATTGTTCTTCCCCATCTCAACTAGGAGTTGCCTCAGCTTGGCCTCCACATCAGAGTGGGCAGGTGTATCATAGACCCACTGATCATTTACCATTGGTCCCCTATTAATGTTTCTGAAAAGTTTTGGTTCCATCAGAAATGAATCGGATATGAAAACGAACTAACAAAAAACAATATCAGGATAGACTTACCCTTGTAAAACGGATTCGGCAAATGGTCTCATGATATCTTGATAAACAATGCGGACATTCATTGTGGAAGAAAGCCCTAAATCCAAGTCAAACGATAAATTTAAAAGGTATAGTTATTTAATACTAACATCAGCGGAGAAAATTTTGAATACAGACCTCTGAGAAGATTGAGGACCCGTGCAAAAATTACAATATCACCTGGAAATGCATCAACCTAATAAAAACGTAAATTAAGCACGGATGGAATTAATCAATAAACATAGCAGAGAAGCACGATGGATAAGACATTATACATAAAACTTACAGGATTAAAGCGTTTAACCTCCTTTTTGTTAAGTTGCATCTTATCCTGTATAACCTTCATGTTTTTTGTTCTTTGATCGGCCAAAGATTTCATTGTTTCCTTAAGAAAATCATAAGTGCATAAATTAAACCGAATCGGAGAGGACATATAAAGTTGGAAAATTGAAACAATTTAACAAGCCCAAAATGAAAAAATCTCAAAACTTGTTGCATATTTACATGAGACTCTTTGGCTGGTGTTGTACTACGGAAGAATACACTTGTTATCTCCATTGCTTGCTCTGGTATATCCAGGCGCAATTTAAGACCCATTTCTGCAAAAGCAGACAATAGAGCAACGTGGTCCCCCTGTGACAAAAAAGCATTGCAATCTCATGATTCAAAAAGAATTACTTTTTAGTAATAATCCTTAGAATAAAAAAAATCAAACAGGTAAGTAAAATACACTCAGAAGGAAGATATAATTTAAACACATTACTATTCATCATTGAGTTAATTCAATGCAGATTGTTCCCCGTTTATACTGACAGTGCATTTATTTATTCTAACAATCAACCTTCATCAGTTGAAAAGGCATTACTATTAATCATCACAGTACTGTTAATTTTTTTTTGACAATGCTGATCCTAGGCATCTAAAAGGAAAGAATTAAAACATGCCCAAGAAGAATTACAGCATTACTGGTCGCTATTTCATTTCATAGAGAGCAATTTTTAACGGCTCTAAAACTTCAGCAGATGCCAAGGTCGATGCTTTAAATCATGAAGCCTACTCAACTAAATTTCTAAACATCAAGTTAACCATATGATATCAAACTGAAAGCAGTTTGCACAAACCTCAGCAGATGCCAAGAACATCTTTGCTAGCGCTTTTTTAAAAGAGCTTGATAATTTCTTTGTAAGCCCAAAGTCAAGCAAAACAGGACGATGTGGAGGTTCCTTGCTCACAAGAAAGTTTCCTGCAAAAGGGACTCAGAGCAGTAAACCAAGTAGAACATAATATTTTGGAAACTTGTTGACTAACGAATTGAAACAAAAACAGCAGAGGGGAAGAGGAATACCAGGATGAGGGTCTCCATTAAAAAATCCATCAATATAGATTTGGTGGGCATATGCACGTGTGATTTCTTCAATAACCTTTTGTTTGTCAACACCAAATGCTTCCAGTGATTCTATGTCATTTAAACGAATGCCATCCATAAACTCTGAAATGATGACTTTCTCTGTTGACTGTCAACAAAAGCAGCAGGCAGAGTAAATGGGTAATATACATGAAAAAGGAAAGACAGCATCCATAATTTAAAGAAATGAATTAGATCAACCGCTATACATTATCTTCAGTTTTTTCATATAAATTGAGACATGCATGAACAACCATAACAATCTCAAATCCCTATATCCTAGACTTGCTCATACTGTTTTCGGTTAAATGCTATTGTGCTTGCAAAGTCATATACATTAACATTAGGAGAATGAAGCATATAGTACCTGAATAACCTCTGGAATCAAAACATCTACTCGATCAGCACGTGTGTTATCATCACATTTGGTTTTGCAGCCAAGATTTTTAGACACTGTTCTGGTATTCTCTACAGAAACAAAGAGTAGATAAACAAAAAAACAATAGTTTAGACAAGAAAAAAAAAACCAAGCCCATTTAACAGAAACTGTCATCAAGATTGCAAAAACTGAAAGGATAAATAATATTTAAGCATTAAGACAAAATCTAGGAAGTATGGCAGACAGGTAATTCATGACTAAAACAGTAAACTGAGTGGTCAATTTGGGAAATGGGCTCATGCATTTTCAACACCAAAGCGCCTCATTACTGAAAAATTCATTAAAAGAGAACAAAACCAAACAAATTATCATGACTAACAGTCAACTGAGTGGTCATTTTGTATGATGTATAACGCCTTCCACTAAAGCTCCACTTCTTCCTAAAATGACTCCACTTTCCGCACAACCACACAAGTACTTTCCAAAATACAAAAAAGGGAAAAAAAGAAGAAGAAGGAACTAAATTCACATGCATGTCAGAGAGCTGGTACAAGAACTAGACTAGTAAGTATCTGACTATCTCAGACAACTTGATTATACCAGCTTCATGATTGAAGTCAAGTTCTTTGGGAGATTCTTTGCACCATTCATCTATCATAGGATTAAAATTGAATTGAGGCTCTGCCCATGCTATCCAATCAACAATTGACTTAGCATTCTTCAAGTCCTGCAAAACAAAAGTATACAATCTTATAGTGATCTTAATTTTATTTTAACCCAAAATTTTAAAACCCAAAGTATGAAAAACCTCCAAAATAATTGTCTTGATGCCCTCATGTTGAACTTTAACAACTACTTCCTGCCCGTTAAGCAGGGTAGCACGATGGACTTGTGCTATCTGCATAAATTACAATGGGAAACCAGTAAGATTTTTATTTTTCCTAGAATCAGGGTATCAATTAGCAATAACCCTGAGCTAAGTGCCCATATTTTTCTAGTCAAGAGTGAAAATCTTACTGATGCTGTTGCCAAAGGAACTTTCACAAAATCTAAGAACAACTCATCCATTGATTTTCCGAACTCTTTCTGTATGGTTCGACAAACCTGTGGAAACAAAATTTTCAGTTTAGCAAATGAAGTAGCAGATGATAATTGTAATATAATATTGAGAGTGAGGGGAGGTCAAAAGGTTAAGCAGATTCATGAAGTATGTAGAAACTTATAGGCACAGGAAATGGGGATGTTACTATGTTAGCAAGCGAAATAAAAAATAGATCCCTAATTATCAGAATTAACCAATGAGATCAAGAGCGGAACTTAAGGTTGGCTACACCGGGCTATAGCCTGGCCAAACAGTAAATAGTATCAAAAGAACACAAGACACTACATCAATAACATCAAGAAAGCAGATATAGGTTTTCTCAACATCAAAGGCAGAAAAACCCAATATTTTTACCAACATTGTTCAGCAAGTCTAATGTATAATGATTGTAAGTTTGAAACCTATAGAGATAACCTCTTCCAAAGGACGAGGAGGAAGAGAGTCCTGTAATTGCTTGAGAAGGCTTATATATGCCTCAGGAAGTACATCTGCTCTTGTAGATAGATACTGCCCAAGTTTCACCCACAAACCTTCCAACTCTATTATCAAACTGAGAACACGTTTAGCATTGCGCTCATGAGCCCTTTCCCATAAAGTAGCTCCTTTAGTTTTGCTAATCCATTTCTCCCGTTGCTGCAAAGCCTTCAGTGATAAAAGGAAAAAACAATAACAATTTAATATGGTTTTTTGTATTTAAATATCCAACCTATAAATGAACAGAAATTAATGAAATTTACCTTGTAATCAAGGTATATCATGAACGCAACTGTGCAAACTTTCATCCGTCTTTTGTAGATGTTTCCCCATCCCATCAGTTGAGACTCGGTACAGATTGGGCCAAGTGTAATTTAAATTCACCAATCTTTGCTTGGGGAATAAAGGAAAAGAACAGGTCAGGTTCTAGACAAAATGCATCCAAACAAACCAGCATTCAAATGGTAAGGGAAATAGAACACAAAGTGTATTCATAAATAAGTCTATAACCTACAAACAGAAATCAGAGATGACTACCCTAGAAAAAACTCAATAAGGTAAAAATGAACATTAAGAAGAAAAGATAAAGGGGGAAGAAAGCTCAAGAAAATGGAAAGATCATAGAATTGCAACTAAGTGAGCTGAAACTCTAAGCAATTAAACAATCAAAGTATGAATTTGTATACAAGAACCTTTATGAGATGTTTCAAATTTGTAACTGCTGCTTTACCCTATTGTTGTTATTGCAAGAAAATAAACTCCTGAAATGGAATCCCATCTATGTTAAAGCTATACTGTTTCTAATGAAAATAAAAGAATATACCCTAATTGAAGATGCAGGAAACTAATACTCA